>NC_140175.1:22556579-22558636 GCF_963971535.1 Notolepis coatsorum
TGAAGAGGTGGGTTTTGAGCAGTTTTTTAAATGAGTCCAGAGTTGGGGTGGTGCGGAGTTCTGCGGGGAGGGAGTTCCAGAGGGTGGGAGCTGCCACACTGAAAGCTCTGTCCCCGAACGTCCGCAGTCTGGTTCGGGGGATGGAGAGCTGACCAGTGTCCGTGGATCGCAGGGACCGTGACTGAGTGTAGGGGTGGAGGAGGTCAGTGAGGTACTGAGGTGCCAGGGCGTGAAGGGATTTGTAGGTGAGCAGGAGGGTTTTGTAGGTGATGCGGGATTTGATGGGGAGCCAGTGGAGCTGGATGAGGATGGGGGTGATGTGCTGCCAGGGTTTGGTGCGGGTTAGAACCCTGGCAGCTGAATTTTGAACATACTGGAGCCTGTCCAGGGTTTTGCTTGGGACCCCGGACAGGACCCCGTTGCAGTAGTCCAGGCGGGAGGTGACGAAGGCGTGGATGAGGGTCTCAGCTGTGGTGTCGGAAAGTGATGGTCGGAGTCTGGAAATGTTTCGGAGGTGAAAGAAGGCGGATTTGGTGAGGGAATTTACATGGGATTGATAGGAAAGGGTGGAGTCCAGGATAACGCCCAGGTTGCGGACCTTAGGGGATGGGGAGATGGAGCAGCCGTCAATGTTGAGGGTGAGATCCCCAACCTTCCGGAGCAGGGCTTGGGTGCCACAACCATGAGCTCGGTTTTATTGTTGTTGAGCTTGAGGAAATTGATGACATCCAGGTTTTTATTTCGTACAGGCAGTTGATAAGGGAGTGTGGGGGAGATGGTGGATGGTTTGGTGGAGAGGTAGAGTTGAGTGTCAAGAGGATTGGGCCAAGTACGGAGCCTTGTGGGACGCCTTGGTTGACTGGGGCCGGGGTGGAACTGGAGTCGCCGATGGTGATGAACTGTGTCCGGGTGGTGAGGTAGGATTGAAACCAGGAGAGTGCTGAGCCAGTGATGCCGAGGTTGTTGGATAGGCGGTTGAGGAGGATGGAGTGGGAGACTGTGTCGAATGCTGCAGAAAGGTCAAGGAGGATGAGGATGCTTATGTGGCCAGAGTCAGCTGCAAGGAGGAGGTCGTTGGTAATTTTGATGAGGGCGGTCTCTGTGCTGTGTTGAGTTCTGAAGCCGGATTGAAAAGGCTCATAGAGCTCATGGTTGGACATGTATTGTTGGAGTTGGGCGGCCACTGCTCTTTCCAAGATTTGCTAAGGAAAGGAAGGTTGGAGATCGGACGGAAGTTGTTTAGCTCGTCTGGGTCGAGGCCGGGTTTCTTAATGATGGGGGTGACGGAGGCTGTTTTGAAGCAGGGGGGACGAGACCAGATTCAAATGAGGAGTTGATGATGTTGACCATGGTGGGGCAGAGAGCAGGGAGGCAGATCTTGACCAGGGTGGTAGGCATGGGGTCAAGTGAGCAGGTGGAGGCTTTGGCTGAGGCTATGAGCTTGACAACTTGGGGACCATTTACCGGGGAGAAGGAGGGAGAGGCTGCATTGGGGGGGGGCACCCAGGGGGAGGAGCAGGTGAGGGGGAGGAGGGGGCACTGCTAGCTGCTGGTAGATGGTATTGACCTTGTCCTGGAAAAGACATGGAACCTGGAGCAGAGGTCGTGGGCACCAGATGGGCGGGGGGGGTCGAGGGGGCGGAGTAGCCGGTTGATGGTGGAGAGAGTGTCCTGGGGTGGTTTGCTGGTTGCCGATGAGGGTGGAATAGTAGTTTGTTTGGCCTTATTATTATTATTGTTATTTCTAATGTGTGATAGTGTTTATCTGAAAAAAAACATGGCTGTCACAATTATTGGCAAGCTTATCAAAGACCTTCTTAGTTTGCTGTTATATATTCTATATAATCTCATACTCAACTGGGAAATGTGCTTATCTTCTCCAGGGTCAGACAAGAGGATTGATACCAGTTTCCTCTTGTGTGTTCAGTAGAAAGCTATCTACTTGTCTACCGCGCTCCCTACCTGTGGAACAAATTACCTGCCGTCATCAGGGCGCCTGCTCTGTCGAAGCTTTTAAATCCCTGCTTAAGACTCATCTTTTCTCTCTCTCCTTCAAC
>NC_140175.1:22558836-22948836 GCF_963971535.1 Notolepis coatsorum
GTTAACGGGAACCCTAAACTGTGTTTGAGCTCCCCCGTCATATGCCCACCACCACCACCACCACCCACCACCGTGGAGAGATCAGACATCCCTCTTACCTCTGACACCTCGGCCTGGGTTGAATATACAGGCAGACAATGTGAGGAGAGCCGCATTCAACGACAACAACAAGCCCTGGTTTACTGCGGGACTCAAGAGAGCTTTGTAGGGGAAAAGAGGCTTCCTTCAGGAGTGGGGATAAAACGCCCTCTACAAGCAGGCCAAGTGGAAGATGGAGAAGGGAGAGAGGTGCCAAGCGGAGGAGGCGTGCCGATACACTGAGGGAAGAGAAACAGTGCTGCTCAGCCAACAGCCCACCTTCAGTTTGGAACGGCCTCCAAGGTCCAATCACAGAGTACAAAAAGAGGAACACACACACACACACACACACACACACGCACACACAAACAAACAAACACCTCCTTGATGACTGGCAGCTGACCAACAACCTGAGTGAATTCTGTCAGTTTTAAAGGCAAAGGAACAACTTGGACCATCTCACCCACCACCAGCAGCACCACCCCCCTGCTTACCCTCTCCACCTGAAAAACCACACCTGCCAGCCAGCCACCACACCCCCCCCCCCCCCCCCCCCCCTTGAGTCAATGCGCAGGACGTCAACAGGCTTTTCAAGAGACAGAAAATCTTGAAAAGGCGCCGGGCCCAGACTCTGTCCCCCCCGTCTCAGCCATTGTGCCGACCAACCTAGCACCCGTTTTTTCACCCAAATTCTCAATCAATCACTGGACCTTTGTACTGTTTTTATGTTTATTCCGGATCTCCATTAGTCGTTTCCTTAGAAACAACTATTCCTCCTGGGGTCCACACAAAAGACACAATAGAATATAACCATCAGATGATGTACATTCACACGGTTAAAATGATCAATAAGAACGATTGAAATTAAATAAATATATAAAATAATAATAATAATAATAATAATAATAATAATAATAATAATAATAATAATAATAATAATAATAATAATAATAATAATAATAATAATAATAATAATAATAATAATAATAATAATAATAATAATAATAATAATAATAATAATAATAATAATAATAATAATAATAATAATAATAATAATAATAATAATAATAATAAAACAAAGAATACAGGAAGTTCTCTCACCAGAATAACATTTTATGATTAAGCACCACAATTATAGTCAGCCATCACCTCAGAGAATATCACATCATATATATAGTACAAACTTATTTCTTTCTGAATAATTGCTGTTCTTAACTTCTTTTTAAAACTGATCTTGCTTGTAATCTGGGTTAAATACAGTCTGTTCCAGTATGACATAGTTCTATACTGTAATTGCCGGCTAGAATTGTACCAGTCCCCAAAAAGCCAAAAGTCGGTCTAAATACTAAAGATGTGTCCCCTGTCCCCTTGACCTTTGACCTTGCTGGCTCACCTCAAGGCCATCACATACCGCCTGCAGTTCGCCTACAGGGATACATATGTAGTTCACCTGAACGTCATCCTACAGCACCGCACCAGGACAAACCCAGTACCTACGCCAGGATACTATTTGTGGACTACAGTTCTGCGTTGTTGTAGCCAATTTATTCCACACATATATATATATATTTAGCATGTTCACCTTATCATCCAGAGAGTTCTCTCTCATACACAGGCCTTTGTGTCCAAATATAGCATGCAACTCACATCCTCTTCCTGAGAGGCACTTCATTAACACTTTGACTGCCACTCACGGCTAATCTCGGGTTTACGATAGTTACGTTGAAAGCCACTCACGAGATTTCTCGTATTTTTTTTTTATTTTTTTTTTTTTTAGCGATCTGAAATCATATTGCATCACGCGAGCCTACCCTAGCCTACCCAAGGGCCGCCGGCGATCAGATGTGAAAAAAGCGCCCCCTATCGTCTCTCCCAGATGGTAAATGGTAAATGGAATGGACTCAATGAAAATGGATGGGGGAAAAAAATATTCCAGTCCACATTTTCCAGTCCACTGATGCAGCCGGGGTTACCAGAGTTCATTCTGGAGCCTCTGAGCCGCGGGGAATCATGTGTTCTACTGTACACACGTTGGATCTATACACTTATCGATTTTTTCGAATGGTGATCAGGAATTGGAATATACCATTTGGATACCATCTGATGTCAGGTAAGGAATCTATGTTATCAGTGTTAGGATAATCAGACTCGTTTTCATGAAGATATAAGCTGTTTTGTGAAATGTGCTCTATCGGTTTCACTGTAAAATCCATGAGGAAATGAAAACGGCTATTATCAGCGCGCGCCTCGAATGTGCGTGCACGTATACTATTGATCATCTAGCGTTTATTTGAAAACGATTCATAAATAGGCCGACAAATATCAACATTCTGGAATATTCCAGTAAAAGGCGATTATCACAGAATGGACTGTTTTTCACCTGAAAACGGGCGCTTTTCAAAATGCTCTCATACGGAAATGAAGCGATAAAAAACCAATCTGCCTTGACAGCACTGACTGGAAAATGATTCTTTGATAAGCGACGGGCAGATTAGACACATAGCCATAATTTAAAACATAGATTAGGCGATATTAACGTTAACATTGGCGCCGATGGTGGCATTCAAGCACTAAGTTGTGCGCCCCCTGGTGGCACTGAAAGTGTTAACTCATTGACCGCCACGCTTAAGTGCGCCAGAGGGGGCGCTAGAGCGCCACCGCTTTAATCAATGGGAGGAGTGGGAGATTTGCGAGTGCTTAAAATATATCTTAAATTATGGCTATGGGTCTAATACACTCGTCGATTATCACTCGTACAAAACGGATTGTTTTTTCATCGGTACATTTCCGTTTTATAGCGTTTTGAATAAGAGTATAGTTTTGGTGATTTCTAGTCATTCCAGAGAAAGACGTGATAATAGCCCTTTGGCGGAATACACAAAACACGTTGTCATTTTTCGGCTGATTATCGAATCTTCCGGAAATCAACGCTAGATCATAATTATTATCCTTCCTCGTGCACGCATGCAATGTTGTTTAGACCGGCGCGCCGCTCCCCCCCCCCTCCTCCCACCCAACGGAAAACAGCCACACATACACACACAGATACAGCATCGATCGGGTAGAAATACATATCAGATCAACGATCAAATTTATATATAATGTTCTTACCTTGTATCTGATGTAATGCAAAAGAAAGAATCCAATTATCTGATCGCCATTTGAAGTACTGGGTGCGGAGGTCCGTGCCACGTTCAACAGCGTTGCATATGAGGGGGGGGGCAGCGTCGCAGATGTATTGTTGAAATCAGGTTACCTCGCCTGATTATTTAAACCACGCCTGCACGGCTTGGATCGTCCCAGAAAAAAAACGATACCATTCCCAGTGGAGTGCAATACCAGCGGGAAGGCGTAGGGGGCGGTATTTGCCCTTTTGCAAGCTCAGACCCATTCCCAACGATAACATCAGGCTGGATGGATGAAAATGAATGGATATCGCAAAATAAAAGAAATAACGATTAAAACCAGACTATACTCGTGATTGGCGCTGAACGGTCGGCGAGTTAACCCGACTATCATCGGGTCTGGCGTCCAATGAGTTAAGGTCATTGCGACACATTCATGTATTTTTTTATCTTTACACATGTTGTATATTCCTATATGAATATCTATTAATTACAGCACAGTGAGGTTGCTAACTAGAGGAAGGGAAAGATCACAGTGTGATAGAAAACATGGTCCTCATCTGGGCTCCCAAATTTAGCCCGTAGAGAATAAGTGTGTACAACCAGACAACCAGCAGCTATGGTCCAATATTCATTTAATTGCAGCGTGGCCCGAGTGGAATAATGCATTGGTTACACACAGGACACTTCAAGCATAATACATGATTGTACAAAAGGATTTGATGAGGTAAATCACAATAGCCCTCACACGTTGGCTCTTTTCATCAAAGACAGTACTGTACATAAATATTAGTCATGTTATGTTAGCAAATAAGACCATAGTACTCCTTGTCACCTACATGATTAAAACCTGGGTCTACTCTAGTTATCACAAACAGTGATTATTCCATATACAGTTTTACTCACGTAGTGCAAAGTCGGACCATGGTCTGTGGTGGTGGTGGAGACGCAGACTCAGACCCCCTGGGTGTGGTGTGGCGGGTCTGGCTGGCCTGCCCCTCTATCCTTACTGTTCCAATACTTATAGATTTCATGACCTCACTACTCTTAACCTAGTTCCACCAATCACCAGTATCTAAACACAAGCGGTCTCCTTGTTGGGCTGCCTGCCCCAACATCTCCTTGTCGTGTGGGTGCCTGTCGCAACCGGGGGGGGGGGCCCGTGGTATGTTGATGAGGTGGCGTCTTTTTGGTGTCTTCTTGCAGTTTTAACATTTCCTTAATAGGGCTTGTGTTGTCCACAAGAGCCAGCACCAAACCCCATCCACCAAACTGACACTTTGTATTATTCTATGAAAGGAACCAGCTTTGGCATTCCTAAAATGGTAATCTATTATTGTCACATGTCTAGAAGGTGTTTGGTTCTTGGGGGGTTGGAATGGCTCTTGTACAACTGTGTAAACAACCCTATAGGCTTGGCCTGCAGGTTTTCTCCAAAATGTGCTCTGAGAGTCTATGTAATACCTAAATTACCATCACTACAGATATTTTCAGTTTTCAGGGTTAATCTAACATTTTTGATTATGAAATTATGAAATTATGAAGTCAAGGTTACCACACACATCCTCCCCAAATCTTCAAGATCAGTACACCGGCATATAAATGTGTGTAAACTGAAGGCCTTCTTCTGCGTTCCTCTTGCCAGACCGCTGTGTTGTACTCCGTGTAACTGAGTTGCTCCTACTGATCAGCAGCTTCGCAAATAATAAACTCATAACCAACCTGATCAGTAATACCAATCTGTTTCAACCAAGAACTTCTTTTGGTTTCACTTCACTGTTGACGCTCCACCAGTCAACAGTTTGACCCGTAGGTTTATTAAAAAGTCACCACAGTGTTCAATAACATCATCCCACAGCTCCTACCGACTGGCCGTGTCCTGGTATCCTGGTGTCCTGGTGTCCAGGTGCAGCCACGACCACCGGGAGCTAAACGCTCAGAAGACAGTGGAGGTGATGGTTGACTTCAGGAAGAGCGTACACCCACCAACCCACCCCTTTAAAGGAACACGCCAACATTTGGGGACATTTGCTTACCAAGTTTCAAGTTTCAAGTTTCAAGTTTCTTTAATAGTTGTCATACAGAAGTACAGAATACTTTCATACAAAATGCTTCTTACTGTTACGCTCCAGAGACTGTGCTAGACAAGATAGTATCAAATAACATAGTATAGCATGTAGTTTAGAAGAAGAAAATGAGGTCACAGTGTTCGGTATAGACATATGTACAATGTTCTGAGTTACCATATAATATACAATACTATGCAGTGTACTAATGTACAGTACTATATAGTGCAAAGCAGAAATGGGATGAGGTACAATTTAGGTACAATTTACAGTAAGGTGTACGAGTTGTAGTGCAATCCTTCATCAATAAATATAAAGTGTGGGGAGTGGGTGCTACAGTGTGTTTGTTTAAAGTGGGTGTGTGCTATAAAGTGTGTGGAGTGGGTGCTACAGTGTGTTTGTTTAAAGTGAGTGTGTGCGTGTGGATGTGTGTGCTATGTGCGTTTGGTGGTTGTTGTTGTGTAGGGGAGGATCTATGGTGGTTGTTGTTGTGTAGTGTTCATTCATTGTTCGTTTAGCAGCCTGATGGCCTGGGGATAGAAGCTTCTTCTGAGTCTTTCTGTGCTCGCCTTGAGACTCCGGTATCGCTTGCCTGACCGCAGCAGTTCAAAGAGGCAGTTGTTCGGGTGACTGGAGTCTTTAATGATTCTCTTAGCCTTGCCCTTGCAACGCTTGTTGTAAATGTTCTGGAGGGTGGGGAGCCCCCCTCCAATTGTGCGTTCGGCTGAACGTGTCACTCTTTGTAGTCTGCTTCGGTCTTGTGCAGTGCTATTCCCAAACCAGGAGGTGATGTTGCCGGTCAAGATGCTCTCTATTGTACATGAGTAGAAGTTCTTAAGGATCTTCTGACTGACTTGGAACTTCCTTAGGCGCCTGAGGAAGTAGAGGCGTTGTCGTGCCTTCTTCACAACACTGTCAATGTGTGTGGTCCATGTCAAGTCCTCGGATATGTAGGCTCCAAGGTACTTAAAGCTGTTGACTCTCTCAACCGGTGCCCCGTCGATGCTGAGGGGGCTGTAGTCCTTGACCCCCGACCTCCTGAAGTCCACAATCATCTCCTTTGTTTTGCTGACGTTCAGGGAGAGGCTGTTTTCCTGGCACCATCCCGCCAGGACCTTGACCTCTTCCAGGTAGGCCCTCTCGTCGTTGGCAGAGATCAGGCCCACCACCACTGTGTCGTCAGCAAATTTGATGATTGTATTGCTACTCCGCTGAGCCACACAGTCGTGTGTGTACAGGGAGTAGAGGAGGGGACTCAGAACACAGCCCTGGGGGGCCCCTATGTTGAGGGTGATGGATGAGGAGGTGCAGTTGCCTGCTCTCACCACCTGGGGTCTGCCAGTCAGGAAGTCCAAGACCCACTGGCAGAGGTCATAGTTCAAGCCCAGGTCCCTGAGCTTGGCTATGAGTATGGAGGGGACTATGGTATTGAATGCCGAGCTGTAGTCGATGAATAGCATTCTCACATAGTTCCCCTGCCTCTTGTCCAGGTGTGATGCTGCTGTGTGCAGCACATGGGCTATGGCGTCCTCCGTGGACCTGTTGGGGCGGTATGCAAATTGCAGGGGGTCCATGTTGATGGGGAGGGAGGAGCAGATGTAGCCCTTTACTAGCTTCTCAAAGCACTTCATGGCTATGGAGGTGAGAGCTACAGGGCGGTAGTCGTTGAGGCAAGCAGGCTTGGATTTTTTGGGTACAGGGATAATAGTGGACTTCTTCAGGCAGGTGGGGATGACAGCCTGTTCTAAGGACAGGTTGAAGATGTCAGTGAATACTGGGGCCAGTTGGTCGGCACAGACTTTTAGGACGCGGCCGGGGATGCCGTCCGGACCTGCTGCCTTCCTGATATTCACTTTTTTAAAGGTCCGCCTCACCTCATGCTCTGTTACCCTGAACACTGCGCCTCCATCAGCAGCCGACCCCCCCCCCCCCCATTGCCGTGGCTTGTGAGCTGGTGTTGTTATTACCAGCATCAAACCTCGCATAGAAGGTATTGAGGTCATTTGCTAAGGAGATGTCACTGTTCAGTTTGAGGGAGGCGCCTTTGTAGTCTGTCATCGTTTTGAGCCCCTGCCACATAGCTCTAGAGTCAGCTTGTTCAAACTGGAGTTCAATTTTATCCCTGTAGCGCCGTTTGGCCTCTGACACTGTCCTCCTTACGTTGTATCGCGCCACCTTGTGGTCATTCATGTTGCCTGCCACTAGGCCGTCGTTGTCCACAGTATACCCTCTTCTCCAGAGAGAGACAAGAAGATAGATACCAGTTTCCTCTCTGTGCGTTCAGTAGAAAGCTATCTGGCTGCACGTTAGCCTAGCTTAGCACAATGAATGGAAGCGGACACTGCCGGTTAGCCTTCGGGAGAGGTGTTAGTTGGACAATGCCTAGGCTAACCGGCACTGTCCGCTTCCATTCATTGTGCTAAGCTAGGCTAACATGCAGCAGGATAGCTTTCTACTGAACGCACAGAGAGGAAACTGGTACCTATGTAACGGTTGTGACAACGTCACCTCAAACTTCGATGCCCCGAGTGGGAGTCGAACCCCGGTCTCCCACACCGCAGGCAGCAACACAGACCGCTATACCAAGAGGTGAATTCACTACTTCGCAAACGTGTCTATCTGTCTTTTTGAGGATGTGAGAGTGAGTTTAACCCATAGCACCGCTACTCACCCCAGGCCTTCTTGACTGCGCTTCACGATACCATCCGTTACACCTATCTTCTTGTCTGTCTCTGGAGAAAACGGTAAGCTAATTTCCCCAAATGTTGGCGTGTTCCTTTAAGATCAATGGCTCAGCAGTTACCTGACTCCAATTGAGCCACAACATCTCAGGACCTCTCAAGTGGGAGAACATGAACTCCACCACAAAAGCGTCTCACCAGGGGATGCACTTCCTGCGACGGCTGAAGAAGTTCGACCCGCTGCGGGCGATGATGGTCCAATTCCACACGGCCGTCACCAAGTCCAGCCTCAAGACCACCTCAATGATACACAGAGGCGAGGCCAAACTGGGACGCATCGTCCAGACAGCAGAGAGGATCATCAGCTGTATCAGCAGACCCGGCGCCATGGGCGGGCATTAGGGGGCCGGGCCCGCCCACTGAGTCAGCTGTGCCCACCCTGGTAAAAAAAAGAAAAAAGGGATGATTTTTTATTTTTTTTGTCAATCAAAGTCAACTATCCAAATCCTTAGTCGGGGACAGCCCTAGTGGGCACTGATGTCAACAACAACACTACTGAAGCTAGCACGGCACTCTGTGAGAATTCGTTTTCTACCCTCAAGAACGTCTTTACAGAACATCGCCTTAGTGAATGTTCTTAAGATAGAGAGAAATTAGATTTTTCAATTGCCTCTCTGCTGTTTAGTTCAGCACCGTGGGCAGTGTCAAGCAAGCCACAGCGCCGTTGTCCCAGCTGAAACATATAAAAGGGAACCTGTGTTGAAAAACCATTGTGCCCCCCGAGAACATTTTATGCCCCCCCACTCATTTGTTTCTGCAGCCTGGTCTGTGTATCAGGGCAATAGTACTAGTGGGGGGTGGGGGTGCACCCCTACTTCTTTCAAATGGCCATCCAATGTTTATACTGTCTACGTCACAAGTCGAGGAAATTGTCTAGTTTCCACAGGAAACAAGCAAGATAACAGATACAACCAACGGTAAATAAATGTCCACTGCCACTGGGGATAGCTGGGGGAGGCGCTGGGGAAGGCGCTTGGGGACCGATTAGCGACCAATCCCGCAGGGCCTCTCCCGAACAAGGTCTGTTGTTCACAGCTGTGCCCAATCACATCAATTAGTCAACAATATTCTGGGCACAACTGTGTGGGGGCGTCATGCAACACATAGTTTGAGCGGTTCACAGTTGCGTCTCAGTTACAATCTTGTACATTACCAAAACATGTGTCTTCCAACGTCATTCCACAGTTCTTACAGTATATTCCGGGGGTATAGCCTACAGTATATTCCACCATTATAATCCTCAGGTATGCCCTAGTCACCGAAATAAAGTGGTGATTCCGTGGTATCAACAAAGAAAAGCATGTTAAAATGAGTTTGTATATTACGTTTTTATATTAAAGCAGGGAGGTGGGTTGAGGGCAGTGTTGTACTCGAGTCCAGTGCTGGACTGATTTTCAGTTCCAAGATGTTCAGTGACTCAACTTGGACTTGGGCACTGATGACTCGGACTTTGACTCGAGCATTGACTGCATTCAGACTCGGAAGGTGCAGACTCAGACTTGTTAATTGATAAATAGTTATTTATAAAAAATATAAATGTAATAGGCCCTAATCATTTGGCATAAGATATTGATGGCTAGTGCATTTGTTTGGCTATTGTGTCACAAAGTAAATAAACTCCCTTTGAAATGGTGACCGCTGTGTCATAAATGTTTAATGTAGACCTTTTTTAATTTGTACATCAGCTCTTTGACTGCCAGAGTGGAGTGGACTCAACCTTGATGACTTGGACTCGGACTCGGACTAGGGTAATGGGGACTCGACTCTGGCTCTTCTTTGGTGACTCGGACTTGGACTCGAACACTGCAGGGACTGACTCGAGATTTAGTGACTAGACTACAACACTAGTTGAGGGACCACTACGCCTGTGGCAACTACATTATAATCACAGTCAAACAGTACGACTGTACGAGTACTCCCCAACTACAGCCATGTGCCTGCCATGTATATCCTGTACAGCTAAAACATTCTTCCCACCCCTGCAAAACAAATACGGCTGTCACTGTATATTCTGTACCACAGTGGCTCCTCTCAGATTCTATTTTTGACCCTTCGCTCCCACTGCATTTGCACAATACCTCCAGCACCTCTTTGTAAATACATCATTTTTATTATTTGTGTTTTTCTACATTCTTTTGTATATGCATTTCTAGATGTGTTGTTTTTATCCTCATTGTGTGAGCACGTGCCTTACCTCAAACACCATTGTTTGTGTAACGAACCTGGCAATTAAACTGATTACTCTTATTCTCTCGCAAAGCAACCCGTCTTACTTCTCCTCCCCGTTGCTTTGGACCGTCGAACTTGTTATTTAACCTACATCTCTAGTTTGCTGTAAACCATCTCCTGGTTAGAGCAGACCTGATCAATCATCAAAGGCTTATCCCGCTGTGAATATTATCTCCACCTTTACGCATTCATTTGTGCAATTCAGTCTTGAATATTTGATGGTGGCAGGTTGATTGATTTTATCTGACCCAGGCATCTGCAACATCTCGTGTTCTCCTGCTTCGTGGGCAAAGCAGCCTTGCGGTTTGTAATCCGTTGTTAAGAGTTTGTGAAAATGCATATTTGAACCATTTAGCCGGAATGACTGAATTATCAATGAAGTCACACAAAACGCCATTGTCTTTCGCTGAATTTAATTTAACAATTAAACCTTGAATTCATTTTGGTCATCTGAATGTCTGCCATTTCCTCAGTGCTTCAATGAATCTTATGTAAAGAGTACTGCATTTGTTTACCCTCACTCACTTTATGCATTACATTTCACAATTCCTTCTATCTTGCTCTCAAGTTAATGCTCTCGTGATGGACTTCTAAGGTTCAAAATGGTCACACCATCCACAGCTCATGAGCACCACCATGTGGCACATAGAAGAATGGCAGCACTCAGGTTGCACTTGTGTATTCAGCCAATAGATGGCAGCAAAGAATTGTATCGCAATTAAATCATACTGTACGTACCCTAACTATGTGAGTTTCAGGGCCAATACTTTAGTATAGTATATAGACAGTATAGTATAGTATAGTATAGTATATTATAGTATAGTATAGTATTATAGTGTAGTATAGTATTGTTTCACCAGATAACAATCTGGATGAATTAATAACGCTTAATACTGCTGAAGTGCCCTTTGAGCAAGGCACTAACCTTACTAACTTGACATGGTTAAGAATGTGACTTTCAAGATGTATTCTGCTACATATTATTGATTACCTGTTTACAAATGTAATAAGTAACATAATCTATTAGATTACTCCAACACAGTAATGTAACCTGATCACTTTGCCTCTAACTACACAGAATTGGGGGGTAACATTGACAATTTACTGAATGTCATTTGAATAATGTTATTATTATCAATTATGACAATCATGATTAATATTATTTCAAGTAGTGGATGACATTTGTGTCCTTAATCACATCATCAGAATTATGTTCCCCCTTTCAAACTAGCTTCTTGAGATGGAATCACTAGTTGTTTAAAAGTATCTGCATTCTGAACACAGTGTTTTTCTCGGTAATTGTATAACTGAATACTGATTACAATTACCAAATATCCCTAATTGAATTTCTCTGATCCAGTTACATGTAATCTGTTTTTTACCCAAGTTTATACAACGCAATGCAAATTTCTCGATTCTGATTGGCTGAAACAGTCATTTTACACGTCTTTATTGGCAACAATTCCACGCTGCTGGCCCAGGACCCGCCCACAACCGAACCACATCACATCACTCCGCCGGATCACAAGAAGGTGGACAATAATCTTTACAAATGGATATGTTGATAGCGACTAAACGACTAAATATCAAGCGATTCTGTCACAGCGAATGTCTTAGTCGTTTAAACAATGTTGGATGATGTAATTGATGGGTCTTGAATCATTCTGTAACAAAATAAAAATCGCGGATTGATTGATTGATTAATTTTCAATTTTTTTTTCAATTTCTTTTTCCTTTCGACTGTCAGCGCTCGCTCTAGTCTCCACCCACCGCCAACCCCCCCCCCCACACACACACACACACACACACACACACACACGCACACACACACACACACACACTCTGCCTGCAACGCGGGGGATAGTCAGAGAGCTGGGTGCTGCGCTGTTCTAAGTGAGCATGGCCTATTGAGTTGATTGATTGATTGATTGATTGCTAATTTTATTACTGTACGCTTGGTTTCCAACTGGTTAAGTTTAGGCCCTCTACAGTAGGTTTTAAAAAATAAATAAAAGAATAGGGCGAAGAAAACGTTTTTTTCCTATAGGGCAAAGAAAACGTTTTAATTTGTTTTACCTACTTTATATAGAAGCATCTAAGAATGAAGTTCTATGGAAAGTAGGTCTGCATTCCCTTAACAATTGTGTGTATTGAGCCGTACTGTATTGTACCCATTCTGCATCTGGTAATAAAATGTTCAATCAATCATTCCAATAATACACAGTTGGATGTGTTAGTTGGTTGGATGCACTTCAAGCTGCTTCCACATGAGGCAACTTCTCTCAATCATTCCAATAATACACAGTTGGATGTGTTAGTTTGGTTGGATGCACTTCAAGCTGCTTCCACATGGAAGCAACTTGTCTTTTTTGTAGTTGTGGGAACTACTTTTTCTGGCGGATGGTTTTTTCAATAAATCTTTGATTAATGTGTGTTTATTGTATAGAAATAAGGTTGGATGAATCTGGCAGTTGTATAAAAGCTTTACACCACTTGCAGTCGTGATTTGTGAACAATAAACCATGCCTAGGGGGGTCTAACGACCACCCCTAGGCATGGTTTATTGTTCACAAACCACTCCTGCGCGTGATGTAATGCTTAAAGACTGCATGTGGTTGAACTGATCAGCTCCAAGGTACAGTATGATTGTATAACTGCATGAGTGTGTTCTGGGTTTGCTGCAAAAGTGCATACATGCTCAGCAAATCTTCCCTGGATACATATATATATCATTTTAATTTAATTTCAAACCTTTATTTAAACTCGAAAGGCAATTGAGGTGTCACGTCGAGTATACAGTACATACAGAAATAATAAGAAAAAGAAAACATGTCAAATCACACAGCATATAAAATCACAACAATACGACAACAGGGCTAGGTAAAAAGCAAGGATAAAACACATAAATTAAAACATGTACAACTTGATTGACAAAGGTTGGAGGTCAAGGTTTTAAACTCTGCAGAGGGGAGAATCTCAAGCTTTAAGGACAGTTGGAGTTCATTCCATGAGCTAGGAGATGTACCCTGTTCAAAGTAAACTTGAGGGACCTTAAGGACCAGTCACTAGAACGGGTTCCATAGGTTCCAAAATTCCATTCCAATAATGATGTATAGTATATCAAATCAAATCAAATCAAATCAAATTTATTTATAGGGCCCGACAACACACGTTAATGTCCCCATGGGCCGTACAGGTCTTCTTTAAACAAGTCAAGAAGACAACATAACAATAAGTCAAGAACAGAACAAGAACACCATAGGGTCCAAACATTTTTTAGATGAATGCAAATAAATGAAAGAATGCAAGCACTCCCAGACATACCCCACGCGAAGGTAAGGAAAAACTCACTAAAACCTAACAATAGGGAAAAAAAGCTCCACAGGCAATGTGGAGGAGAGAAACCTTAGAAGGGCCGTTCAAGGGGGGATCTCCCTTCTTAGATGTCGGTGATAGTAGTGTTGCAGACGGACAGTTGGTAAGCATGCACTCATGTGTGTGGTGAGACACAGATGAGTGCATGCAATAGCAACTGTACATTTTGAAAAATTAAAGATAGAGCTAATAGCGATAGCAACTGAACATTTTGAAAGATTAAAGATAGAGTAGATAGCGGATCTATTTGAGGCACAGGGGCGGCGCAAGAGGGTCACGTCCTCCCCGTCTTAGTCACGGGACATTCAACACTCCGGTCGTTGCTCAGGGACAGCCGGAGACAGGGGGAAGGGGGGTGGCGCAGAGAGGGTCGCAAACACCCCGACATCATCGCGGGACATCCGGCACTCCGGTCACCACTACGAGACCTCCGAAGACAGGGGGGCACGCAGAGGGGGTCGCAATCTCCCGGCCTTCGTCACGGGACGTCCAACACTCCGGTCAACACTCCAGGACAGCAAGTCATAGGAAGACAGGGAGACGGGACAGGCGTTAGACAGCTCATGAGATTGTAGTAGGCGGACATAGCAATAGATACAAGTGGTCGGCATATATGTGAATGGAGTAGATATATGAAGTAAGCGTATTATGTGAATAGAATAGAAGTACTTAACCCAGCAATGAAACCGCGTTGACTGTTAATCTGTTAACAGTCTGTTAATCAGTTGACAGGACCACGGACAGACGGCGGTGAATAACTGATCCAATGCCTCGGAGGTGCATGTAGAGCAGTCACTACAAGCTTGGCCAAGACCCCGAGGCATCCATCACCTTGGTCAGCGCCAGGAGACGGGTACTCAGAGAGAAGGGGGAGGGAGGGGGGGGGGGGGGGGGGGGGGAGAGGGGGGGGGGGGGGAAGAGTTAGAGAGTTCCCATGTTTGTGGTGCTGCAAAGGAGCAGACATGTAGTACCCTGTAGTGCCATGTAGTACCCCGTAGTGCCATGTAGTACCCTATAGTACCCCATAGTGTCATGTAGTACCCCGTAGTATCCTGTAGTAACCTGTAGTGCCATGTAGTACCCTGTGGTGCCATGTAGAGCTATGTAAGCCATGTAGTACCCTGTAATGCCATGCAGTACCAAGTAGTACTCTGTGGTACCATGTAGTACCCTGTACCCTAACTAAACTACCCTATAGTAAACTACCCAGTGGTACCATGTAGTACCCTGTACCATAACTAAACTACACAGATTAATCTAAAGGTCAGTCCCCGACCAGGTGAGATCAAGGTAGGTTAAAGGAGAGAGAGAAAAGATGAGTCTTAAGCAGGGATTTAAAAGCTTCGACAGAGCAGGCGCCCCTGATGACGGCAGGTAATTTGTTCCACAGGTAGGGAGCGCGGTAGACAAAGGCTCTGTGGCCGGCGGATTTCTTTTTAACCCTAGGGGTCGATAGAAGCCCCGCATTTTGTGAGCGCAGAGCACGAGCGGGCGAGTATCGGGAGATGAGATCAGATAGATAGAGCGGTGCAAGCCCATTTAAAATTTTGTAGGTGAGGAGTAGCACTTTAAAGTCAGAGCGGGCTTGGATAGGAAGCCAATGTAGGGCGGACAGAACTGGTGTGATGTGATCAAATTTTCTAGTTCTAGTTAGTATCCGTGCAGCCGCATTTTGCACGAGTTGAAGATTTTTGATGCTTGAATTAGGTAAGCCTGAAAAAAGTGCATTTATGGAGGTAGCTTACCAATAAGTGCCTTAAAAATGAACAGATACCAGTGTTTGTTGCCCATCTCCGTCAAAGATATATTTTATATACAGAAGATAGATTATAGATCGATTTATATATATTAACAAATTAACAAATTATATATATATATATATATATATATATATTTTTTTTTTTTTTTTTTTTTTTTTTTAGATTAACACAAATACCTGGGTGGGAAGTCTAAGTTAATCATCAAAATAGATCAGTCAAATATGAACGACAAACACGCTATGCAACACCACAATCTTTTTTTTGTGATCAAATATTTTTATTTGATTTTTTCAAACATGAAACAAAGACATATCACAATACAATAATAATAATACATAAAAAAAAAATATATATATATATACATGGACACTCGCTTGCAACACCACAATCTTCAACACTCAAAAACAAAAGGCACAGCACCAAAAGTACGTTTCAGTTATTGTTTTTGGTGCCATAAAGAACCCTTATTTTTTTGTATCTACTTTTTCTCCCCATTTTCAATTTTTCCCCCATCCCAATTTCGTGTTATCCAATTCTACCCTCCCCTGTCTCGAACGTTGTTAGACCATGCCTCCCACTGGTCGGCTGCAATGTGGACCAAGCCTTGCATCACGAGGAGGCAGCTGTCGCATCTTTTCACCTGTACAGCGCGATCTCTCAGTGGCGAGGAGTAACGCGTGGGACTCGGCTCACGCTGCCCCCGTTGCTTCCTGATTCTGCTGTACAGGCACACCAACCGACCTGTAGGAGTCGCTGTCCACAACGTCCGATCCCCACCCACCGGCTTTCCCACCCCCTAATACTGCCAATTGTATTAGTATGAATTGAAAATGGGGGACCCTGATGGAAACAAGACAAACGTCTTTCTCAGGTCTGCATCCCCTTAACAATTGTATGTATTGAGCCGTACTGTATTGTACCCATTCTGCAATCTGTTAAATAAAGTTTTCATTCATTCAACGACCAGCCAAGCCGGAAGCAACACCGAGAGCCTTGCCCACTGCGCCACTTAGCCGCTCTAAGAACCCTTCTTCAAAATAAACAGATACAAATCTGTATGCAACCAAAAGGTCACTTACACTTAGTGAGAGTTTGATGACGGTCGCACACCTAAACACGTTCCGCAATTATGCCACATCAATGTGGAACGCCCTACAGCCGTAAAAAAAAATGTATCACTACCCACCTTCAAAACCGCTCTCAAAGAGCACCTACGGGAGGCTGCAATTCGAAACTGGCCCCCGTAAATGTCTGAACCCCCCTCCCACCCACCCACCCCCTCCTAATGTACAGTTCCCTCCCCCTCGTATGTATATATTTACTGTTAGGATCTGTTTAACAGTACTGTATATTTGCATATCTTGTATGTCACAAATGTAACAGTACTGTATATCTGTATGTCATGTATGTCATAAATGTCATGATCAGATTAGATGATTAGATTATTATATCTGTATATCTGTATGTTGTGTATGTCATAAATGTCACTATGAATTGAAAATGGGGGACCCTGATGGAAACAAGAAGAAAGTCTTTCTCTGGTCTGCATCCCCTTAACAATTGTGTGTATTGAGCCAAACTGCCCTCACCAAAATAATCAGTGACCTCAGGCTAAACTCTGACGAGAATAAGATCTCCATCCTTATCCTGCTAGATCTCAGTGCAGCATTTGATACAATCGATCACAATATTCTAATCGATCGTCATGAAAACCTTGTCGGTTTCTCAGAACATGTGCTAAGCTGGTTTAAAACATACATCAGAGGGAGGACATACTATGTTAAAGGGGAACTATTTTACTATTTCTTTCACTATTTGGGCACTTTTACACAATTCCTGTGAGTCTATATGGAACACCTCTGTAAGTTCTTTTTTTTTTTTTAATCATGTTTTGTATTTCTAATCAAGTACTCAAAAACAGCATTTTTCTACCTCAAGATCTTAAGCCGTTTTGAGGCTGGGCTCCAACCAATGTGTGGCCTGGTGGCAACTGCCACACCAACTGCCACATTATTATGCAGCTGAGAAACCTCTGACATCACAGATATGCACATTTTCAAATGACTCAGTTCAGTGAGGGCGAATATTGTGAGAGGAGAATTGGAAGAATGCGCCAATATGAGAATTAGAGACATAGATCCTATTAATATAAGTCCACATAGCTAGGAATCAATGCTAAACACTGAAAAATGCCATTTATAAGATAGTTCCCCTTTAAACTAGGAGGCCACATGTCTGAGATATATGACAACAACTATGGAGTTGCACAAGGGAGTTGCAGGTCCTTTACTCTTCTCCCTTTACATGTTACCGCTGGGTGATATCATCAGAGAACATAATGTAGGTTTCCATAGCTATGCGGATGATACACAACTGTACATATCTGCTGAACCAAATGATACAGCGATTAACTCCATTACAGACTGCTTACTGGCAATAAATAAATGGATGAGTAAGAACTTCCTGAAACTAAACGAGAACAAAACTGAAATTCTAATTATCGGCCCAAAAACAGACAAAGAAACGTTAATAAAGAACCTGGGAGGACTAACCCCTTGGATCAAATCTGAGGTCACTAGTCTCGGGGTTATCATAGATTCAGAACTGAACTTCAATTTTCATATTAACAAAGTGACGAAAACATCGTTCTTCCATCTCAGAAATATAGCAAAAGTACGACCATTTATTAATCAAAACGATGCTGAGAAGCTAATTCATGCATTCATATCTAGCCAGTTAGACTACTGTAATGCACTTTTCACAGGTCTCCCTAAGAAAACCACAGAGAGGCTTCAGCTAATCCAAAACTCTGCAGCCCGACTGCTAACTAGAACCAAAAGGAGAGAGCACATTAGTCCAGTCTTAGCTTCCTGTAACATTTAGAATTGACTTTAAGGTCCTTCTCTTTACATACAAAGCTCTAAATGGACAGGGACCTAGCTACATCGCCAACACTCTCAGCTGCTGGACTACTAGAGGCTCCGAGAAACAGTCAAAAGAGGATCGGTAATGCAGCCTTTATCAACTATGCCCCAAAACTATGGCACAAACTACCCCAAAACATCAGGGAAGCCAACTCACTAGACATCTTCAAAAGACAGCTTAAAACCTATTTCTTTGCTCAGGCATTTAAATGACAATTCCTATCAAATCATGTGTCGGTTCTATGCAAATTTTTATCTCACTCCCTCCTGTCTGTAATTTTAAGAGCACTGCTCTGTTGTAATTCAAAATTTAACTATTTTATCACACTTTTTACTTCTTACTGATGCACTGCTCTGTTGTATGTTAAATACCCTGTTGTATGTCCATTCTATTTTATAATTTTTTGACTATTTTTAAACCGAATCATTTTAAACTATTTTTATTATTTGTATTACTGAATGAAACTGTAAACAGAGAACCTATTGGGATGCTAGATCCTAATGTGAAACACTGTGATTTACCTTACCTTGTTACTAGGGATGCTCGATATTGGCTTTTTTACCGATACCGATATACCGATATTGTCCAACTCTAAATATCGGTAGGCCGATAATATCAGACATCCCTACTTGTTACCTCTCTATCTTTTTTTATGCTCGCTTATGCCTGTATTTTTTACTGTTGTGAAGCACTTTGAACTGCAACTTCTGTATGAAAAGTGCTATACAAATAAAGTTATTATTATTATTATTTATTACTGTATTGTACCCATTCTGCAATCTGTTAATTAAAGTTTTCAATCAATCAATCAAACCTTCTCTTCATTCAAGAATCATCACTTTAATGGACCAACATAGTATGACACGGAAGCCGACACACAAATTGTGTTCAGTTCGCTTCGATTCTCCTACACTGAGAGTTGAACGACGTATAAACAGTACTGTATAACTAGACAATTCCGCACGGGGGAAATTGTGAAAGTGTGGGTGACGCCTGTGCACCGCCGGCCAACGGGAGAGGGTCTCTCGCGAGTCTCTATGACAAACGGTTCAAAGGATACAAAAGGGGGCGTGGCCTAAGGATCAGGGGAGTGGTCAACATAGACCATTTGAAGACCATTTGAAATTTTTCGGACTTTTCCGAGTTTTAGAAATTGTTCTGACTTTTCAGAGTTTTTTGAATTTTTCTGACTTTTCCGAGTTTTTAAAAAAAATCTGATTTTTCCGGGTTGTAATTTTTTTTTTGACTTTTCCAAGTTTTTTAAATTTTTTGGATTTTTCCGAGTTTAAAAAAAATTTCTGACTTTTCCGAGTTTTTGAATTTTTTCTGGACTAAGGGGGTGTGGCCTAAGGGGGCGTGGTCTAATGGTCGGGGGAGTGGTCAACATCGACCAATGAAAGAGGATATCCCTACCGAGTACAATGGCACAACCCGCAAGTCTCTACGACAAACGGTCTGGATGTAACAGTAGGCTACTGTATATCTGTATGTCATGTGTCATAAATGTTAGGAATTGAAAATGGGGGACCCTGATGTAAACAAGACGAAAGTATTTCTCTGCATCTGCATCCCCTTAACAATTGTGTGTATTGAGCCGTACTGTATTGTACCCATTCTGCAATCTGTTAATAAAATGTTAAATCAATCAATCAATCAATCAACTTGTGTTCTGACGCACAGGCGTAGAGGCGGGCTCTGCGTAGGAGTGTGAGCTTGACTGTTACTTGAAAGCGGACTCGAACTAGCTGACTGAGTAATACCACACAGTCCTCCTCTCCTTCAGATGAACTCCTTCCTGCCCTGACAAGTTCGCCTCTGCTGAGGAGCCCTTTGTTTTTCTTCCGTGACTTAAGCATAGCTCCAGGGAGAGCATTCCACAATCACAACCTCTCTCTCTTTCACATGCATGTACATGCACACACGCGCGCGCACACACACACACACACACACACACAAAGAGCACTTTACACTTGTTATGTGCTATGTGGGTGTGGTTTCTGCTGTGCAAGCAAGAGCAAAATGGTACATGCATTGCTAGAGTAAATATCCACCCTTGAATCTCTAAAGGACTCTGTGTTGATAACTGACAAAGCATAATCTGCATGAAACATGTAACACCCCTGGGTGCTCAGTGTATATAAATATAACTCCCAATCTGACGCCCACATGCCTCTCTGCTCTCATGGATCTGCATCATGAGCATAGCTGACCCAGATCATTCAGGGAATGCAGATCAGTCGGATCAATTATTCATAATGAATTAAGGAGACAGGGGCATCCATACTTCTTCTTGAAGGGAAATTATCTGGATGGACGCATCTTCCCACCAACCAGGGTAATGTGCAGCGGTCAGGGACAGTATAGTTTCAATTAACTCAGGGTTAACACAGAAGTCGCCCTTTCATTTATCTTCTCGTTTAACCCTTTCACTACCACACTAACCTGTGGTGTGGTAGTGAAAGGGTTAACCCCTTTGTCATGTGCCAGTGAAATGGTTAACCTTCTGTATTGGGACACCAACAAACTGAACAAGCTGGTGAGGAAGGCTAGCTCCTGGTGGGAGTCGAGCTGGTCAGACTAGAGGTGGTGGCAGAGAGGGGGATGAGAAGGAAGCTGGCTGCTATCCTGGAGAATCCCTCCCACCCCCTCTATGACAAGCTAGTCAAGATGAGAAGCACGTTGACAGTCACAGACTCATACCCCCCCCCCGACACTCAACTAACCGCCTCGGCCAGTCCTTCATACCAGCGGCCATCAGGCTCCACAACAGTGGGCAGGGACTGATGCCAGACATCCAACTACAACTACTAGGAACCTAAAAAGGACAATAATACTACCTTATGCATACTGCACCTTATGTGAATACTGTATATTTCAGTTAGTTAATTATATTGATTTGTTATATTGTTTACACTGCTTGTTTGTACTACCTGTACCTCCACTCCCCCTCCCCCATGCTGCTATGACGCCTGAATTTCCCCAAGGGGATCAATAAAGGAATATCTTATCTTATCGTCGCAGTGAAAGGGTTAACCCTTTGGTAGTGTGGTAGTGAAACGGTTAAATCCAGGTTGACTGGCTAGTAGGACTGGCTTCCCATTGCCACACAAATCCGCTTCAAGGTTCTTGACCTGGCATTCCCCGCAATGAGGGGAACGGCTCCCTCCTACCTCTGGTCAATGGTCTCGAACTACACACCCTCAAGACCCCTACGCTCTTACATCTTCCGGCTGCCTGAGACCCACTCCTCTTCGGGTCTCCTGGGGGGTCATGGAAACAAAGCAGGCTATTCTCTGTCCTGGCTCCACAGTGGTGGAACAAACTTCCCACCACAGTCAAGACAGCTGGAACCCGGCCCAATTTTATGCTGTCGACTAAAAACACACTTTTTCAATCAATATCTTAAATAAAAAAAGAACCTTCTTACTGTCTTTTACTATTACGCACTGAGCGACTATGTCTATACTACTATCTACTATGCTATTATGCCTATACTACTATCTACTATGCTATTATGCCTATACTACTATCTACTATGCTATTATGCCTATACTACTATCTACTATGCTACTATGTCTATGCACTCAGAGTGAAGCACTCAAGTTCAACACTGCTAGAAGACCAATACCACTTACCCTTAAGTGGTGTACCCCTCCTGCGGACATGTTGTACACAATTTGTAAGTCACTTTGAATAAAAGTGTCAGCTAAATGACTAAATGTAAATGTCGATCGGAGGTTTCTATCAGGCTGAGCTATGGAACAGCCCGTCTCTGAACATGGAACCCCACGTCCAACAGAGGGCCCTCTGCTATCAATTACTAAGCTGCTGCCGGGCCATGTTGTAATCATACAGGCACACGATGGTGCTTTTGTGCATTCATCTTTATTTTAATTGATTGTATTTTTATTCGTTGTATTTTCATACTTACATTTACATTTACATTTAGCTGACGCTTTTATCCAAAGCGACTTACAAGTTCTGTATGACAAGTCATCAGGAAGGGCACAACTCCATCAGCTGAGTAACAATGTTCATCAAAGTGTTGCGTGTTACAGTGTAGGTTAGTTTATTAGGACAGGTGCATGACAGTAAGGTTAGTTAGGGTTCGATTTTTTTTTTTTTTTTTTTTTAGATAATGGTTGAAGAAGTGCGTCTTTAGTCGACGGCGAAAGATTGGACGGGTTTCGGCTGTACTAACTGGGGTGGGTAGTTCATTCCACCATTGTGGGGCAAGGACTGAGAATAGGCGACTTCTCTTTGATGACCCTCCCGGAGCTTGGATAGGAGTAGGTCTGAGGTGGCCAGAAGATACAGAGCGTAGGGGTCTTGAGGGTGTGTAGTTAGAGACCATTGACCGGAGGTAGGCGGGAGCGGTTCCCTTTGCCGCGCGGTATGCTAGGTCAAGGGCCTTGAAGCGGATACGTGCATAACAGACTAAAGGATTATGAGGCTTTCAGTGGGGCCAGATATAATGGACACCTAATAGATAACTAGTCCTATGAATTGACTATTATTGACATGCTGTAGCTCGAGGGGGGAAGACCCAAGAATCTTGCTCTTTTTTGTATGAGAAATATGACAAAGATGAGCGGCTAAGTGGCGCAGTGGGCAAGGCGCTCGCCACTAACGCAGGAGATGCTGGGTTCGAGCCCAGCTCTCGGCGTTGCTTCCGGCGTGGCTGGTCGTTCATATACTAATACAATTGGCAGTATTAGGGGGTGGGAAAGCCGGTGGGTGGGGATCGGACGTTGTGGACAGCGACTCCTACAGGTCGGTTGGTGCGCCTGCACAGCAGAATCAGGAAGCAGCGGGGGCAGCGTGAGCCTCCCACGCGTTACTCCTCGCCGCTGAGAGATCCCGCTGTACAGGTGAAAAGATGCGACGGCTGCCTCCTCGTGTACCGGAGGGGACACGTGATGCAAGGCTTGGTCCACATTGCAGCCGACCAGTGGGAGGCATGGTCTAACAACGTTCGAGACAGGGGAGGGTAGAATTGGATCATATGAAATTGGGATGGGAGAAAAATAGAAAAACACAACCACGGCATTCTAATACTGCCCACTGAGCAGCTGTACAGGAGCAATTGGGAGTTAAGTGCCTTGCTCAAGGGCAAGTCGACTGTATACAACAACCATCAAATGCACACAGCACACACACCCACACGCACACACTCACTTAAACAAACAACACACTGCAGCACCCACTCTCCACACTTTAGATCACACAAACACACTTTATATTTATTGATAAAGGATTTGCACTACAACTCATACACCTACTGTAAATTGTACCTAAATTGCACCTCACCCCATTTCTGCCTTGCACTATATAGTATTGTATATTAGTACACTGCATAGTATATTGTATATTATATGGTAACTCAGTTACGTCTATTCTGCATCGAACATTGTACATATGTCTATACTGAACACTGTGACCTCATTTTTTTACTTCTAATTTACATGCTATACTATGTTATTTTATTTCATACTTATCTTGTCTAGCACAGTCTCTGGAGCGTAACAGTAAGAAGCATTTTGTATAAAAGTATTCTGTACTTCTGTATGACAACTATTAAAGAGACTTGAACTTGTATAGTTGATGAGGGAGAGAAAAGCATGACTCATTCCCTACCTCCTCCCAGACTTTTCTGTTGCTCTGGGGATTTTAACTACACACCATCCAGTCACACAAGTCGGCTCCTCTAACCCTTAAACTGCCACTGCCCCCCAATGAAAAGGTCAAGGAGGTGGCCAAGCTCTACTATGGTGGTCCAGCAAGATTATAATGCTCTCCAAATCTGTGTGTAGTCAGTGATTGGTTTGTAGATACTTCACTCAATCTGTAAAGTCCCTGAGTGGAGGGCGGGACACATACAATAGAGAAAACTTCTAATAATAATAATAATAATAATAATAAACAAAATAAATGTGTATAGCACCTTTCATACAAGAATTGCAGCCAAAAGTGTTTCACAGCCAAAATAGACATCAAATGAAATAGACAGAATAAAAGCAGTGCAGAGAATAGGAAAAAGGGTAAAACAATGTAATAACAATACAAATATTGACTCACAGTTTAAAACCTGAGTATTCCCTGTTGGTCATAAATCATTTAGTTGTCTTTTGGATCTCCTCCGCTCGAACAATAACAACAATAATAAAATTGCTCTCATTTACAGTACATTAATCACAGTGTGGATGTAATGAGTCAGAATGTATTAATTTAAAACTTAAAAGGCTATGGCGAAGAGTTACTTTTGAAAATATTCAGTGAGTTAGCTTCCCTAATGTCCATAGGTAAAGTGTTCCATAGCTTTGGTGCGTAAGTAGCAAAGGCTGAATCCCCGATTTTATAGTAGTAGACTAGATGATCGTAATGTTCTTGGAAGCACATTTTCATGTTCCATTTAGGGCTTTGTATATAAAAAGGAGGACCTTCAAATCCATTATAAATGTTACCGGAAGCCAGTGCAGCGTAGCTAACACTGGACTGATCCTCTTGGTTCTAGTTAATAATAGCCTAGCTGCAGCGTTTTTAACGAGTGGAAGTCTCAGTTTTTTTCTTTTTCGGGATGCCACATGCCAGTAAAGAGTGCATTGCAGTAGCCAGGTCGACTTGAAATAAAGGCATGGAACAGTTTTTCAGTGAATTGCTCTTATCAAAAGTGGGTGCTTCAATCAGAACAATATCTGTTGTCAGGCATGGATGCCAATTACCTCAAACAAGGCAGTGACTGAAAATAAACGCCAGGTGGGATATTATAAATAAATTGCTATTCATTGGATTCAATATTTGTATTTGTCATATATGCACAGTTAAACAGACAGTTTAAAATCTTACTTTGCTAGTTGTCCCCCCCTTCACAGAATCACAAAATATAGACTTAAACTATAATTAAAATTAGTAAGAAAAAGTTGAATGATAAAATAAAGAATCTTTCAAATATATAAATAAAGTAGAAAAATAAGGCACAGGGGCATTTTAAAAGCTTGCATTTGTACTTTATTGTTTGCATTTTATACTTGACTTTGTACTTTAGGTTGTACTTTAGTTTGTATATTGTATATTTTGTATAGTGTTTGGCCTTTTTTCTTTTTACTGTACAATCTCAGGGCCTCAAGCATTTCACTGTAATGTACATTTATATATGTGACAAATAAAACAACTTGAAACATACTAACAGTATTGCACATTCAGTTCATAGTAGTAGAGTGGGTAATTAAGTTTTGGGGAGATATGTCCGTGTGTGTGAGGTCTAGTATTATTTCATTCGATCCGTCCCTATATATCCCTTACCACCCGCCGGATGCAGCATAGCAGGGTGTTCACAGTTGTTTGAACTGAAATTGAAACCCACCCATCCCCTCTTGTTGACAGATTGACATGGCTAATTCCACACGCGAGGGGGCGCTGTTACGCAGAAACGAGACGACGGCACCCCTGGTCCTAGTCCTAGACACTGTGTGTGCGTGTGTGTGTACCCAGAGAGAGAGAGAGAGAGAGAGAGAGAGAGCGAGAGAGCGAGAGCGAGAGACCGTTTTCGCCCGTAGTCCGTACCGATGTGTGGCGGCTCTTCTTGCCCTCAACAGCGAGACCATCCCATGGACACGAGACGGTGTCGAACATGAGGGAATACTACTAACCGACGGAGGCTCGCGCCACACAGGGAGGGAGGCTCGCGCGCAGCAGCGGCGGGGATTTTACACTCGGAGAGCCGCGCGACGGTTATTGTTCAAACCGGAGAGAATCACTGCTGCTGGCTCCTCTAGAAAATGTCGGGGAAAATAGAGAGCAAGCAAGGTAAGAAGAAGAGCTCCCCCCGGCGAGAGAGAGAGAGAGACCCCCCACCGCCGCCTCGGGATACCGTTATCTCAGGGGGGGCGGATAGGCTTTATTATTATTGCGGGGTTCTTCACGGGACACTGCTATTATATTCAGCGTGGCGGCGACCGACATTGGATAAACATTTGCCTAAACGTCGGTCGGTCTTTTTCCCTGAACGGTTAGCTAACGGTCTGTCTAACGTTAGCTTGTTGGCTAGCGGCTAGTGGGAGAGACGCCATGGGAAAACTATGGAATGGCTACTAGTAACAACACTGGACTGGTTTCCCCCTATGGCGTCTCTCTAACCAACTGTGGTTGTTGCTAACGTTAGTAGTAACTTAATAATAGTAATGAATAGTAATGTTAATGGTTTTCCCCCATGGCATCTCCCTTCAACCGTTAGCCCAACAACCAAACCTATAGCTGATGTGTCTCCCCCTGCCTGGCTAGCCGATACGTGTGAGCTGTTTTCTTGGTTTATTACTACTAACATAAGCCAACGTTCGTGTAGGTTACTTACTATTCTTATGATTAAATACCCATTTTATATTTTCTCTCCTTCCACTGTGCCATTACTGAGTCTGGTAGGGGGGCGTTGGACTCGCCAACGGGCATGGTTGTGTCGCTTTGATCATACTAGCCATCGCAGTGCTAATAATAATAAAGACGTCTGGTTGATCGTCTGGGAAGAAAAACGTTTCCAGTCAAATAAAATTGAAGTGTGTTGCTACACATTCCACCTGGCTGGCAAACACACTGTTACCGTACTAGCGACCACACAGCAGCCAGTAAAGCAGCTATAGCTGGGGGTTATGGTGGCAATACTAGTATTGATTGATTGAACATTGTATTAACAGATTGCAGAATGGGTACAATACAGTACAGCTCAATACACACAATTGTTAAGGGGATGCTGCAGACCAGAGAAAGACTTTCGTCTTGTTTACATCAGGGTCCCCCATTTGGCTCGGTTATCTGTAAACGGTGTACAAATACTCTCCAGCTGCAGTGTTGTTACCTAGAGTCCGAGTTATGCTGCGTTCACGCCCAATAAGCGAGTTAGCTAATGTGTGTTGATCTCATTTCTCCCCCCACATTGTGCACGACGTGGCATATTTGGTTTGGTGTGACATTTGTTGCATCTTGTTGTTGTGGAGCGACGACACTGATTTTGTTATTATGCAGCGTTTCAAAAGCAATTCAGATTTTTTTTGTATGATGAATTGAAAATGGGGGACCCTGATGTAAACAAGACGAAAGTCTTTCTCTGGTCTGCACCCCCTTAACAATTGTGTGTATTGAGCTGTACTGTACCCATTCTGGCAATCTGTTAATAAAGTTTTCAATCAATCAATGGATTGAGTAAAACGAGAGGAAGCAGAGGGTGGTCTCTCTCTGTCTGCTTTTGGAAGGAAACTTTATCCCCAGCCAGCCAGACTCTCATCTCCCACCCCACCAGCTGTCTCCCTGCTTCACTTCTTCTTCTCGATCCTCTGCTCGGGTTGATGCCTGCTGCAGTTCACTTCACGCACGCACACACGCAATTCTTTGCAGGCGGGGAGGGGGGTTGTCATGATCCACCACTAGCTAAGTCATTCTTCTCTAAACAGACGTAAAAGTTTCCGATGTCGTGTGTGTGTGAGCGTGCGTCCCAGTGCAGACAGATGACCACATATGGTCACATTTAAATAAGAAATGTACTAGCTACTTTATAACACTGTACAGTGTGATGATATCATTTTATATCATGTAATGCAAATTAATAATATCATCTCTACCCCAACCAACCACCCCTCCCTCCATTGCACGACATGTGTATACAGACACACACACACACACACCTCCAGTGTAGCTAGTGTGGCTTTCTACTGCCTGGTTGTGTTTACTGGGTCACCTGTTGGCATGTTGTCTCTACTCTGTTCCACATGTGCCCAGGCATCGATCCCAGATATGCAGCAGACACTAGACAGACACTCCGTGCTGTAAGCCAGTGAGCTGTAAAGAGGGGCGAGGCTCTGACTTCATGCTAACATTCAGGACAAACTGACTGAAGCACTGGGCTTGGATGACTCTCTGCAGCAGCGGCTCAAGCTAGTGAGACAACTTGTAAAGTTTTGTTCCTTAGAGAGAGAGGGAGGGAGAGGGGGAGGGAGAGAGAGGATTAATGAGTCTGTTGTCTGTGTGGGCTCAGGGTGTCTGGAGACACTGCAGAAAGAAGCCCTGTCTTAAAGCCTGACAGTGGGGGGGAGAGTCTGAAGCAGGGAAAGGTGGGGAATTTGAGAAAGTGGAACAAATGATATAGTAAGGAAGAACCAGCACATTGGGGATGCACTGACGTGTTCTTTTGAGGTTGATATACTGATACTGTTAATATCCCCCTCACTCATATCAGCAGATAGTGATTTTTCTTATGATTTCAATCCAAATGCGGGTTCATGAACGGGTTCATCTTGGCAGACAAGTGTATCACTATCTTCAGATGATATTAAGTGATATCATGTTTGTAGGGTGGTTATAACACTAGCAAATAGCCCAAAGGACAGAACCATGTAAATGAAAAGAAAGATTTAAAGTCTTTGTTAGTGGTATTCTATTGTTCGTTTGGCACTTGTATTAAGCAACTAACTCCCAGTAAAATGTCACAAATATGCCAGTTTTACAGTGTTGCCAGCAATCCTCTGTAGAAATACAACACAGTACCAGTTAAAATTGCACTTTTTAAAGCCACGATCTGTTGGTACAGATTGTTTGTCGATGTGTTGGTGGCACATTCCTAGATGCAGGCCAAGGCCTTGTGTTTGAATATCATCAATCACAAGTAAACCCGTGCATGCGCACACCGGACCATACCATGTGTGTGTATCGTCATGCATAATTCATAAACAAGTCAGCGAGTCTGACTGACTCAGGATTGCCAAATCTCAGACGAGAATTATGGCCACTGTTTGCTCTGATGCCACTGCTTGAAGCAACACACACCTCCTGATGTCAACGGCATGTTGTCTGTCCTGGGGGCTAAACAACACTTGTCACCGACTCAGAAGTTGCTACCGTCCACTGTGGAAGTCACGGGATGTCACCTTTGAGTGCGGCTAGAGGGTGGTGCCTGGCTGTCACTGTCCCGACTCCAATATCCCCCCACCACGCCTCACGTCACACACACACACACACACACACACACACACACACACACACACACACTGTACACTCGACTCCATCCCATCACTGGGGCGGCTCCAACAACAGTAACAAATGCTGTGCTTATGGTGGTGTCGCCCAAAAGCTAACAACAGCAGGAAGCCAATCTCACATCCAATGCTTTCCTTCCACAGTGAGAAAATGAACTGGGTGGAGGAAGATTGAGTGTGTGTGAGGCTGTGCGTGTCTTTTGTCAGAGTGGGTTTGTGCCGTTATCTGTGTCTTGTTATTTGTGTACACTGTCTTGGCTCTGGGTATGACTGCCTCAGGAAGAGGGGAGGCCTCCTCCAGGCTGTTTGGAATGCAAGATGAACGAGGATCTGTGTACTCTCGAGCAGAGAACTGACTATTAGCCTAGGGCTGTGACGACTAATCGACTAAGCGACAACTGATGGATTCGTTGGACTTGGGTGAGGGTCTATGTTGTGCTGTACCTCCATGGCCCGTTGTTGAAGCCATTTGATGTATCATAGCAAAGCCTGTTAACACTTTGTTTGTGTTTTATGTTTTTATTTGTTATTATTTAAACCGTTCAGTTCTTTCAAACTGAAGAATTCAACTGGTTTTTGTTTCATAACCGTCAATTTGCAAGTTGTTTGAAACAGCATTTTTTATTCATCTTTTCAATAGATTAATCGACTATCAATAGTCGTTAGTTGCAGCCCTAGTGTGTGTGTGTGTGGATGGGGTGTTCTCATGGACATGCGTCTGTACTTATGTCTGTTACTCTATTGAATGAGGATGCTATAGTGATGTTGTGAAACATTAGTTGCATTGACATCGCCTTCCTCCACAACATTTTGTTTAAAATCAGACATTTCTGTCCAGAGGGGCCCTCAAAAAATAGGTCAAAATCCTTGTTATTATGTACAGTTGTTAACTTGTTGCTATTGTGTTAAGTCCTTGTTGTCATTGTGTACAGTTGTTGTTGTTGGTGTACAGCTGTTCTCAATCACTGCCAACGACGAGTATACTCGTTATTGGGCGCCAAACGTTGAACTCCAACAACGAGTATACTCGTTATTTGATCGTTATTTCTTTTATTCGATATTTCTATTTGCTATTATAATTCTTTTTTTAAGCAGCCCCACAGAGGTTTATTGTAAAATGCGGCTTGAAAATGTTTCTTTTTACCTGGGAATCGATATCCGGTACCCAACGGTAAAAAAAATTCTGTACTTTACTCTCCCTTTCTGAAGTCTAAACTTCACAACACACAATCTAAAACCCCTTACCTCCCTCTCCCAAACCGATCTTGTATCTCAATGGGACTTCCTGGTTAAATAAATTAAAAAAAAAAAAAAAATGCGATATTTTAAATTTTTTGGCGATTTGCTAATTGCATCATTCCAAATCGCGATTTCGATTTAAAATCGATTAATCGTTCAGCCCTACTTTATACCCTTGTATCTTTCTCTGTGGGACAGCAGAGAATGTTTCATGTTTCCTTGTCGGGCGAGGGCAGCCGTTCTGCCGGTTCCATCGAAGCGCGTCAAATAACCCCGATCCATATGTTGTGGTGGATTATGCCGTGGGCCAAATGGACATTGGATATACCAGATGGCGATCAAACAATTGAAATATTATTTTTGGAATACTCCCGATCACAGGTCAGAATGATCTGACGTCAATTTTAGCTTGATCCTGCAATGCTTTTACACCGATCGGGCTGATAAGAGTTTTTAGTGTTTAATGCGAATGCCCTTACTGACAATCAAATAATTAGAAACGACCCCCCCCCCCCTTTCATGCATTCATGATGGAACATAATACCTATGATATAGATTTGATTTTGGGATAATAGCGTATACAGGCAAGAAATGTCAACGTCTATAGCAACGTCTAACATCAGGATTTCATGAATTACCCTAGACCGCTCTAAAACATACTTATATTCACCACGGTATAACACGGGAACGTATGGATGGAAAAATGTATTCTTTCTCACATATTGAACGATAGATAGGTGATGTCAAATGGGCCATAGTATTGTATCCATAGCTATAATATAGATTATATAATATAGTTAGGCCTAACAAAAAAAAATGTGGTTCCTGTTGGTTGTCAGTTAAGGCCATTGGTAGGTAGGGAATTTATTTAATTTAATTTCTTATTTTATTTTTTCCCACGGCGACTATGGATAGGGAATTCTTAATTTTTTTTTATTTTTCACGACAAAATGGATGCATGTACTAGTCTCTGCCAGCATGTTTAATATCCATATATTGTTGCTTTTATACGGAATGTACTAAAGGTTAAAATACAAAGACACTGTACTCCAAAAGTACAATGTACAAAGGTAGTAGTATTAAAAATGCCACCCCTACTATTCACTAAATATCCCGACATCAGAGAGCTGTGCAAATATTGTGAAATACTTGCTTTTTATATATAGTCTCATTCTTGACATGGACTGCACTTTTAGACTAAGATTTAATAAAACGTTATACATTTTTTTTTTTTTTTTTATATAATTTTTGTATAAGCTCATACAATATATTTGGGTCGCACATAAACGGGGAACAAAATAAGCACCCGCCAAGCGCCAATGGCGTGTAGATTTACCCTTTGGTTGGTAAGTTATGGAGGCTACTCGCCAACTTTCTGAATTTTCATAAAAGAAATAGCTTCTGTGTCAGCAGTCGCTTCTATACGTGACGTGTGTGTGTGTCCGTTCATAGCATGAGAGGAGTGCACCGCTTACTTGAAATTGTATGCAGTGATGAACGGTCTTTCCCAGTGGAACACAAGTTACTTAACGTTACACAGGTCGAGCTATGCACGCCTAGCTTGCTAACGTTAGATAGCAGTGTTTATAAGGAGTCGTCTGCCAACAAATATGTTGTTTCAACAAATGTATTCACAAAATTGATTACCATCCAAACATTATTGGAGACTCCTGTGACCAGTAAGTAGGTACTACATACGTCTCAACTTTTATTAACTATTTTGACTGGTGCAATATGCGCAAATGTTCTACGTTATATGCGTAAATGTCCGCTTTGTGCCTAAAGTCAAGACTTGACAGTGTGTGTATGCACACTGCAACATAGCTGCAGTTAGTCGCTTGTTCACCAACCATCTCAACATTTGTATCCTAGACATGTTCAACAAGTCAAAGGAAGACAAATATTAGCTAGCGTTAGCTCAAAAGCACAGAACCAGACGACTGTTCCGCTACCTAGCGATAACAACAATAATACTTCCGGTCAGGGGTTTCAAAATAAAAGAGCGAAGTCTAAAACACAAACTTTTTTAAAAATGAAAACGAAAAAGATTGGTTCCGTCTCCCTGTGGATGTACACACAATTATCTATACACGCAGAAGCATACCTACTGGATAGAACAATGATTTGTGATTGATTGGTTAATTGGAAATCTTATTGTGTTTAATAGTGTTTTTGAGAGAGTATTCGAATACTCGTTCAGAAATACCGAGGAGTATTCAAAGCCTGTAAAATGTAGAGCCATATGAAATCCGTTTTATTTTTTTCCAAATTCCATTTTATTTTTTTCCAAATTCCGTTTTTTCCGTTTTAATATTTCAGAATTCTGTATTTTGCTTTGTACGCTCATGTTACCATCAGAAATAGTGTCTAATAAGTGGGAATTAATAAATGTCCACAATTTAATAAGATATAACAGTCCATTTAATAGGGCCGTCTTAAATACTTTGAAGCTTCGAAGCTTCGTTCGATGGTCATGGGATTCGAATATGAAAATAAAATTTGATTATTTAAAAAAAAAAAAAAAATTATATATATTTTTGCAAAATCAACTCTGCCTCTCTTTGTTAACTACAACAAGCAATGCTGTTTGTTATTTAAGATGAGGTCGGACTCGGCACTGACAGATTTGTGTTCATTGTGCTGCTTTTATAAAGCCTCAAATGACGGCTTACAATATTTCATGAAAGCAAAGTGTTTTGTTTGTCTAAGATTTTAAAAGGTTTAAACTTTACAGCACTGACAAAGTTGAACAAAGTGCTGTACAAGTTCCACAACATAAAAAAAAAAGTAGAACATTTTTTTTTTAAATTTTAAATTTTTTTTTATTATAGTGGATTCCATTTTTATTGCTCAATTCCGCGATTCCGTCCGCGATTCCGTGATCGCGGATTCCATATGGCTCTAGTAAAATGGTATTCGGAACTGCCCTACACTAAATATATATGTTTCAATAAATTATCTGCATTTTAAACTAACACTGACTCATTCCTTCAGTCCACTCAAAATGATGCTAATATTCCTTATGTTGTTTATAATATTAATTGGATATGAGAGTATTATATGTAAGGGATAATGTATAGCTACATCTCGGTCAGCTATACATTATCTCGGTGACCTTCACTATGTTTAGAACACCTCGGCGAGGCGCCTCGGTATACTAAACTCCGTGTGTCGGTCAATTATTTTGCGACAATGACCGAGTATAGGCTATACATTATCCCGCTTATTACATGGCTAACTTACTAACAATATACCTAATTCATTTTACACCATCGACAAGACGAGATCTAATGCAGACGCAGTTGTTGTGTGGCTCCGCTGTCATTATTATCGCCGGCAGGTGTGTCTGATTGCACTGATGCAGTGTGTGTCAGTGGGCTTGATTGCTGCAGCTGCGAACAGCGGTCATTATTGCTCAGCAGAGGTCCGTTATCGAGTAATAACGGACCTCTGCCGAGCGCTATTGACCAATCACAATCAAGCATTTTGGCGAATGTTAAAACGCCATGTAATAAAGTAATAATAACACATGGTGAATGATATACTAAAAAGCTATTTATCATTTTTGGCTGGTAAAAAATCTGCCTGGCTGGTAGTTTTTTAAATCTACCAGCCACCTTCGCTGGTAAGCCAAAAAGTTAATTTTGTTCCCTGCACATAAATCAGCAGGGTCGGTCGGCAACCAGAACCAAACTATTTTTTTTTGTTAGGCCTTATAGCTCTACAAACAAGGTGACTCAGTCCTATCTTTTAAAGCGTGGCAATGCGACCACAGGGCCATGGCTAATCCCCGGCAGTCAATGAGTTATTGTGTACAGTTGTTGTTATTGTGTACAGTTGTAACGTGTACTGTTGTTGTTGTTATCGTGTACAGTTGCCCCCTGTTGAATTGAGTTGCACTGCATTTTCTTTTTTACACTGTTCCAGCTTCTTGATTTGGGGGAACAATTCTTGGTTGACAAAGGTCTTGTATTTGTGTATTTTTGCACGAGACCATTATTTCCCCCATGGAGACACATGATCTGAGTGTGTGGGCATGTCTGTTAGTAACACACAGTCACTGGAGAAACACAGGGTTTTATAATTAGCCCTCTGACTTCTCTGTGACCGGACAGTCAATGCAACAGCCGGCTGCAGCGGAACTGATCCATCAGTTCCTTATTTTAGCCTCCCTGCCCCCAGCATGGCTGTGTCTGTGTGTATGTGTGTGTCTGCCTGCCTGCCTGTCTGTCTGCCTTTGTGTGTGTGTGTATGTGTCTCTCTCTCCGTCTGTGACTGTTTGCGTGTGCCTTTGAAACAGTTGACACAATTATTTGAGTTTACTCTTCAACATTCCAAGACTTGACACATAGGTGCCAGTCATCTTGATGGCTCCATGTTAGGTCGGTGGACAGTCCCCTGTACACAGTCTCTCAGACTGAACCAGCCCCTCGTCCGTCATATAGTATATAAGCACGAGACCCTGACACCTTGCACCGTTTCTGTGAGCGGGTTGCTGCTGCCTCTGCAGTTGTGATTACAGAGGAGGGTTCAGAGAGCCACAGTGGTTTCTCTCCCATTACTTACGAGTCGCCCCGCTGCACGCTTTGGTTCTTGGGTTTGCGCTGCAGTTTTGAGGTTCGCTGGCAGCGAGCGTTTTTACCCTGCCTTTCCCACGGAGCGGGAGGCTCGCCGTTCACCATACAGACCCGAGCCGTGTTGTAATTAGGTTTGTGTGTGGAGGGAAGGAGGAAGAGGAGGGAAGACTTGAGGGCGGAGAGAGGCAGCGGGGCACTGGTGGGAATCGAAGTTCCTGCACACAGCTAGAGAGCACTGGAGAAGCACTGAGGGACTGGACTTTGGATAATGATTTAGACAAAGGATATCAAGAAGACGGCCAGTGGACGCTCTCTAACGAAACCACCTTCGAAACTGAGGAGGATTCTTACTAGTGTTTTTTCCCCCCCATCCAGGCAAAGAGTTACATGAGTTATTCCAGATTTTAAGCCGATTGATTAGACTTTTTTTTTAAGCCCCGCCCCAAATTAATATGATCTGGGTTTCAGGTGTTGTTTATCTCTCCACCTTCATCTTGTCCTTGAGACTTCCTGCCTACCTAAAGGAGCTGCTTACATACGACGATGCTGCAGCTCTCTCCAGCGCTGCGTGAGGTAGACACACACACACCCACACAGCAGGTTCATCTATCTCCCGCACGGCTTAATCGGATGCGTGTGTGACTGTGCCATACATCAGGTCTGTCCAGATAACTGCAGTAGGCTGGACCCTCTCCAGGACCACCGACGACTGTCCAGGCCGGATCACAGAGAATCCCCCGCCCAATCTGAAAGGATTACACAACCTCCCCGTCCCCGGTCTTATTTCTCAGACAAGAAGAGCTCTTAAATAAAATAAACTCATGTGATTGGGGAAAATCACTGTACGCTTGAGTACAGCTCATCTTCTTTGAGTTTTCTTTTTTGGGGATCTGGAGCGTCAGGGAGTCAAGCTGGATGGATCATAAGGTGGCATTTAGCGTGTGACTAACTCTGGATGCTGGGCAGTCGCAGCCAAGCGAGAGCTGTGAAAATGACCAGTGTGGCCATAAACTCATCATCAGTGTACATAAGCGGTAACCATCAGTAGCTGAATTATAGCACTTCCAGCACTAAGTGTAAACAGTTGTTTGGCAGCAGCAGTTGGCTAGGTGGCTCGCCAGGTAACTCTGGAGCAGTAGTACAGCGGACTCGAGCTTCCTGGATGGGAAACATTGTCTGGAGGAGCCAAGCCTCCTCCGAGGACACGGACTCCTCTCTTCAAGGAGATCTGGAGGAGGACACAGGTAAATATCCAGACAATACTATTGTTGTCCTCTCTTTGAGAGGAGCATGTGAACTGTTGGCTTGCTGGTTGTTTTAATAGCTCTCCTGTCCTGTCAGACGTCCAACTGTCTGTTAAAAATACTTGTGTCTGGTTGTCAGAGACATGGTGGTGATAAAATAAGTAAGAAATAAGGTCTTCCATCTCGAGATCTCCTGTATATCTGATTCAAACAACCTATAAGGTTAAGGAGGGAGACTGGGTCAGATAAATAAAGAAAAATCATCAGTGTTGTGGCTTTAAATTATATAGGCCTAGTTTATTTTTACACACAACTTTGCGATCTGGACAATTTGAATCTGTCATTCATGAGCAAGTCGGAACACACACTGTATTCACTACCATCGGTTTCCAAACAATTCTGAACTGAATTATTGTCGCAGGTTTTCTGGAACAAATGCGTTCAAGAGTTCCTTTTTCGCTAGCAGTTTGCACACCATCACTTTTCATCTGTTCAGTAAATGCCTACTCGCATTGTTCTTCTTTTGGGACGTGTGTTTCTTTCTCAACGACTGCTATTCCAAGCGCTTCCCAGTTCTGGAGCTTTTATGTAAAGAAAAACAGGCATGCTGGCAGAATGAAATGCAGGGGACATTCCTCGCTGTGCTTTTTGTGTCGTGTGGCTTTTTGGTAGGTGCTCATTTGCTCCAGCCGAAGCCTTGGGTGTACCCAGCCAGAGGAGGCTGCTCCACAAGGCCACAACCCCCCCCCCCCCCCCCCCCCCCCCCCACATCGCCTGCCTGCCTCTCACCGCCTTCATAGCCCTGCTCCAATCCATTTCCCATCGTCTGATCATATATCGGTACTTCCAGGAAGCTTTGGACACGAATCCCAGACCGTAACATTAAAGGATGCGTTGGTTTTGGTCCACGTCACGGTGTTATTTAGCACCGCGCTTTTGCCCCCCCCCCCCCCTCCATGGCAGCGGAAGCCTGTTAGCTGGGGGCTATGCGCAGGGTTAACTGTGTTTTGAGTTATTAATGTTTGGAGTGAGCTGCCGCCTTCCCCCGTTAAGCTGCGTGAGCTGAGCCACCCCGGCGAGCCGCGAGCACGGAGAGGTTCCGTAATTGAGGTGGTTGAGTCCATCACGGTGTAATTACACAGTGCCGAGCGAGCGCCATAATGCCTTGTTTTGAAAACACACCGTCTGTGGTGTACTGAGCCTAATGAATCTGTGCATTTAAACCCAGTAGGCAGGGAAGTGTCAACGTGTGTATGTATCTGTTAGTGTGTGTGTGTGTCTATCTCATCTTGTCTACCCTGACCAGCCCAGTCACCTCAGCTGTGATGATGGAGCTAATTAGGGATCCGTAGAGTGAGTAATGGTGCGTGTTGCAGACAGGCGGACAGAACGGTGGCCGATCTAAAGACCTGCTACGGTGGCCAGGGCTTCCATTCAGCTGAGCCGGCCATGCAGCACAAATGCTACTGCTGGCCTGGAAAATGACCCCCCCCCCCCTTTCCTCTCGCGCTACGCCGCTGTGTCGAGTACAGTGGATTTTCTCAGATTTCGCCACATTTTTATCGAGGCGACATCGGGTTCAGTTTGTTCCCTGAAGCCTTCCTTCTTAAATATCACAATCATGTTAAAAACATGGGAGCATGAGGCATGTGACCATATTATCAAACGAGGAGGTATCTCTGATATGAAAAATGCATTGTAATAATAATAACATGATATGACTTGACTACAACTGGCCAACAACTCATAACATTTACATTTTCCTTATTGTCTTTTTAATCATCCATATTAAAGAATAATTAAATAATAGCCTGAACGCTTTCCATCATAAGCAACTTAACATTAATTTGTATTGCAAGTAGGGGTGTAACGATGCATCGATTAATTGAAATGCATCGATTCTAATGTGACGATTCAACTGCATCGATTTGAATATGTTAGAATCGATTATAATCTAAATTAATCTAAATAAAATGTATTTATTAATTTATTTATTTTAATGTTTTTTTTGTGTGTATTGTTTTTATTGACCTATAGTCCATTCATGCTGAGTGAATCAGTTCCCCCAGCCACATTTGTGTATAATTTCTTTTTTGGGGAATTAACTGATCGAAATATTTTCGAAAAAGATTTATCGAATCGAATCGTGGTCAAATGAAGAGATTTCATGATGCATTGAATCGTTGCCTGAATAATCATAATATAAATTAATCGTTGTGAGGTCGCATCGTTACACCCCTAATTGCAAGTGTTGTATTGCAAACTTGGTAGACTAGTGTATGTCAAATCGTATCATGATCAGAGAGTGCATTATATCGTGGCTTGATTGCCTCTTATCAGTCAGTAGCCCATATATAATCCTGAATTTTCCCAAGGGGATCAATAAAGGAATATCCTTATCTTATATCCTTAATTATCTTATCTTCTAATGTAAAATAGACCTGAGCATGTTTCCAGAGGGTATATATGTGTATTTCCTGTAGCCTGAGCACACCGAGCAGCAGCTAGAGGGGCAGAGCTAGCGTCCGAGGGGTACGGGACGGGACATGTGAGGATCTGACGGGCTGGTGGAATGCAGGTCTCCAGACTTCTGGAAGAGTGTTACATGTTTAGACAGGTCAGGGTTAGGGCTGGGCATCGTTTGGAAATGTTCTTTGGTACTACTGATGCCAGTTACCTTAAAGTTGATACTGGGCCTGTACTAAAATGGTACTTTTTCCGATGCCTATGAATATATCAAATAAAAGTGTAGAATGTAATCCAGTGGCCTACATTCCTTAGACTATAATTATTAAACCTTTTTACCATTAGTTCTTCCAGCTGAAAGGTGTCAAATACAACTCTATAAATTTATAGGCAAGGCAACACGACTGCATATGAAGTCAATTTAAAGATGTGACTGGAGGCGAGTGAACAGTGTATATTTAAACTTGAGTGAGAAATTTGCCAGCCGAGATGTCGCAAATATAGGTATATCTTAACAATGAATATGAAATGGACTGCTATCTATGAATGTTCTGTGGCATATAGATATTGAATAGGTTACATTTAGAAATGGTCATGTTCTTGTAAATGTCAACATGGCCACTGTTGAGACCAGACTCGGCATGTTTTCAGGCCAGTTTTGCTAGTAAAGCGAGATAATATTCCTTGTCAAGTTCCTTGTCAAGTTGTATCTGTATCAAGTTGTAAACGTACAGTAACTGATTGATCATCGGCCATAGATGATACCATTGCATTCAGGGATAATGGTTGTGTAGACTACTACACAAGTGGTTGGACTACCATAGTGTCCTTATACCTGTACCACTAATGGGAAATAAGGATTTGTTCTTAACCCTTTCACTACCACACTACAGATTATTAAACTTTCACAACCACACTACAGAAGGTTAACCTAGAAAGCCTGCTGGAGGTGCTGCGATCCTGACTGGGACCTGTTTGTTTTTCCTGCCTGTGGCAAGTAGCTACGAGCCAATCGGCAGCCACCTTAGGTTAGGAACAGGTGGTGTAACTGGATGAAAGTTGACGTGAAAATGTTGTAACACGTGATGTTGTAACATATTCCGGTAGAATCATACTCTGATCAGACTACAGACATGATTTGGTTGGTGTAAAAAAAAGCACAGACTGTGTGTGTGTGTGTGTGTGTGTGTGTGTGTGTGTGTGTGTGTGTGTGTGTGTGTGTGTGTGTGTGTGTGTGTGTGTGTGTGTGTGTGTGTGTGTGTGTGTGTGTGTGTGTGTGTGTGTGTGTGTGTGTGTGTGTGTGTGTGTGTGTGTGTGTGTGTGTGTGTGTGTGTGTGTGTGTGTGTGTGTGTGTGTGTGTGTGTGCATCTGTGTGTGTTTCTTTGTTTGTAACAGAAAAAAACAACCCAAACCTTTTGATTTGTCCTTACCATTGAATGGGCCAGACATCGCAGTGCATGCACCTAAACAGAATGTATGCATGGCATGCACAAAGAAGCACACGCACACACACACACACACACACACACACACACTACATCCATCCCATCATCCAGTGCGGTAGCAGAGCCTCCAGCTCTCCAGGCAGAGCGTGTGCTTTCAGCTTGAGTATGTCTGCTTTGGCTTGACCCATTTCCTTTTGGACATCCTCCCCTCTCCCCTCTTCTCTTGTCCTCATCATCTCCTCCCCTCCCTTCTCTTTTCCCTTGTTCTCTTGTCCTCTTCTTCTCTTCTCCTCCTCTTCTGTCCCCCATAACACTCTTCTGGAGGCCTTGTGCCTTGACTCCTGAAGGGGGAAAGTGACCGGTCTATAGTTAGCTTCACCTCCACACGGTCACACAAGGCAGAGGGTATTTTATTCCAATAATGGCAATAATCCCCTTACAGGGAAATCACTTTCCGTATGAAGCCGGACAAAACAATGTAAAGGAAGGAGGCATTTAATTCGAGACGTTGGGAGTGAAATAGAAACTCGAAACCCAGCAGTGAGATCGATGGGACGGAAACCGGGACGTCTCCGGCGTCAAACCGCTCTCGGAGAATGCAGAGAGGTTGACAACTTGACAAGCGGCCTAGGGAGAGGAGAGGACAAGAGTGGGATTGTAAAGACTCACTCCAGCCTGGGGAGAGTCGTACCACTCCTCGCTCTTCTGCTTGGAGCCATTTACTCACAACAACGCCAGTGCTTAGTGTTCTCTCTCTCTTCTCTTTCTCGCTCTCCCTCTCTCTCCCTCTCCCCCTCCCCCTCTCGTTCTAAAGCTGTGAAGTGGCTGGTGCTCCAGAGGCTGAGTGTGTAGCCGCGTCACTCTTGCCTCTCAAGAGCTCCATAGTGTCTCCCACTATGCAGAACCAGCCAGCTGCCGTCGCCCCTAGAACCGTGGATTTATCTTCACGGATCAGACACGGCGTCTGTTCTGTTGTAGTCGTCGTCGTGACTCGTGACGTCGTCTCCCCGTGTCTCTGTTGCTGCCTGGTGTTTGGGAGATGATGGTGACAGACAGCTGGTTATTTATAGCACGTCGTTGTGGTCGTCGTGAGTGACGAGCCTCTTGGTCTCACCCCAGGTGAACCGGCGTCCTGCCAGGCTGTGCCTCTCTCAGCCAAGCGCAGCCTGCTGAGTGTCTCTTGGCATGGTGTGTGGATGCTGAAAAATGCAGTCGACTATATGGTAGCCCTCCTCCGCACAGATGGTCACCCGTAAGGGTCAGACCGCTATGAGTGTGTGTGTGTGGGGGGGGGGGGGGGGGGGGGGGTAGATGGACATAGTGGGTGAGTGAGCTTCGCCTTATTTTATCTGTGTGGGTTTTGAGTATGTCTGGCAGCATTTTTATATGTGTGGTAAGGTGACTGGGGGATGATCATTTCACTGTGTGTGTGTGTGTGTGTGACTGTGTGTGTGACTGTGTGTGTTTCAGTATTCTGTGAGGCTGGCTGGCCTCCTGCGGTGCGGTGAGGTGAGTCAGCGCATTGTGGAGCTGCAGTGCTGCTGTGTTGGGTCCAGGCAGCGGAGCCTGTCTAGAGAGAGGGAGGGAGGGAGGATGGGAGGGGCTCCGGTCAAGGGGGACAGGAAATAACCACTGACCTCTTGGCGTCGAGGGGAAGGAACAGGAGGGTGGGGTACCTACTAGGGTGAGGTGTGTGTGTGTGTGTCATTTCCCGCTGCCCCACCTTGCACGTGCACGGACAGCCCTCCAGCGTAATGGTCTTCACAGACTGTAAGCGACATCCCGCCATGCTGCGGACCCCATATAGTAGTCTCCCTGCAATTCTCATGTGAATATATAGACAGGCAGGCAGTCGTGTGGTAACTATAGAAACTGCTGTATCCCTGGCGGTAAATCATTCTACCGTAATATTCGCTAATGTTCCGGGACTAGCTAACGCCAGGCCGCCTGACAGGCATTAATGTAGGCTATTATGATAAATTATGTTTTGATACTAAGGGCCACTATTATTCACCCTGTCGCTTCTGAACAACAAAATTATCATACTTGCTAAAGTGACCAATGCAGCGGCGCCCAACATAACGAGACGAGAGATGTTGCACAAGGATCGGAACTATGCAGCTGCTCTTTTTTTTTATGTCCAAAACAAGAAGGTTTCTCCTGTTGTTGTTTGAATGAAGAGATGTTTCTCTGTGGTTAGCTTGAAGAATGTCTCTCCTCCATATTACATTTTTCTTTGGTGATGCTGTGCATAGCGCAGTAAAACGTTTAAGACCACTGTGCCCGTGAGACGAGGCCGAACGGGACAGTTTCACGGGATTGCGTCCGCCTTTTGCTCCGCCCGCCAGCCAGCCCGCACCTGCTCATCTCTTATGAAATTAAGTGTATCTGTAAAACAGGAGCGACTCGTACCACAGAGACGTGGTGTTTGTTAGGACGGGGCTGGCCGATATGCCCCTGAGGTTTTATGTTATAACGGTATTTCACTGTATCGTTTTCCAGTACAAATTACAATGTAATATCTTCTTTTTTTTATGTCTTTTTATCTTGTACAATTGTCACGGTCGGGGGCGACAGTGGCTCAGGAGGTAGAGCAGTGGTCTGGTAATCTGAAGGTTCCCGGTTCGATTCCAGCTCCTCCTGGGCAGCGTGTTGAAGTGTCCTTGAGCAACCCACTTAACCCCTAATTTCTCCCGATGAGCAGGCTGGCACCTTGCTTGGCTGCCTCCGCCGTCGGTGTGTAAATGTGTCAGTGAATGTGAGGCATAAGTTGTAAAGCACCTTGGACAAAATGCAGTCCATTTACCATTTAAAATGTTTTTTTTTTTTTTTTTTGCTTTTTAATACTTCTGTGAGAAATCTTTATATAATATCTTAAATATATACAGTATCTATTTTATTTTTCTATATATCTCGTGGACGCTGGTATAATAAATCCATACCTTTGCATTGATCCACGGCAGCAGTATACCTTCATATTCGGTGCACCTTCCAGCCCTACGTGAGGTCTTCCACGGCCTGTAGCCCCTGACTTAATCTTGTTGGGTTCAAAGGGTTCAGCTGTTGAATTAATAAACCTATCCTGCTGGAATCCCAGCACTCCTACCTAGGGGTGTGTAACGATGCATCGATTAATCGAAATGCATCGATTCTAATGTGACGATTCAACTGCATCGATTTGAAAATGTTAGAATCGATTATAATCTAAATTAATCTAAATTAAATTGACCTGCTATAGCCCATTCATGCTGAGTGAATCAGTTCCCCCAGCCACATTTGTGTATTCAAAATCTTTTGGGGAATTAACTGATAGAAAATTAATCGAATCGAATCGAATCGTGGTCAAATGAAGAGATTTCATGATGCATTGAATCGTTGCCTGAATAATTGTAATCCGATTTAATCGTTGTGAGGTTGCATCGTTACACCCCTACTCCTACCTCTTTCCTTCATATGAATGATGTAGGTCTATTCCTTTATACTCAACCAAACCCCCCCCCCGTGGATCATCATGACCCTGTCACTTTCTGTAGACATAGCTAATGTTACTGGCCTTGTATCTTATACTGCCTCTATGTTATTGTATTATACCTCCCCCCCCTGTCATGGCTTCATCATCAAAAGGGCTCCCGTGTCATTGAATATGACGGAATAGGAGGAGACTAGGCGTGTGTTGTTTTTGTTATTGTGGTTATTGTTAAAACCAGGCCCTGTGGCATCCTCTCGGTTGCCTTGTCTACTGGATGAATAGTTTATTGAGGCTCTTTTGTATATATGCATGTTTACTTCTCTGAGAGCAAGTGGATGCTTGTGTGCATGTTTGCACGCTGCCCTGCCCCTGTATTATGTGTGCGTTTGTGTGTAGTGTTGTATATTGTACAATTGAGTGACCTGGCCCTCAGGCGCCCCCCCCCCCCCTCCATGGTTCTCATACTACCCCACCGAGTTGGTGTGCCAACTGCTCCCATTAACTACCAGTTGTTAGTTGAGCCAACAGGGTTTTCCATGTTTACCAGTAGAATGAGGGTGCCGTCTTTCCCATACATAGATTTAGTCGTGGTGGTGGCCCACCACAAATGGATTTTTCCAACCTATATAACTAATTAAAAGTGCTAGGGCTGTCCTTGACACTAAAAAAAATAAAAAGTATTGACCTCACTATAAGACAACTGTGATTATAAAACTCTTTATATATTTTTGAAGATCAAATATTATTATTTATTTAAGAAAATTAAGCTGGGGTAGCCTTCCATCTCAAAGTGGAAAAAATAGAACCATAGGTTCAGGCTCTTATCTTATTATTACTCGCCACAATTTTAAAGCTGATGGTATAACTCCTCCTCAGTACTCGGTTAACTCATGATGATCAGTAAAACGGTGACCTCTATCTAGAGTCTAGACAAAAGAGCCCCCGCTTGCTTGGTATTGTGTTTTGTTCACTTGTTTTGTTTTGGTCTGACATCATGCATAACTTATTATACTGTGAAGATCAGTAGTGTAGTAGTGGATGCAAAGCTATTAGCTTACATTACGTACGGAGTCCTGTGGTCGGAGGCCTGGCCGGGTTCCTATAGCGAGCTGGAACTGCAAACAGGGTCTTGAAACAAAACAGTTAATCCACACCATGCAGGCAGAAGGGTGTTTCTAACACTAAATCATCGTCCTCCAGCACTTTGGATTCTCCTATCACTTGGCACTATTTCTTTTCCTGGCAAAAAGCCGGTGTGTTACAACACACTGGAGCCGTTTCACAGGTAATGCGGCCCACTGGCTGTTTGGAAAATGCCGGAGGAGCGTGGTTTTTGTTTTGGAGGTGGTTAACCCTTTCCCTGTATGTCATGGTGTGGATTAAAACTCTTTTGGTTTCGTGACCCAGTCTGCTGCCTGTCTAAAGCCTCCCAGTTCACTCGGAAACCCGGCCAGAACTCCGACCACGGGACTCTGTAAGTAAGCTAATAGCAATAACAACACTACTGGCAAGTATTTCATACAACTTAATGTCCCAAAATCCCTTTAAGCTCCCACATATATATAGGCCACTCTGTCTAGCACAACATTGAGCTGAAGTGAAAGACTGTGACCTTAATAAAGGTACTCTGTGTTAAAACAAAAACAAAAAACATGTTTTGAAATAGTTATTATAATTATAATAATATTTCAAATAGTTCTCACCGCCACCGTTAAAAAAAACATTGGCCCCAGTTATCTGTTTGCTGCTTTTCCTTTTCATCCGATTAGTTCCAGTTTGGCAGTTGTTGATTCCATAGCGAAAGAAAGCAACAACAACAACAACACAACCTCCTCTGGTAGACTGACTGGTTGCACATGACAGACCCGGAGCCACCCGGACGGGAGATGATGAAATATGCAGCCCGTTCTAATTAACACCAATCATTTTTGACAACAATATATATATATATTATAGAGAGAGAGAAAACCCTTCTAACAGGGAAAACACATGAGGGATGGCTCGCGTGTTGTGTTGGCCCACTAAATGTTCAGAGTACATTTCCACAAAGGAGCAGCTTGTGCCTGCAGACAGCGGGCAGTGGGTCCTCCCTGTCCCCAGCAGAGCTGTGAGACGGGCCTAGTGAGCGCTACTGATGGCCTGGTCTGTAGGCCCAGGAGGGCAGCCAGTTGAATATGCAGCACACAGGGTATGTAGGACAGCCAGGGCTTTAGTGTGTAGCGGCTAGGTTATTTTCTTTTATGCTAGGTGTGTGTGAAACGTGCTTGTGTGCGACGTGTGAGAAGGGAGGACACAATAGTTAATGGGTGTTGTGTCTCTTTTCCTCCTCTTCCTCTGGGGCCACCATCTAGCGCTAGCCTGTTTTTAGCGGGAGACCTAATATGAGCCGTCCACCACTCAGCCGCCCATATAATCAACACACACCATTAGAGAGCAGCAACGACACTCCCCCAGGCACAGACGAGACACAGAGAGGGAGGGAGAGAGAGAGAGAGAGAAACATAGATGGAAGGAGGGAGAGAGAGGATGATACCAGTGAAACATATATAGGAGGGAGAGGGGGAACTATAGAGAAACGTATAGGAGGGAGAGGGAGAACGACAGTGAAACATAGATGGAAGGAGGCAGAGAGAGAGAGGGAGAAGGGTAGTGAAACATGGATAGGAGGGAGAGAGGGAGAATGATAGAGAAACATAGATAGAAGGAGGGAGAGAGTGATAGAGAAACATAGATAGAAGGAGGGTGAGAGAGAATTATAGAGAAAGTAACATGGATTGAATGAGGGAGAGATAATGATAGAGAAACGGATAGAAGGATGGAGAGAGAATGATGGAGAAACACTGATAGAAGGATGGAGAGAGAATGATAGAGAAACATGGATAGAATGAGGGAGAGAGAGAACTATAGAGAAACATAGATAGAAGGAGGGAGAGAGAGAATGATAGAGAAACAGATAGAAGGAGGGAGAGAGAATGATGGATAAACAGGGAAGGAAGGAGGGAGAGAGAATGATGGAGAAACATGGAAGGAAGGAGGGAGAGAGAATGATGGAGAAACAGATAGAAGGAGGGAGAGAGAGAATAATAGAGAAACAGAAGGAGAGAGAGAATGATGGAGAAACATAGGCGAGAGAGAGAGAACGATAGAGAAACAGATAGAAGGAGGGAGAGGGCGACGGGGCGGGCACTCTGGTTGGACTTCATACTTTGCTAGTTGAACAGAGGTTGCATTGAGGCAAGCAGCTTGTAAATGTTTATGTCACGGCACAATACACAGTCCTAATGGTCCCGCCCCCTTCCTCTACACCACCTCCTGCTGCCCTACATTTCACACAGAATGGAACCCTATTCTCTCAACTTGTGTGAAATGCCTCAATGATTCCATACTAAAAACCACCTCAACCAACTTCATCATCACCACCGCAGATAATATTCCTATATCCTGTGTTATATGTCTCAGTTGTGTCAATCACCGTGGTATGCGCAGTTGTCTTTTGATGACATCTATTAACCCTTTTCTCAAGGTGTGATCTTGAAGATATATAGCAGTGACTCATAGGAGTGATGGTGCCAGGAGCACATTCTGCATCATCCATCGTCATCGTCAGCCCAGCCCATCAGCCCAGAGCATCATATGTCTGTTTGTGGTCTCACCTCTGGTTGGGCTTGGGAGCAGATGATGGCTCTAGCAACCTTATGAAGAAATACTCTCTCTCTCCCTCCATCTTTCTGTCCTCCATCTCATTCTCTCTCTCTTCCTCTTTCCATCTCGTTCTCTCTCCCTCTCCCTCCCTCTCTCTCTCCCTCCCTCCCTCTCGCAAACACAACGCTGAAGACACATGACCAAACACGTGTGCCTTTGCTCCACACAGTATAGCTGTTATGTTTAGTATTATAGATCTGTGTTATGGATGGTCTGTGTTCCCTGTCCGCGCTCCGTTAGCCACGGAGACCCTGCAGACCCTCCCACGCTGCAACACCACCGTCATCACACTGATATTTACTCCTGACCACTGACCCACAGCTGAGCTGATGGAACTGCATTACAAGCCATTGACTTATGAGGGACATGTATGTGTGTGTGTGACTGTGTGCGTGTGTGTGTACACGTGTATCGGAGCTGGCATGTTGATGGGCGGTGGTCTGCTCGATCCGGGTGGGAATCTATTTATCTATTAGTGAGTCGAGTCGGCATGGACCGTGATTAGATTTCGATTATTGGGGGGGGGTTATCACTCGATGCCACTTGGGTTGTAATTTTCAACTAACTCTACAGTCGTTTTGGAATAGATTTTCCACTAATTTGACTGCAATAATTAATTACTTGTAAGAATACAGTTATTAGCCCGCAGCATTATTATGGCCATCACTGTGAGGGGGAAAAACAAACCAAAACAACTGTTAAATGTAATATCAGTGAAAGAAATGATTGATTTTGAACTCAATTAAGCTTGATAGGTACCTCGACTTAATGCACTTTACTGTTACATTTGCACTCTGGTTAGATGCTAAACGTATTTTTGTTGTACTGTACTTGTGCTGTATAATGACAATGAATTTGAATATAATCTTAGCCCATACCTTGTGGTCTTCTGTTAACTGTCTCGCAGTCAAAATGTCTTTGCTGTGGCATTTATGGAGGTTCACACTGAGTTGAAAAAGACCATATGCTTTAGATGAGAATACGGGGGGGTTGGGAGCGAGTGGGTGGGTGAGTGAGTGAGTGAGTCTCAATACTTTGATCATTTCCAGTGATACCAAATAGTCCACATTGGACCGTTTGGACTTCAAAAATCCATATGAAATGAGATGTAGAATACACACACTCACACACTGTCACACACACACACACACACACACACACACACACACACACACACACACACACACACACACACACACACACACACACACACACACACACACACACACACACACACACACACACTCCTACAGTCGTGTCTATTGTATCTGCATACCCTATGGCTGTGCTCTGTTGATGTGTCTGTCATCCTGTTCCTTCCTGTGGCTCAGAGAGGAGCGTGCTGCTCACTGCTCAGACAGCTCAGCGGGAGGCTTGGAACGGACTCCACCACCACATTACTCCTCAGCTCAACCATTAACCAAAAAACCCTTCCCTTCCCATTCACGTAGTCTGGCTTGCCAGATTATATAGCTTAACGTCAGGGCTCCTGGTTATCACTGATCGACCACCACGTAGTACCCCCTCCATTAGTCGGTTACATTGTTTGATTTGGTCTTTTTTAATGTTTTCTTTCCAGTGCTGAATGAGTTCTGAAAATAGATACGTACATCTCTGGATTGGCTTACATTTAAAGAGGTGCTTCTACATGATTTGTATGTGAGAAACACAATATCGATTAGGATGATCGATAGTCGACAACATCCGGACCAGGACTATTAGTTGACTAAGATTTCTTTTTAGTTGAGCACAGGTCACTCCTATTAAGTTGATTCAACTTACTTAAACTAGAGCCAAACCCATACTGGATTTTTGAGGGTGTTTGATTTTTTTAATTATTTTATTTTATCACCAGATATGTCCACCAAAAGTGTAGAACCAATCACATCCCATACATTATTGTACCTAATTGTACATAATTATGTGTACCTAATTGTACATAATTATGTGTACATAATTGTACATAATTACCAATATATTTAAACATTTTCCTACAGTTGTAACGCATTTCACTCCAATAGCAGCAAGTGAAGCCATAACGATTGCAGACATTCAGGGATCAATTTGCTTGATACTTACCGTCTTCCTCTGCCGTGTTCCAATCATAAGCTAGTAGCTACTTACTTTTCAATTGCAAACGCATCGAGGACAGAAACTCAGCCATGCAGCCACAGTCCTTAACCAGCTGTACAGACTCTGCTTATTACAGGACTGAGATCTTAACTGCTAAAGCTTGCACCATCTTCGCACCTTTTTGCACGTGCATGAATGGGCCCAGTCATAGATAGTTTTGGGGTTGTACTGTAGCCTTCTCACATGACCCGTGATTCTCCTGTTTGCAGGAGGTTTTGTTCACAGGATTCGATAATAATATACAAGCTGTGCCTCTCGGCTCCTAAAAATAGCCTGCATCACAGCGAGCTTTCCCATAATGTTTTTCTTTTTTTACACAAAATAAAAGGATCGGAATTCAATCGGGCTTAATGTAGCCGATGCAGATCAATGAAAACATGCTGCGATCAGCTCGGATATACCAGTCCTTTCCGATCGGGACACCCCCAAATGTCATTAGCCACTGACTAAGGAGGGTAAGCGACCGATTCCTTAACTGAAATAGAATGCGGCCTCTGAACCCCTGCTACAATTGAGAGAATAAATAATTCACTCAACACTTAACTATTTCCTCTTGAGTTTCTCATATCTTTCCTTTCCACTTTCTCCCTCCCCCCGTGCATCTCCCGTGCCCGAGTCTGGCATTCCATTCTCCCTCTCCACAGCAGGTCTCTCTCTCATTCTCCCTCTCCACAGCAGCTCTCTCTCTCTCCCCAGCAGCTCTCTCTCATTCTCCCTCTCCACAGCAGCTTTCTCTCATTCTCTCTCTCTCCCCAGCAGCTCTCTCTCATTCTCCCTCTCCACAGCAGGTTTCTCTCATTCTCTCTCTCTCCCCAGCAGGTCTCGCCTGTGGAGATGTGATACTTGGCGCCCGCTGCTCTGTGGTTTTTTGTTTTACAGTGGAGCAGACAGTTTGTCGCTCACTGCTCAGTGCTCTCTCGCTTTTTTAGTTTTTTTTATAGACAGATCAGGGCTCATTGTGAAGGCAGGGTCGCTTATAAACAATGCCGCGTCTATTTAAAGGCGTCCCAGAGGCGCGTTCTGCCCGTTTGATATTCAGAGGTTCTAATTCGGTGCGTCAAGAATGTCTGCACGTTGTGTGTCTTTCAAGCGTGGTGAATAACGCGCGGTGTCTGCTGCTGCCCAGACTTTACAGCGAGGTAGTAATGTCTGGATCTCTTTTACAGCGCTATCTCAAATCAAGCATGGGTTATGCTAATAGAGGCGCCCCTTTCTCACCACATTAAGCCTGAACATCACACAGTTATTTTCAGACTTGTGTGTGAGTTTCTTGTCAGATGTATGAGATCTCGGGGTGCACGACTCTCTCACGGTTCCATTAGGATTCAAAATCTATTATCGATTCAATATATATGTGTAGATTTTATTTTAGATTGCTAATTGGCTTAAAGCTTGAGATTCTCCCCTCTGTTGCATAGTTTAAAACCTTGATCTCCTTGCTTATTGTCTCACCGTGTTGTCTCATTGTTATGATTTTATATGCGGTGTGATTTTTATATGCCTTTCTTTGGCTTATTTCTGTATGTACACTCGACGTGACTGTAAATGAGGGAAACCTCAGTTGCCTTGAGTTTAAATAAAGGTTTGAAATAAATGAAATTTCTAGTAGGGATGCACGATATTGCTTTTTTGACACCGATACCGATAACTTTATGCTCCTCAAGCCGATAACCGATATCGATAACCGATATTTATTGTATTATAATTTTTTTTTGTATGTATATATTTTTTGAAACAAACATATCACAATACAATAATAATACATAAAAAGACTTCCCAGGACAATAACTTAACACCAACTTAAATGTGACCTAACCAGACAACAGAAACAAAAGCCAAGACAAGTTTTGACTGATAAAGTGACCATATTTATTTTTCCAAATGAAAATTCACAATCCGTCAACAGCTTGTGGTGTATCCAACCTAAGACGCTCAAAGCTTTTTGTTCTTCTTTTTTCAAAGCGGAGCCTTGAAAAAGAGGCTTTGAGTGGACACATCACCACCTCACATCACCACCACAACAACGGGTCACCTGCGGCATCACCACCGCCACGGTGTTGGGGGCCCGCGACGACGGCGCGAGCAAGCTTGTACCTATTGACGAGTCGTTTGCTAAATTAAAGAAGTTTGACAGAAATGACCCAAGGGCTCAAGCCGCTAGCTTTTAAGCAGTCCTTGGTGGTGCAAATTAACCTGGCTACTACGGAGCAATAAGTGACTGCGTATTCAACCAAGGGTTGCATCACAGCCACGAAAGGGGCTAGCTTTGCTTAGCTCCTCGCGTCGTCGTGGGCTTCTAAGTTAACACAATAACACACCGTCGTGGAGGTGGTGATGCCGCAGATGACCCGTCGGGCTGGATGTATTGCAAGTTGTTGCCCTTTTCCCTCCTTGTGGAACTTCTGCATTGCATTTATTACAAATAGCAAGCAAACTTTTTCCTCTGAAATTCCGAGTACCGACGCGGCCATCTTTGTTGTTAACGTCCTCGCTGCTTCCAGAAACTTGCGTGGCTACGTCACAGCCAGGGGAGGAAATTAGGCCACTTTACTGGCCAAATGCTAGTATTTTTTATGTTTGGCTGGTAAAAAAAATCAGATACCCGCCAGTTGGCTGGTAAGCCAAAAAGTTAGTTTCCTCCCCTGCTGGCGAGTATACAAAAAAATAAAACATTCTGCAATCACTGCACTGGCAAACGGTGCGCGTCTTCTGAGTGTTCGCTTTAGTTGACAGTGCCACGAGAGCACTGCACAAGACCACCCGCGGACATATAATGTTTAATAAACGTTTGCGCAGTACTGGCCAACCCGCGGACATATAATAATAAAAGTCCCGCGGTACTAGGCTAGCCATCAGGAGCACTCGCAAACAGATAACGTTAAACACAGCAGAAGATGGAAAACAGACAGACTGACCAACGGGGAACTGCATCCAACCCTAGTACAACCCTCGAGTATAAGTTACTAAGGACACATTTAAATCACAGAGGTGTAATGTTAGTCTACTGGAACTGTATACAGTGGTTAGCTTCTAGTTAGCGTTTTAGCTATAGCTGCTTGCTAGCTAACGTTAGCCCCGTGTGCTCAAAGCAGCCAGCTAGGTGTATCTGTTATGACTATAATGTTTCCAAAAAAGCACCGGACTACGACTTAAGGTTAGACATTTTATTTCATGCTCAAAAGCCCCTGGCTTGCACATCGCAGTCACGAAAGGGGCTAGCTCAACCAGTGCACTGTGCACAACAGCACACCAACCCAACTGACGTTACCACAACACTTGACGGTACTTCACAGCACTGTCGTAAGACCACCGTGCTGTCTTAAAGGCACAGTGTGCCTACCCAGATACACAACATTGACGCGGCTTGACATACAAAGAAGTAATTATCACAATTAGCGATTTCTTTTGTCTGGTAAAAAATCTGTTTGGCTGGAAAAAAAAATCAGATACTCGCCAGTTGGCTGGTAAGCCAAAAAGTTAGTTTCCTCCCCTGGTCACAGCCAAGAAAGGGAGCGCTGGATTTGTGTAAAACGCCCTGTTCCTAAACCACACGCTGTCAGTCGTACCACAGTACTGACAAAACGGGAGGAGCCTACAGTCAAAACAAACGCACTTCATTCCAATTCACCCACACCGCATTTTTTTTTTACCAAAAAATATATTATATTATCGGAGCTATTAATAACGTTATCGGGTTTATCGGGATGACGTCATAATTGCTGATATCGGCCCGATAATTATCGGCCCGATAATTATCGTGCATCATTTGCTAGTTACTTTTTCCATTTGTTTGGAATTAGTTGGTTTAATAGGTGTTAAAAATAATCAATAGAGATAGAATTGTGATTCATATGTCATTATCATAATCTTTTCCACCCCTAATGACACCATTAGTCAGTCCATATAAGTAACAGGCTAACAGCTCCAGTAAATGTGACTAAATAAAGTTGTGTGTGTGTGTTTCACTGTTTGCTAAAGAGAGGATATGTCGTTAGGTGTGTCACAGTCACAGTCTCGGTTGTTGCGCTATCCTTCTGTCGGTCTGGGCAGGGTGTAGACTACCACGTGCCTCCTCTGTCGGTCTGGGCAGGGTGTAGACTACCACGTGCCTCCTCTATTGGTCTGGGCAGGGTGTAGACTACCACGTGCCTCCTCTATTGGTCTGGGCAGGGTGTAGACTACCACGTGCCTCTTCTATTGGTCTGGGCAGGGTGTAGACTGTACCACGTGCCTCCTCTGTCGGTCTGGGCAGGGTGTAGACTACCATGTGCCTCCTCTATTGGTCTGGGCAGGGTGTAGACCACCACGTGCCTCCTCTGTCGGTCTGGGCATGGTGTAGACTACCACCACGTGCCTCCTCTATTGGTCTGGGCAGGGTGTAGACTACCACCACGTGCCTCCTCTATCGGTCTGGGCAGGGTGTAGACCACCACGTGCCTCCTCTGTCGGTCTGGGCATGGTGTAGACTACCACCACGTGCCTCCTCTATTGGTCTGGGCAGGGTGTAGACTACCACCACGTGCCTCCTCTATCGGTCTGGGCAGGGTGTAGACTACCATGTGCCTCCTCTGTCGGTCTGGGCAGGGTGTAGACTACCATGTGCCTCCTCTATTGGTCTGGGCAGGGTGTAGACCACCACGTGCCTCCTCTGTCGGTCTGGGCAGGGTGTAGACTACCATGTGCCTCCTCTATTGGTCTGGGCAGGGTGTAGACCACCACGTGCCTCATCTGTCGGTCTGGGCAGGGTGTAGACTACCACGTGCCTCCTCTGTCGGTCGGGGCAGGGTGTAGACTACCACGTGCCTCCTCTGTCGGTCGGGGCAGGGTGTAGACTACCACGTGCCTCCTCTGTCGGTCTGGGCAGGGTGTAGACTACCACGTGCCTCCTCTGTCGGTCTGGGCAGGGTGTAGACTACCACGTGCCTCCTCTATTGGTCTGGGCAGGGTGTAGACTACCACGTGCTGCCTCCTCTGATACATGTGGAGTCGCCAGCCGCTTCTTTTCACCTGACAGGTGACCAACCTGACGCAGTTGGAGGTACAGCTGCCGGGAATTTATCCTGGGTCTCTGCAACATGGTGCTTTACTGCTTTTACATTAACAAATGAGACCATTATTGGACGAAACAGTAAGACCACATTCCCCATTAACCCCGTCACTTCCTGTGTTGCCATTTGTTCCCGACCCCCCGGCATCATGGGATTAGTTTTGATGACGAGAGGAGTGGGTGAACAGCCCATGGTAACCGTGATGAACGTGGAGTTGTTTTTGCTGATGAAGCAAATCATTTTTTGGTGCCGCGATGCCTTCAGCAGAACTCCTGTGGATCCCACCTGGTCGCACGTCAATAACCAATAGTCATCCAAAATGGAGGATATCAATGTCAATCGTCTTTAATTCTCATGGGTCTCTCAACATGTTTCTGCAGTAGTCCTTCTGCCAAGGTATATGGACATTGAATTTACAATTATATGTAATGTTGATGCCCAAATTCTCCTAGTAGTGTCTTTTAATATTCCATGCGTTACACATACACACACATACCCCATTATTTAATGCCCACGGTCTGTTCCTCAGTAGGGAGGAGAGAAAATATTTCCAACTCTCGTTTAGCGAGTCTATTCATTCTCTTTACATAATTTCAACTAATGTATACTTTGAGGAAATGGGGGAGTCCCGCTTCGTGGAGCAGATGACTCAGTCTCACTTAATTTGTCCGTCGCTCTTTACTTCCTTGCTTTCTCTATCCTCTCTCTCTCTCTCTCTCTCTCTCTCTCTCTCTCTCTCTCTCTCTCTCTCTCTCTCTCTCTCTCTGTCCCTGTCCCTCTCCCTCTCCCTCTGTTCTTTAGACTCATCATCCTCCTTCTTACTTAACAGCTGGCAGAGCGACCTCTGTCCATAAACGGCCATTACTTTGCCGAGTTCAGCGGTAGGTGACAGCTGTGGGTCAGTGTAACCCAAAGCAGGGTCTCTGCTGGTCTCGTCCTGGTGAGCTCCAAGTCCCGTGCTCTTTTGTTCCGAGGGGGGAAGGGCAGCTGTCGCGTAGAAACCGCACCTGTAGCGTATAGAACCCAGGTCAACCTGCTGTTGGGCTGACCAGTGACCAGTCCCCCAGTCTGATCTTTGTGTCTTGTTATGGTCGTGTGTGTGTGTTTTTAGTTTTTCTCCGACTGCGACACGAGAGTGAAGGCGAGGTCAGAATAGAATCTAGATGATAAAAGGCCCGACTTCAGAAACTCTTCAGCGGCCGGCCAGACCTGTCAGGGGACCGTCTGGATCAGTCCACGATGGTTGGCAGAAAATAGGCTAATCCCCCAGTGTGAAAGTGTTCAAGGGTCGTGACATTTAACCTCGGCGGCGACGACCCCCTGACCACTTGTAGCCAGCCAGGATTAGCGACAAGGTGGTGCAGTGGCCTCACAGCGAGAAGGTCTCCTGGGTTTTGAACCGGACTGAGGGGGCTTTCTGCGTGGAGTTCTGCATGTCCTCTCTTGTTCGCAGGGGTTTTCCTCTGGGCGGGTACTGACTCCCATTCCCTCCCACAACATAAAACACATGCATTCTCTAGGGTACACCCTCTTGACTAAGGCACCGGTAGGCCTGCCACGATAACACATTTTGCTGGGCGATTAATTGCCCCCGAAAATATCGCGATAAGCGATATTATTGCGACCGGTTAGAGATTTTTTTTTGAGAAATTTATTTCCCAAAACTTTTATTTTGAAGCCCACCGCTCCGTCTTTTCCGGTTTTAGACTTTTATTTTGAAGCCCACCGACCGGACCGGAAGTATTGTTGCGATTATCCTAAGCAGAACATATGAGCCGACAACATGTCTCGTCCGGTTGTTTTTGAGCTAATAACAAATGTTGAGATTGTTGGTGAACAACTAACTTTAGGTTAGTTTTAACGTTAGCTACTAACGTTAGATGCAGCTACTACAGGCAATCAACGATGAGGAGGAAGCGTCAAAGCAGTATATAATAGAATAGCTGTGGTGCGTAGGCACTGCAGCACGACTCGAAACTACCGGAGTGTTATAATAAATTAATTCATGTTTAACTTGTCCCCGTGTCCAGTCCTTTGACCAGCCCCACCCGTTCATTGTAAACAATGATGCATGTAATTGTATTAACGTTATTCTGTGTTGTACTTGTAGCTATGCTATACGTTGTATTTCGTTTGTTAGCTAATGTTGTTAGCATGGAATGAGAATCAAAGCTCTATCTTTCATCTTTATTTAGCAGTCCAGTTTCTCCGGGCAGTAGCGAGTAACTACTTGGGTCTAAAAATAGCTAACGTTACACTACAAATAATGCTACTTGGTTAAAAGGAGCCACACTATTGAGAAATGTAGTTAAGCTGTGGCGTTGCCCCACGGGGCTCCCGTGCTGTACTCTAGTAACGTCAGCGACCCGCCTCCCAACACGGACAGTGACTGTCAAGCGGCACTGGTTCCGCCTCATTAAAACAAACGCGCAAATAGCAATTAATCGCGCCCGTCAAAATCATTGCATTCATTTTAATTATCGCAGCAATTAATCGATTTATTGCTTATCGCGGCAGGCCTAGGCACCGGCTTTAGAAGTGTGGAGAAAGTCGTGTTTCTGTGCGATCGCTCTGCTCGCCTCCATCTCACAACGCAGTGGACAGTCCTAGTTGTCCCCATTACTCTCTCTCTCAAGCTGTGACCTCGTACACATTTTTGCCTAATTGTTTTCCGCCCTTGTAAGGCAGAGTGCTGCACAAGCGACAGAATTCTTCCTCCTAATGATCATGTGAGAGCACAAAGTTCCTTTCTCCTGTCTGTTTGTAAGATTAGATGAAGATAGAATCTGGTGTTGTGTGTGAGTGTGAGCCTTCCTCTTCACGTGTGTGTGACCCATCTGTTAGCGTGAACGACGCCATTACCACGGCAGAGAGGGAACATACTTTACTCATGACTACTAGAGTACAGTTGTATAATAGTCTGAATTGCTCTCGTCGGCTGAAGGCTTCGAGTGTTTCGTCTAGTAGTGTGTCTGAGCCTTCAGAGACAATACAGCAGCCTCCGTCCTCCTATAGGGAAAACAAGATACCCACCACAGAGCGCTCTGCGAGAGAAGATATCTCCCCGGCACAATTGCTCAGACTAGAGAGTGGGCGTTTGTTTTTTAAATGCGTCCAAGGCCCTGCGCATAGCAATTAAGCGTTTAAGTAATTAAATGCCTCTAATGGATGTGTTTACTCTGAGCTTACCATTGCCATCATGAACAGAGGCTGCTTCCACAAAGCGAGCTTTACCAAATTAGCCAGGCTTATTATTATTGTTTCTTCATATGACTAGGCGCTCTGTTGTTGCGGCTGGTGCTCTCAGTGCTCAGCTGAGCTGCCTGTGTCTCTTGTCAAATACATTTCATTGTACCGTGGACCACGTGTTTAAACCTATACATAATGTTAAGTTCAACTAAACTGAAACTCGTTCTTGGGTTTATTCGGTTCCACAAAGCAAGTTCAGCATGGTTCAAGCAGCCGTGTTACCGTGGCAACTTATGCTTAGAAACTAACCTGCCCCGAGGCTGGCTAATTAACAGGCTAATTACCAGACTAAGCCTCAGTCGACGCTTAAACCAGTTCTTCATCTCTGAATGGAACACAATGCATTCATTCTTTTACTTTATGAAATTATCCTACACTATCAGAAATTAAATGTAAAGTTGGGGAGGCCGGGTAGCGCAGCGGACTAAAGCGCTGGCACCGCAGAGGCAGTGGGATTGAATCCAGCTGCCGCGGTCGGTATACCTCCGGCTTGGTCGGTCGTCCATACTGACACAATTGGCAGTGTCAGCGGGTGGGAAGCCGGTGGGGTGGGTCCTGGTCGTTGTAAAACAGCGACTCCTACAGGTCGGTCGGGGCGCCTGCTCAGCGAGGAAGGGATCTGGGTGAGGTAGTGTGATCCTCCCACGCGTTACACTCACCCAATGAGAGTCCTCGCTGTCAGGTGAAAAGAAGCGGCTGGCTGACTCCGCATGTAATCGGAGGAAGGCATGTGATAGTCTTCAACCCTCCCTAGACCGGCAAGTGGGGGGGCAAATGCGCGCAACGACCAGGAAGGGAGGGAAGGGAATTGGCATAACGACAAAAAAATTGGGATGGGAGAAAAATACAGAAAAGGGGGGAGATAAAGAAGATAAGAAAGTAAATGTAAAGCTAAGATAAAAAAAATAAGAAATTAAATGTAAAGTTAATAGAGAATACATGAATGATAATAATGATGAACCCAGAGCTCCTCTGCAGGCGTGGAGTCGGCTTCTCCAGTACCAGCAGCATCACTTCTCTGTTTTGCAGCTGCAATTTTTTTTATTATTACTTAACATGAAAACAAGACAACACAATACAATAACCATAATAACAATACACAGAACTTCACAGGGAGATAACAGAACAATAATAATAAAATAAATAACAATTTATAAAAACAGAGTACAACATTTTAATTTTAATCTTACAATTGGCCTTTCCCAGTATTCAGTACCGTTTCCCGGCCGTGTGGCTCTATATCAATAAGACTTATGTCTCTCATTCTCATATTGGCGCACTCTTCCAATTCCCCTCACATCCCTCACCCTCACCAAACTGAGTCATCTCAAAACGTGCATATCAGTGATGTCAGAGATTTCCAGCTGCATAACAATGTGGCAATTGTCACCAGGCCACACAGTGGTTGGAGCCCAACAGCAGCTGCAATTATTAAAGATAATGATGGAATTGGACAGTTAACCCGACATCAAGGTGCTGCAGTGCAAATACATAAAGGCTTTATTAGGCCGCCGGCCTAATGGTTACCATTCTGAACATTGTTTTTGTATTTTATTTTCACTTGCTTCCATGTTATTTTCTCCACACTCAACAATGACTAAAGTTATTGTAAAAGTGAATAAGAAATTGATGAACATTCTTTTTAAATGTTCTTTAAATATACCACTCGTTTCATAATATTTAATGTTGAGGTTTTATAGCATGGTGGCAAGCATTAAGATCTTTTAGCACTGCTTTTCAGTTCTTAGATTAGACCTCCCAGATTCATAAATTTTTAATTCAATAGTTAGTTACTTATGCATTCAATTGATCAGAAATTCATTGCCAAGCTTACCCTCTCCCTTTGGAAATGGCAGTCGTATGACCTTTTTTGATAATTAATATGTTTGCAATCTTCGTAGAATACAAAGAGTATCCCATATCTCACAGTCACACCAATGTGAACATTACCATTTTCTTCTTCATTTGACGGAAACTAATCACTTTCCTTGTATTCTGACTATACATGTAATATCTGTATTGTCCTCTGTCCATATATCACATTTGAGTTAAACCCCTGAAGTGCTAGATGGCTAGCATTTTGATGGATAGCGTTTTGATCAGACAAACACAGATTGTGTAGAATAATGTCACATGCATGTCTCAATACAGAGCTATCTCAGGGTAACTCTTGCTGCTCACAGAAACGTTTAGATGCGTTAAAAGGTAAACAACAAGATTCAGAAAGCCTAACCCACTATTGGCTAACCTTGCAGTGTTTTTGTTTTTATGCTTCTGCGACGGCACAGCTGTGACCGGAGGCGTTATGTTTTTGGGTTGTCCGTCCCATTCTCGCGAATGTCCTATTTTAGGAACGCCTGGAATAAAATCTTGAGTATCTTCAAATTTGGCACAAACGTGAAGAAAAACACTTTTCTGGCGACCATTCAGCGCCATAACTCGGGAACAGAAGGGGAGATTGTGAATTTGTGAACCATATTTTCACATTTTATTGGCCACGAATGTGAACACCATACAAAGAATTTGACTCCGTTTTTTTTTGTTTCTCTCAATGAACTTCCATAAATAGACATACGAATAAGACGACGGATAACAAGCTAGACGACAACAAAGGGAATATTGTTCTAGGGAGGTTTGTTTACCACTAGAGCTGAGGAAACGGCCTTGAGATGAAGGGGTGAAGAGCCAGGGCTGAAGCGCTGGAGAGATGATGAGCTGATTGAAGGCAGGTGTTGGAGGAGCTAAGTCACTTTGTTCAACAACCCAAACCACATCATGGTGACTGTAGCAGGCAGCAGTTTGCCACACGTGGACTTTTCTTTGGGTTGCTATTATATTACACATGGTCTAGTAAAGGAGCCACTCTTATGAGTTGCGAATACTGTTGAAAGCCATGTCTTTCTTTTTTGTGATCTTTTTATTTTTGTATTATTGCAATAAACACATACTAAAATAATATAAAACATTTTAGAAAAGGAAAATAAAAAGAATACATAATAAAAAAATATATAATATATAAATGATATATAAATATATAATAACAAGTACAGAAGAAGAATCCTCTGAGAACCCACCCCCCTGAGGTCCAAGCCACCACCGGTATTCTTTCAACTTGGATTTCAACTGTACCGATTATTCCACATTGTAATGGTTGCCTCCTTCGCTCTGTGCACGCCAGCTGTCGAAAGCTCTAAATACACAATGTCCAAACACATCAAAGTCCGTGCCCTGAGAGCATGCGAATGAGGCGGTTTCCAGCACATAGCTACCAGCTTCTTCGCTTCTGTCAGCCCAACAAGAAGAGTTTGTGTTTCCATAAGTGACAACAACAACACCACATTAGAGAAGTAACACAAACAATGGTTAAAGGGGAACTATTTTACTATTTCTTTCACTATTTGGGCACTTTTACACTTCCTGTGAGTCTATGGAACACCTCTTTCAAAGAAATGCATTGTTTTGTTGTATTTCTAATCAAGTACTCAAAAAACAGCCTTTTTCTACCTCAAGATCTTAAGCCGTTTTGAGGCTGGGCTCCAACCACTGTGTGGCCTGGTGCCAACTGTCACATCAACTGCCACATTATTATGCAGCTGAGAAATCTCTGACATCACAGATATGCACATTTTCAGATGACTCAGTTCAGTGAGGGTGAATATTGTGAGAGGAGAATTGGAAGAATGCGCCAATATGAGAATTAGAGACATAGATCCTATTAATATAAGTCCACATAGCTAGGAAACAATGCTAAACACTTTAAGGGAGGGACATTCATTTCAAACAAGTCGGAAAGTTTTGCAGCAACCGACACCCGAAAGCCATGTATTTCCATTAATTCCTCTCTTAACTCTTCCAGCTCTCTCTCTCTTTTCATAAAACTTTTAAGTGTGAAATTCCGCTACAACTTCCATTGCATTTATTTTGTGTAAAACCATCTATCTAATCTATCTATCTATCTATCTATCTATCTATCTATCTATCTATCTATCTATCTATCTATCTATCTATCTATCTATCTATCTATCTATCTATCTATCTATCTATCTATCTATCTATCTATCTATCTATCCATCTATCCATCTATCTATCTATCTATCTATCTATCTATCTATCTATCTATCTATCTATCTATCTATCTATCTATCTATCTATCTATCTATCTATCTATCTATCTATCTATCTATCTATCTATTTAATAATTAATACACACTTGTCGTCCTCCACTACCTCCACACTCTGTCCAGTGGAGCTTGCTGACCCCCAGGCCTTGGTACCACCACCTCTGCCAGAAACAGAAACGGAGCACTGGCTACCGGTTTGTAGAGGCCTAATGACCGTGAGGCGCCGGCGGTGTTTCTAGTTTATTTGAAAAATCTTACATTTTGGGGGGGCGCGAATGGCGGAGCGCCACCCCTGTGAAGACAAAATGAAAGCAACACTGCATGCGGCACAATAAACGTTTTATCTCGATTATCTTGTTTTCATGATCGCGGGAAGCCAAAATCGTAATTGAAAATTAAACTCTATTAATTGCCCAGTGAAAACCTCCAACCCGCTGGAGTCGTCAGTAATAAAGCCACTCTGGAATCAAGTGAAAGCCATGATATTGGCTGTGGTGAAACGCTACACACTGTACCAGAAACTAGGCTGCCCACCGTACACTGCGTTTGACTACAGTTTAATGGACAGACTGGCCTAAAGGCTTGCTGTGGCCTGGCCAGCTGAAAACACTGTGGCTTCTCTCACTCTCTTGTGTGCACTCCATGACTAGTCTTATTCAGTCAGAAGCACATTACAGCTGATGACATCATCACTGCCTCGTAACCGTGGGCAACGGCAGGCAGGCAGCTGTGGAGAGGAGGAGTGAGATGGTTGGTGGGTCTCTGGTGGAGGGGTGGAGCACTTTACAATATATCTTGTTATTCTCCCTTTGTCTCTTGTGCTTTTAATCTATCTCTCTTTCTTTCTTTCTCTCTCTCTTTTCTCATTCTCTCACTCTTGCACACACATACACAATGATGTCATCTCCAGGCTCAGCCAGACTTCCAGCGAACTCTTAGAGTAAGAGGGGGGGGGGGGGGGTTTCGTTCCCTCAAAACAGAAGATAAGTGTATACATGTTCACTGAGTGTAGGAGCAGAATACAAAAGTAGAATGAGAGAGGAGAGAGAGAGCGAACGGGAGAGGGAGAGGGGGAGAGAGAAGCCCTGTGTGTGTTTGCGTGTGCGTGAGTGAGTGAATGCACCAATGGAGGCCGCGGGGGTGGTGATGATGTATGCGCGCCAGCTGTATTGATCATGGACATGACTGAGTGCTGATGTCATTGCCTTCTCACACACTGGGCAGGGGCACTGAAAAGACGGCCTGTGTGACGTCACACACTGCCCGGCCCCGAGCCTGTCCTAGAGCTCGACGACGACCAACACCAACAGCTGGGTCGTTGACCACAGTCCTGGGTGCAATTGACCATATTCACACATATTCCTAAGGAATCCCAATGCCGTAAGAGCACAATGTCCGCCGCGTGAATTATGGTCAACGGGGTCAGAAGGCGAGGCTTATAGGTTTCGACCAATCAGTTCAAACATAGGCCGATGTACCGGCGAAAAATCACATAACACACTCGCCACGCGTAGCAGCTATGAAGTGAAACCGCATTGTTGTAGCCTGCAGGCTCACGCAGTGCTATGTACGGATACGCAGGATACCACAGGTATGTATATCCCCAGGGTGTTATGAAGCACCAAGCGCATATATAGGGCTGGGCCACTTTCGCAGATTCTGTTCATGTGCGCTGAAGCGTGGCATCGCTCCCTGCAGCCCGGTGTCAGTGTTGGGAGTGTTTGAGTGCGAGAGCCACCAGACTATTGATCCAGACGGCCTGGAGAACGGGCTTCCCCCCCCCCCTGGGGCCTTCTTCACTGTCTGGTCACCAGACAGACATAACTCCTGCTTTTTATTCCTTTTACTAGCTCCTTCCTCTAGATCTTTTTTCCCCCTCCATCCTGCTCTGTGCTGCTCTCCTTCCGTCCAACTCAGACTTGGCTCAGATTTTCTCTCTCTCTCGATTTTTTTCTCTCTATCCTTCTTTCTCTCTATCCTTTTCTCTCTCTCTTTCTCTCTCTCTCTCTCTCTCTCTCTCTCTCTCCACTCCATGGATGGTGTGACTAAAGGAGGTAAAAACAGTAGCAGGAAGTATTTTTAGTTGCCCAGCAAGAGCCCAGCTATGCGTCTGTCTGTCTCGTCGTCTGATGCCGTGTGACGCCTGAGAGCCCCGACTCTTCAAGGTAGCGTTTTGGTCTCTCTCTTGTTTTGAAGTGACATTAACTAGGCTGCTAATGAAATCGGTGTGTGTATGTGTGTTGTGTGACATTACAGTTCCTCTACTACTGCTTCAATTTAACGAGCAGGGCTGCTGTCGTCGTAATTTTATCCTTCATATATCCGTCAAGACGAGCGACGTGGCCAGCTGATGCAGGTCGGATCGAGGGTCAGATGGAGGTGACGCCGGTGGTGACAGAAAGGTCACGCGGGTCAAGTAGCTTACTGGCTGGCTGAGTGAATCCGCTGTAGGCCGTGAGCACTTAATTTAGGCCGACTACGAACAGCCGAAGGGGAATCTGTTACAAATAGGGATGCTCGATATTGGCTTTTTTACCGATACCGATATACCGATATTGTCCAACTCTTAATTTCCGATACCGATATCAACTGATATCAACCGATACCGATATATGCAGGGTTTCCCCCCCCCAAAAACTGAATAATTTCAGGTAATTAACATTACATATCTCTTGTTGTGGAATTAACACAACATTATGCATACTTTTGACAATAATTAAAATCAGAATTTGTTCTTACTTGCTTGCCTGGGTAAATAAAGGTTCTAGAAATGTATGTAACATTTTTTTTTTTTTTTTTTTTTTTTTGGAAAACCGATACCGATATTTTCCGATATCACATTTTAATGCCGATATCGGCCGATAATATCGGTAGGCCGATAATATCGGACATCCCTAGTCACAATATCATGTTAATGCAGGCAGGGTCAAAAGGGCCATGATGTATATGTCCAACTGTTCCAGGATCAGCCTCGTCTCACAGCCGTCATATCAGAAGGAAATAACACCACACTGGAGGCATTCTGTCGTCAATATATTTGAAGGAAACACAGCAGGGCTCTTGGCAGCCTCACAGAGGCCTGTTGGCCCTCGTCATGAATAAGGAATGATGAGGATTAGGGATAAAGAGGAATAAGCGCAGCGTGGCCAAACGCCCGGCGCGTGGATCCGTGGTGTGGATGAAATTCCTCCCCGTCTGGAAGTCCACTCTGGGTCAGGGGGGGTGGGAATCTTTGGGAATATCATCATCATGATATCCATTCTCGCCGTCACGATTACATTTTTAATCGATTCTTGATTCATCATGATTATCTATATAGGCTATTTAGATTCTAGATTGCTATTAACCTTTTGTGTTTCAAGGCTTGTATATTGTCTTTCTGCATAACTAATCTTGGCAATCTGTAAGATTCAGGGCGGAATCCACAGAGGCTTTGCACGCTTTTTTCCGAAGCAAAGCCGGCGCATCTCGCTCTCAAATGAATGAAACGAGGTTGCTCATGCGTAACATAGGCTTTGCGTCCGTGCAATTGGCGTATATTTAAATGAGGTAACATGGGCGGAACATGTGCCCTTTCTATGTAAATGAGCCTCTAAACAGGTGATCATGGCAGCAGTAATTGTGCAGACAGGCACAACCGTGAAAGATATTATCGAATATATCTCGAAGGACAATATCAAATCAAGCGCATGCAGTGATCCCATGCAATCATTATTTAAATATTGTTATATAACGTTGTGGGCCTTGGCATTATGCTCGTATACAAACAGAATCTAACTTGTTCGAGAAATATAAAGCTGCGTGCGGCCAATAGCCTTCACAACGCGTGATTTATAAATAAGGCTAAGCACACTCAGGGGGGCAGAGTGCAGACTGCTCGCGAGCTACACATATTGGGCGTGTCTGCGCTGGTATCTCATCGAGCAATGTGCTTTCGTGGATAGCTCGCAGACGCAGAGCAGGCTCCGCGAATGCAATTTGCTTCGCTCAATCCATTCTCTGTGGATTCCGCCCTCGGTGTACTAACAATGTACCGCTCTCTGGTCATGAGAAAGTTGAAACCATATCACAAGTAGGGCTGGGCATTCGATATACGATAATTAATCGTCTCAGTGGGATCGTATTGTGAGGTAACCACGATATTGTGATCTACTGTACAATTATGTTGTCTGAATTGATAATAACAGGGTGATATTAAGTAATATATTGTTGAAACCATAAAAGCGCTATATAAATGCAGTCCATGGACAGCATTTACAGTATATAGCGCATTTATCCATAGCGCTTTACAACTTATGGCTCACACTTACCCACTCACTCACACATTCACACACAGACGGCGGAGGCGACCATGCAAGGTGCCGACCTGCTCAGCGGAAGCAGTTAGGAGTTAAGTTAAGTGTCTTGCTCAAGGACATTTCGACACGCTACCCGGGAGGAGCTGGAATTTAACCGGAACCGTCTGATTACCAGATGCTCTACCTCCTCCTGATCCACTGTGTCGCCCCTGCAACAGCACATAAGCAACAACAGCATATTTCACACAAAATTCTATCTGAAATAGAATCTAGTTTTTCCCTGCTGTTGATTTGCTGTCCACTGCTCAGTGTTTTTGCGCTGAGGGTGGTGAAATGCCAGAGCCCTGCTGTCATCGGGCCCAGGGGAGCTTACAGCAGATAGAGGTGGCGTTTTGTCACTGATAAAGCCTCTATTTTCCCCACCGGCTGACACCGCTGTTCAGTGTTTATCTCCTGGTTCCGTTCGCTGCGGGGAGGGATGGAGAGCGAGAGGAGGGAGAGAGAGAGACGGGGCGGTAAATTCTCCTGGGATTAGAGGAGAAGGGAACACTCTCGCTCCCCGGATCTCCCCCCGAGCCCCGCACCCCGACGGCGGGGCGGGGGGGGGGAATCCTGCTAAATCGCTCTGCTATTGTGGAGCTTTCTATTTGCAATTATGTAGCATAAAGCTATCTCCATCTCCACGCTAACTACTAGACTGTTCTCTGAGGACGAGGCCCCTCTGCGCTCGCTCTCTCTCTCTCTCTCTCTCTCTCTCTCTCTCTCTCTCTCTCTCTCTCTCTCTCTCTCTCTCTCTCTCTCTCTCTCTCTCTCTCTCTCTCTCTCTCACTTTTCCTTTGCCAGTTGTCTGTGAGAGAATGGGAGTGATGGCCCGTTTCCACCGCCAGGTCTAACGGCGCGGCTGCTTTCAATTCATTTCCAGCGTAGAGGAGCATCTGCAGCCACGAGGTACACGCCACGCCAGGTACTCAGGCACGCGCTCCTCTACACGGGGAAATTAATTGAATGCAGCCGCGCCGTTAGACACGGCCCGGGCGGTCGGAACGAGCCTCGAGAGCGTCCGTGTGTGCGATTAAGTGGGTTTGTGTGTCTGATGAAAGAAGCTGGGTTGACCGAGCCATTCCAGCAGCGCTATCAGTGGGAAATGAATGGGCAGCGTGGAAACGTGGACTTGATGACGAACAACAGATAGAATCTCCTCCTGGCTCCTCACTCTGCACGTGTAACGCGTAACACTGCAGCCTGACAATGTCGGCCTCGTTGTAAAGCACCTTAAAGTCGATGGCGTCTCTTGAGATGGATCGCCGCTACGCTCGCTGGCTGCCGTTATCGATATGTCTCTATCTCCTGTTTTATCTTGTTTCTGTCACCACCACCTTGTCACGTGGCGCGCCGCTCATCCCTCTCTCCTCTCCTCCTCAGACTCGCAGCGGTCGCACCTCTCCTCCTTCACCATGAAGCTGATGGACAAGTTCCACTCTCCCAAGATCAAGAGGACGCCGTCCAAGAAAGGCAAGCAGCTGCAGCCCGAACCGACTGTCAAGAGCGCAGAGAAACCAGTCAACAAGGTATGCGTATGAATCACAATTATCACTCATTGATTTGAGAACATGACGACGACAAATTTGTGACAAATTAGTTTTTACCTTTCAGTCATCTTCTACAAGTTACCAAAATAACTCCCTCCGGCTCCCTCTCAACATGAGCTCAAACTACTGTTCGGGCTTGGAGGGGCGAGGGGGGGTGGTGGGGGCGGAGCGCACCGCTGTGAAGGAAGGGTGCGCTGCGTTTACAACACGAGACTAAGCGAGAGCAACGCGGCATGCGGCACAATTATCTCGTTTTCCATGATCGTCGGAAGCCAAAATCATTATTGAAATTGAGACTCTATTAATAATCGCCCAGCCCTAGTCCATGTGTATGTGTACGTGCCCATCATATCGTGGGAAAATCCATGTCTTTCCCACCTATTCCATGCCCTTGTTTATCTATTTGCGGTTGTTTTCCTGTCTCCGCGCTCCGTGCCGCCGTGCTCCATTGTGTTGCACGCTCCTCCCCGCGGGGTTCCCACAGCCCCCCAGCCCAGGCCTGCGTTACAGCAGGTGTCCGGACCCACAGCAGACATGAATGGAGACCGGAGCCGCTTTCCTGAATGAACTCCTCCGCTCCCTCCTCAAGGCTTTTAGTGTAACGAGTATATTCCCCGACAGCCCCGCTGTGAAACACAGGAGATGCTGATGGCTGATGGAGCGCGTTGCCGTAGTACAAAGATGGCTCTGTGCCACGGCTCGTTCACTTGATAGATGGCACTTCAGGGTTTGAACTGTGGGCTGGGGCCGACCGAGGGAGCGTGGTGATGCCACAGTCGAATGCCATATTCATACTATATTAACATGACGGCGTGAATACTAAACAGGTTATATGGTGATGTGGATTAGTGTTCGCTGCATGGAAGAGTATTTTATTGTAATTTCCCCCCCCCCCAGTTATACATACACACAGTCCCCGCCACGCGAATGCATTTCATCAGAGAGGTCATCGCAGGGTCGACCATAGTGCAGCCCCCCCCACCCTTTTCTGGAGCGTTTTTTTTTGGGTTTAGTGCCTTGCTCAAGGGCATTTAGGCAGAGATGGTGGGCCCCCGTAGATGTATAATACCAGCCACCCTTCGGTCGCCAGCTCGCAACTGGAATACACCCTCCTGTCGGTGCCAGGGATCGAACCAGCAACCTTTTGGTTGTTACTGGTCTGCCTCTCTTTCTCGAGGCCATCTTGCCTCCTAGTGTTGGCATTCAGTAGCTTTTCATTCTATGAGCTTACATTGCACATAGCTCATGGCAAATGTATGTATAGTGTTATACAGCTTAGAAATGTTGCACTACATTATAGATTAAGACTGTTTTAAAGACTGCACTACATTATAGATTAAGACTGTTTTAAATACTGCACTACATTATAGAATTAGTACTATTAGTAGAGTTACTGGTCAAATTGGAAGTGGTGTATTTGGGGAAAATATAAGTTATGTCAGTCTTTTCATACGGAGCAGAAGCATGGACTGAATGAAAAGGCAAAGAGGATGATGGACTCTTTTGAAATGTGGACGCTGAGGAAGATGCTGAAGATAACATGGAAGGATAAGATCAAGAATGAGGAGGTACTGAGAAGAGCGGATATGCAAGGAGGACAGCTGCTGGAGAGGTTGAAAAAGAGAAAGATGGAGTTGTGCGAGCATGTTCTGAGAGGATCCAGCGGGGAGATGTTCAAGAAGGTGGTGATGGGGAAGGTGGATGGAAAGAGAGGAAGTGGAAGACCAAGAAGAGGCTGGGTAGACGACGTCTGTGATTGGAGCGGAGTGAGAGGCGGAGTCACGGAGTTGGAGAGAAGAAGTGGGGACAGAATGGGTTGGAGAGTGATCGGCAACCTTCGGAACGAAGAAACCACCTAATGATGATGATGAGGGATAATGATGACAAGTATATTTTAACATATTAAGGATTGTCAACCAAAAATACTCTCACAAGGAGGTGGATGAGTCAGGTGGTGCTGATGGAGGCAGAATGGATGGATGTGATCCATGAGATCAGTGTGATGGAAAGATTGACGTATGCATTGAAACGACCGAGTAGGGCTGGGCGATATAACGATAACGATAAATATCGCGATATATTTTAATAATCGATATCGAATATCGAAATTAAAAAAAATCGAATTTTTTTTTATTTATTTTTTTTACCTGCAACAGGGCAGTTTTAAAACCAGAGACAGTGGACAGACTTGTCTTTCTTGCCTGCAACTTAAAGTAATGGCTTTGCTTGTCCAAATGACAATACTGACCAAATTCAGATTTCTTTTTCTCTTGTCCATTTATTTTGTTTGCTTTCTAATTTAAAATACATTTTTAAACCGTCTGTACACAGTAGGCTATGTGTGCTAGCAGAACTAGACTCCAGTCACGAGTCACAGTGCACATGTGCGGTGGTTTGTCCACCAAAAAAGCGCCAAAAGATCGAAAATAAACTAGCAGAGCCAGAACTGTTCAACTCAGGGTTCGAAATTAACGGGGGCTTGGGGCAAAATGCCCTCGAAAATTGACCAAATGCCCTCGAACATCAGTTAAGGGGGGCAAAAAAAGCCCCAGACAGTTTACTAATTATATATATCATTATATATATGCTCTACAGTGCGAGCATTTCCCTCGTATTGCCCCTAATAATATGTGTGTGTGCAAACCGGAAAAATCATTTACTTGCAGTGTGCGAGACAGACGAGTGATTGTGAAGATTACAAAACAGCTCCGCTGTTAATAGTTCAGATTGAAACTGGACTGAAATTCAGTTTTTGGGTGGAATGTTTGTTCCAAGGAGGAGGGAGGCGGGGCCCGCTGCGTGTTACAGGCACTTGAGAGGTGCTGCGATTCCTGCGAACACAGAGAGCGCTCTGCTCTCATCAAGCATTACACTGCTATCTTAACGTTAGCAAGCTAATCATCTGCATAGCGCGACCTGTGTTCTGTGTAACGTTAAGTAACTTGTGTTCGGCGGGGAAAGACCATTCCATTTGTAACACAACTCCAAAAGAATAACATCCAAATCCGATCCCGATGCGCATTTCCTTCATTCCACAGCGCTGAGCGCGCAACGTATTTCATTGATCGATCTGGCCAGAGCCTATACTCACAAACGTTGCGTGTGTGGGGTTTTTCATCAATTTGAAACAAGCTTCTTGACTGTTGGAATTAGGGATGTTAAAAATAAAATATCTAATAATATTATTCAATATTAGACATTCGTTGATCCAGAGGCAACCGGTTATTATATCAAGACAACAACACAACTTGCCCTCACTCAGGGACAATAATATTTAATCTATTTAGATAGAGTATGTATGTATTATTTACAGATAATTGAAGGTACCTCAAAACATGAAACCAAGCCATGATGTCACACATCGTGTGCGTGTTACTTGAACAATTGTCACTGTGCTCCTAAATTTCTGTGTGCTCCTAAATTTGTATTTAGATTTTATTTATTAACATTTTATTTAGGAGCACATGTGCTCCTTGGGAAAAAGGTTAGCGTAGAGCCCTATATATGGAGACATTAACATTACGTTATCAAACATAGGGACGAAGACTGTAAAAAAAGTGTCAACAATGTTTTATAATCTTTGTTAATTTTCATTATAAAAATGTTGTGCCCCCGAAATACAAAAAAAGCCCCCGAAAAGCAATTAAGGGGGGCAAAAAAAGCCCTTGAAAAAAAATGTTAATTTCTAACCCTGGTTCAACTCCTCTGGAGCCACAGCCAGCAGAGAAGCCGGTTTACTTTAGCTTTTAAACCAGCTGCAGCCTGAGAACTGGAGTGTGAGGGGATGTAACACTAAAGATGGCGGCAATGACAAAGAATTGCTGCAAAATAAATATACATCTGTTGTAAAAAAAAAAAAATTATACTTATAACAATTCGATAATTATCGATATCGAGAAATAAAATAAAATTATCATATCGTTATCGCGATATGATTTTTTTCCATATCGCCCAGCCCTACGACCGAGGTAGAGGTTTGAGGAGAGGTGGAGGAGATGGTGGGGAGCCGGTGAGGCCAACGAAGCCAAACTGTATCATCTAGATTGAAAAGATGGCCGTCTGCGTACTGTGTGCGAGAAGGATCTGAATGCCCCTTGTTGTTTTTTTTGTTATTTAAGTTCTGAAATTATTTGGAATATGTGGAAAATAAAAGATAATTATTACAGATAAAAGCAGATTAGATGTTCCTTAGAAAATGAGAGTACTCAGAGGACTCAGAAGTTCAAAGAAGTGGGACAAGCTGCTCTTTAGTAGGGAATACGGGTTCAAGGATCCTTTTATTAAGACGCTATTTCATAGTAAAATAAACGAAAGGCTTTTTCTCTTTTCCATAGAAGAGCGCCTCGGACCTTCTTTCTTTTCAGATTGTTTACGTTGAATTTGCTCGCTGTCCTCTTTGTAGAAGGTGAGCCGTCTGGAGGAGCAGGAGAAGGAGGTGGTCAGCGCCCTGCGCTACTTCAAGACCATCGTGGACAAGATGGTGGTGGAGAAGAAGGTGCTGGAGATGCTGCCGGGCTCGGCCAGCAAGGTGCTGGAGGCCATCCTGCCTCTGGTGCAGGTGGAGGCCAGGATACAGCACAGGTGAGGCGGCGCAGGTTTGATTCATATTATGTGGTTCAAATAAGGTCTGCATCCATCCACACATTCATAATGTAGTCGAGATACCGGTCCCATCGGCATCATTGTAGAATGAATGATGGACTGCATTTCTACCGAATGTACAGTTTGTTTCCCCAGCGCACGTATTTGTTTAGTAGCTACGGTTTCCGTGGGGTCTTAACAATTCTTAATCTTTTAGGCCTTAAAAAAGGTCTTTAAATATGGGATAGGATAACATTTGATTGGATTAGGAAGTTACTACTATGTTGCGATTACGTCTGTTTTGCGTCTGAATGTGTCCAGGCTGCAGTGTAAGCAGTAATCAGTTCCCCTCCGGCAACTCCCCCCTCCATACAGTATGGAAATACTGTAAATCAACGTGGAGGAATAATCACTACCTTTGCAGAGAACACCCTGCTAGCAACTGCGCCTAGCAGCCAATCTTGAGCTAGCGTCAGTCAGAGTCTCGGTTAATAAAGAGACATTCTGCTAGCATGTTGCGATCATACATATTAAAATCTTTAGTTTTGTAACTTTATGGGGAAGTCATATTTTCATAATCTTGGCTTTAAGTGCAGACTTTCAGCTTTCATTTGAGGGTATTTACATCCAAATCAGGTGAACGGTGTAGGAATTACAACAATTTATATATGTGCTTCCCCCTTTTTATTATTTAGTTTCACTTAATTTAAAGTCCATTTCATTTGAAGTCCACAAAATAGTGAAAATTTGGTCAATATCCAAATATTTATGGACCTGACTGTATTGCTTCTTTCGTAGTAATTTTCCTTAATACTTGTCTTGGCCAGTATGGCCATGAAATAGGTATTAAATTATATTCAAAGTGGTCTTAAAAAGGTTCTTTTAAAAACATCTTAAATGTGACTTGTTGAAACCCGCAGGACCCCTGAGTAGCATGGTATGCACAGATGGCTCATTCCTCTTCATACAAGTCATGTACTAAATGGAATGCGTGGAGGAGCAGCTAACTCCTCAGTCAGTGGCTTCAGTGAATATGACCGTGTGCTGCTGTGAGTGTGTCCTTTGCCTGGAAGCGAGGTTCCATGTAGCGACCGATGTCCTCAAAGCAAGTATATAACTCAGGAATTTCACTTCATAATGTATTTGTCGCTATTGCTGCAGTGCCTTATCAAGGAATGTCACATTTTGGTGTGTGTGTGTGTGTGCGCGCAAGGGAAAGGAATTTGTCAAACGTCACACAACCATTTCTCTTTAGTAACCAATGGAATGAGTCAGTTTCCTTTTGCTGCTCGTCTTGGTAAAGGATAATGCGTCTGTGGTGAGAGCCATGGTCACAAATCTCTCCTTGAATGACTGTCAAGACATGCTGGAACTCCTCTCTCTCTCTCTCTCTCTCTCCCTCTCTTTCTCTGTCTCTTGCTCCCGTCAGTCAGTGCAGATGAAGGTATGGAGGTCAGAGGGGACAGGTTTTGTATCTCGCAGCCCTGTGTGTAGAGCAGCTGATTGATGGACGGAGGTCAGAATCTCACAGAGGCATCAATCTGTTGAGGTTTGACCTCGGCGTCTTCAAGTCAAACCCTCGCCAGATCACACTAGACGCTTAGCTTTAACTTTTTAGCCCCAAGCCACCCTCCTTCTCTTTCTCTCTCTCTCTCCACCTCTCCCTCCCTCTCTCCCCTCGACTGCCTATACAGCTGAACTTCGGTCGCCACTAGCTAGTGAACAACTAACCTCTTTCCTCGAGCCTCCATAGTCCTACTACTATACACTACTATAGCTCTAGGACTTAAGTCATGCTTTCCGGCGCTCCGAAGGCTCAAGGCTTTCTTATAGTAACAGCAGCCCACCTAGCCTGAGTATAACCCCCACCACCCTAGAGACCCTTCCCACCCCCCCCCCCCCCCTTTTTCTACCTCTAACCTCCAGTCTTCCAACTCTCTACCTATCTCTACCTATCTCTCTTTATCATTCCCTTACCTACAGACACATCCCCTTCCTCCCCCCCCCCCCGTAGCCAGCCCAGTGGGCTGTTGGCTCCCTGTAGGCCGTGCGTAGAGACACGGTGGAGGGATATTCCAGCCGTGTGTGAATCAACGGTGGCGTGTCGCTGCAGGCCCACGGCCACGCCTCGGTGTTCTGAAGGCGCCATTCATCACCACCAGGCTCCGCCACGCCTCCCAATACAAACGTGTACACCGCCACAAACCCCCCCCCCGGCCCTCCCGACTATATCCATACCCACGCTTCTTCAACCCCCCCCCCCCTCAAGAGGAAATGTCTAGTTTAATGGATGCTAGTAAATAGATGGAAATGGTGCTCGTATAGATTGAGTGGATTATTCTAAATTGTGTTTTCCCCTTCCCTTCCTTTTCCTGTCTCTTTGTTGTCGTCTGTACCTCCGTTTGTTCCTTCTCTCTATCTGTTCATCTACCATTTCCTGCCCTCCTGTATCCATCTCCCCGTTCCCCCCTCTCCTCCTCCTCCTCCTCTCTCTCTCCCCTCTCCTCCTCCTCTCTCTCTCCCCTCTCCTCCTCCTCTCTCTCTCCCCTCTCCTCCTCCTCTCCTCATCCTCATCCTCTTCTCTCCTCCTCATCTCTCTCTCTCCCCTCTCCTCTTCCTCCTCTCTCTCCCCTCTCCTCCTCCTCCTCCTCCTCTCTCTCCTCCTCCTCCCTCTCCTCCTCTCTCTCTCCCCTCTCCTCCTCTCCTCCTCCTCCCCTCTTCTCTCCCCCTCCTCCTCCTCCCCTCCTCTCCCCCTCCTCTCTCTCTCCCCCCTCTCCTCCTCCTCTCTCTTTCCTCTCCTCCTCCTCTCTCTCCCCTCTCCTCCTCCTCTCTCTCTTCTCCTCCTCTCCTCCCCCTCCTCCTCTTCTCTCCTCCTCATCTCTCTCTCTCCCCCCTCCTCTCTCCTCCTCCTCCTCTCTCTCTCTACCCTCTCCTCCTCTCTCGCCCCTCTCCTCCTCCTCCCCTCTCCCCCTCCTCCTCTCTCTCCCCCCTCTCCCCTCTCCTCCTCCTCTCTCTCTCCCCTCTCCTCCTCTCCTCTCCTCCTCCTCTCCTCCCCCTCCTCCTCCTCCTCCTCCTCCTCCTCCCCCTCTCCTCCCTCCTCCTCCTCCTCCTCCCCCTCTCCTCCCTCCTCCTCCTCCTCTCCCCCTCAGCTCGGCGCTGTCCTCCTGCCACAGCCGCGTGTACCAGAGCCTGGCCAACCTCATCTGCTGGTCCGACCGGGTGATGCTGGACGGCATCGACCTGGAGGACAAGGAGAACGTGGTGGGCGTGACGGCGGTCATCAAAGCCGTGCTGGACGGAGTCAAGGTGAGCCGCGCACCGGGGAGGAATAGCCAAGTCGGTACAGCCGCAGTCTACTCGGTCACGCACAGGAAATCAATAGGATAAAAGCAGCCGCGCTTTCCCCCTGCGCTGCTGCCCCCATGATCCCCGATAGGAGCCTCAAGACTCTCTCTCTCTTGTTTAGTGTTATTGACTGCGGTGTCCTGGGGGTGTGTCTGTATATACGACACGTTGATGCTGACTGCGTTGTGTTCCTCTCTGAACAGGAGCTGGTGAAGCTGACCATAGAGAAGCAGGAGCAGCCGTCGCCCACCACCCCCAACAAGCCGTCTCCACCCACTCCGCCCGCCGCCACGGCCGAGAGGTGAGGCCTGCGCTCGCGCACCAGTACGCACGTGCGGAAACACGGGATGTTTTTTTTGCGATGCACTTTACAACTCAATTCATTAGTATCTATCGGTCAGTTTAAATCTTTGATAGCAAACCACTTCACCACAGTCTGTAGTTGTTTTTAATTAGTTTAAATGTTTAATTGATTGGCTTTCCGTTTCTATGTTTTCCTTTACTGTATTTATTATGTGTTGTATTTCTCGACGTCGGTGATCCTTCAAGATTAAATAAAGATTGAATGAATGAACATGTGCACCGCACCGCATACATACATACACACACACTGAATGCATTATTCAATTCCATCAATTAAATTCAACATATACTGTATAAGAATTTAATATTTCAGAGGTTCATAGCACTTACGTAGAACATAATCTCTGACACACACACACAGACACACACTCTCACACACACACACACACACACACACACACACACACACACACACACACACACACACACACACACACACACACACACACACACACACACACACACACACACACACACACACACACACACACACACACACACACACACACACACACACTAGGGGTGGAACCTCAGCACCTCCCTGGACAAACTAAAAGGTCCCGCTCGGTTTAGTTTAGGATTAAAAATGTAAATGCAGCATGCATTTCTAATGTTTTTTTTTTATCCACTTTTTCTCCCATTTTCTATATTTTTCTTCCATCCCAATTTCGTATCATCCAATTCAACCCTCCCCTGTCACGAACGCTGTTTCTTGCCTCCCACAAGCCGGCTGCAATGTTGACTAAGTCATACATAGCACAAGTCCCCTCCGGTACTTGAGGTAACAGCAGTCGCATCTTTTCACCTGCGCAGCTCGATCTCTCAGTGGCGAGGATTAACGCGTGGGAGGCTCACGCTGCCCCCGACACTTCCTGATTCTACTGCGCAGGCGCACCAACCGACCTGTAGGAGTCGCTGTCCACAACGCCTGATCCCCACCCTTCAGTTTCCCTCCCCGTAATACGGCCAATGTGTATTACTGCGGACGACCAGCTAAACTGAAAACAATGTGGAGAGCTGGATTCGAACACGCGAACCCAGCGTCTCCACATTGGTGGCGAGTGCCTTGCCCACTACACCACCTAGCCGCCCTATGCATGCATTTCTAATGTTAACAGAACTTAGTATTCCTTATTCTTATTAGTGTTGTTGTATGACAGTAAATGGAAATAGTCAAAGGCCTGTTACAAAATCACTCCATACACACTCCAGGAGTGATGCATTAGGCTACAGCTAGGGGTTCCACACAGTACCAAAGTAAACCCAGGAGTGATGCATCACTGTACAGTACACACATGACTGTGTGGCCAGGTTCAGCTCCAACTCCATAGTGAAGTTTGCTGACGACACAGTGGTGGTGGGACTGATCTCTAACAACGACGAGAAGGCCTACCGGGAGGAGGTTGATGAACTGGCACGCTGGTGCCGGGATAACAGCCTACTCCTGAACATTGGTAAAACCAAGGAGCTGATCGTGGATTTTAGGAGAATACAGCAGGGGACACACACGCCACTGTGGATAAATGGCGCTATCATGGACAGGGTGAGTAGCTTTAAGTACCTGGGAGTCCTGGGAGTCACAGAGGACCTGGCATGGTCAACACACATAGATTCTGTGGTTAAAAAAAAAAGGGCGAAACAGCGCCTCTATCACCTGAGACAGTTAAGGAAGTTCAGAGTATCGGGGAAGATACTCCACTCCTTCTATTCCCAGGCTGTAGAGAGCATTCTGACTGGAAACATCACTGCCTGGTATGGAAACGGCACGGCACAGGACAGGAAGGTCCTCCAGAGAGTGGTGCGCTCAGGTGAGCGTACTACAGGGTTTTGCCCTACCACCCCTGCAGGACTTATATAACAGGAGGTGCAAATCCAGAGCCTGCAGAATAATGAAAGACCCCCACCACCCCAACAACAGCCTGTTCAAGCTGCTGCGGTCAGGCAAGCGCCTACGTACACACGCAACGAGAACAGAGAGACTTCGGCTCAGCTTCTTCCCCCAGGCCATCAGAACACTGAACACTGAACTCTCCACACACAAGTACACATGAGCACACACACACACACACACATGCTGCAATCGCTTTAAACAATCGCTTTAAACAAAATGTCACTTTAAACAAAATGGAAAAGTCACTTTAAAGGAATGAGGAATATAAAGGTCACTTTAAGGAAAGAACAGATGTGGTTCTTGTATAGTATAGTTTAGATATAGTAAGTATAGCATAATGACAGAGTTAAAATTGTATATTGTATAGTAGTGTACATAGGACCCAGTGCCTTCTCAGGAATTTAGCATGACCACCCACGCATTTCACTGTATGCCCTGGTATGTATGTGACAAATAAACCTCTTGAATCTTAGACTACATCAAATGGTTCTACACAGTACCAAAGTAAACCCAGGAGTGATGCATTAGACTACAGCTAAGGGTTCTACAGTACCAAAGTAAACCCAGGAGTGATGCATTAGGCTACAGCTAAGGGTTCCATAGTACCAAAGTAAACCCAGGAGTGATGCATTAGACTACAGCTAAGAGTTCTACATTACCAAAGTAAACCGAACAGTCTCTAGGTGCCCCAAACCGCAGTGCTCGAGCCAAACAGTTCAGATATTTTACACACACCCTTCCATCCCTAACACACACACACACGCGCACACACACACACACACTCATACAATGTTTTCCTCTCTTATCAGCAGCAGTGCACAGTCGGACATGCCCCTGACGGACCGGGAGAAGGAGATCTTGAACAAGACCACTCCTCCTGGAGCCACTCCTGCAGAGGCCGCCTCCTCTGACCCAGACGAGGACGTCGCTCCTCCCAAACCGCCCCTCCCCGGAGCCAAGATGGCCGAGCTCAGGTGAGGAAGGTTTCTGCACGCGTAGAGCCGTGCGTGACGCCACCAGCGGCTCCCACACGTTGCCAACCAAATGACATCTGATCCCCCCCCATGTTCTGTCCCCGGGACCTCCGTGTGAGGAGGAGAGCTTCTGTTGTTGGTTGTGATTTAGGCCAGACTTCTATAACGGGCTACGCTGTAGTTGGAGAGATAACGGTGAAGAAAGTGAAGCCTGTAATCAGTCTTTTCTTCGTTTTTGTTTTACTGTCCTGTCTACGAGGACGAGAGGGGTGTACTTTCTTAGTAAAGATGTCCTCTATTCATGTTGATTTCTTTGAGCCGGATGATTATGAGAAATGTGCTTCAGGAAGAAAACTTGAGAGAAAAGGCAGAATATGTATTTTTAAGACAGAGCTGTATAATAAATCTGTCATTCTGTAATGAAGTCGTGGACCACCACTATATATACTCCCATACTTTGTGTGTATGACACGAAAATCTAAATCAAATCAATCATATACATTCACTCATCGGGCCAGTGAATGAAGCGGCGTTGTGTTTTACAGCTGCTCGGCTGGGGGTGTGCTTGTGGAGTGTGTGGGTGACAAGTCTGGTGTTGCAGCTTGGTCAATTGTGTTGTGTGAATTGAGGAAGCGATTAACCACACAAACCAACCAAACCCACAGAGCGCAGTGGTCATAGAGATGCTTTTTTCCCCGAGAAGTTAATAACATTGGACCTAAATTATTCCACTTTTTGTTTGGGGGAGCCTCTGGAATAATTCCTCAAGGACCCCTGTGGGTCACCCGACCCCACTTTGGGAACCGCCACACGGTGGTGAATGATGTCTCTGGTGTTGAAGGGAATAATAGTCTTCATCTGCCCCGTCTCGGCCCCAAAGAACTTTGTTTATGTTTATGCTTTGTCCATATATGTCCAGCATTCTGGCCTAATCTGCACCAGATACGTAACTATTCAATACAGGGTATCTGCAGGGTATTAAAAAGTATTAAATTCATAATTCTCTCTAAGTTCTTAAAAGGTATTAAAAGGTCTAATATTTCATTTGCACAGGTATAAAATGTGGGGGGGGGTGGGGAGCCCGGCTGTTGGGAGATTAAATAATATTAAATATATGAAATGTTTTTGTATTCAAGTTGCTTTAAGTGCCGCAAGTGCAGGCGCCAGTTCTGTGTCGCTATGTGTTGTTTTTCTAGTATGGTCGAATTTTGCTCTTAGGTGGTATTTATAAAAGGTCTTAAAAAGTCTTAAATGTAACTTGTTGAAACGGGCAGATACCCTGCAATACCGTGAAGGAGCTGTTTACCCTGCGAGGCAACAACCCCATTGATGTAGAAACAAGAAGGGAAACACTTAAAGTCTCAATGGAGATCCTCAGGTCTTTCAGAAACCACTGATTTAGTGGGAGTTCCCCCTCCCCGTTCAAGCAGAGAGTCCACCCTAAAATAGAATTCAAACGTGTTGTTCTTATCATGCTGTATTGGCTCCGTTTTGAATATAAACAGATCACCTTTAAACAGAATAACAAGAGAGACGAGACGCTAGTGATGATGTCATCAAGATACAAATCCCACAGCTGCTCCATAAACAGTGGAACAACGCCTAGGACACTATAATGGTTTCCATGGTTGGTGATTTCACTGGAATGTGGGTGCATCTGATTAAGAGCCGTAAGACCTACATTTAAACAAAACTCACTTACATGTAATGGCGCAAACAGAGATCCCATGAGCCTACAAAGTCGGGTCATTATTAACGGACCAACTCCCAAGAGGTGTCATTGATGACATCACACATTGTCTTGACGCTCTGACGAGGTCCAGCTCGTGGAGACTGTTGTCCTGCGTTTATACGTATTGACTGAACTGTCCTGAGATCATTAATACAGCACAGCGTTAAGATTCCGTTTTTGGGTTGGATTTTCCCAATCAGATGGTTGTGTGACCACTTCCCCCACCATAAGAGAAAGAGGTGACTCCTCGTTTCCTATTGCCTGACGCGGCCGCGCTGCGGTCAGAGAAGCAGAAGCGCTCCCTTTTTCATCGTTGCTCATCGACTAGTCGTGGCAGCCGCCCTGTTTCCATGCAGGGTTGATGACGTGTTTTAAATGTGAAAATTTGTATTTTTTTTTCTTATTTTTTTTACACATACATTGACAGCACAATCATTATTAGAAATAAAACAGCCAAAATCCAGGGTAAATGCGCCCAAGTAAAATGAAAAAACAAAAATTAGAGCCTTTAGTAATCACAGCAGTATTATATCATCACAGTTTAGTAGTCACAGCAGTATTATATCATCACAGTTTAGTAGTCACAACAGTATTATATCATCACAGTTTAGTAGTCACAACAGTACTATATAATCACAGTCTAGTAGTCACAACAGTATTATATCATCACAGTTTAGTAGTCACAACAGTATTATATCATCACAGTTTAGTAGTCACAACAGTATTATATCATCACAGTTTAGTAGTCACAACAGTATTATATCATCACAGTTTAGTAGTCACAACAGTATTATATCATCAGTCTAGTAGTTCAAGCAGTATTATATCATCACAGTTTAGTAGTCACAGCAGTATTATATCATCACAGTTTAGTAGTCACAACAGTATTATATCATCAGTCTAGTAGTTCAAGCAGTATTATATCATCAGTCTAGTAGTTCAAGCAGTATTATATCATCACAGTTTAGTAGTCACAACAGTACTATATCATAAGTTTAGTAGTCACAGCAGTATTATATCATCACAGTTTAGTAGTCACAGCAGTATTATATCATCAGTCTAGTAGTTCAAGCAGTATTATATCATCAGTTTAGTAGTCACAGCAGTACTATATCATCACAGTTTAGTAGTCACAGCAGTATTATATCATCAGTTTAGTAGTCACAGCAGTATTATATCATCAGTCTAGTAGTTCAAGCAGTATTATATAATCAGTTTAGTAGTCACAACAGTATTATATAATCAGTTTAGTAGTCACAACAGTATTATATCATCAGTCTAGTAGTTCAAGCAGTATTATATAATCAGTTTAGTAGTCACAACAGTATTATATAATCAGTTTAGTAGTCACAACAGTATTATATCATCAGTTTAGTAGTCACAGCAGTACTATATCATCACAGTTTAGTAGTCACAGCAGTATTATATCATCACAGTTTAGTAGTCACAGCAGTATTATATCATCACAGTTTAGTAGTCACAGCAGTACTATATCATCAGTTTAGTATCACAGCAGTACTACTATGTCATCACAGTATTTAATCCAGCTAACATTTGTACTTTTACTACATACTATTTCTAACATAGATTCTATCCACTTTTTAAAATCTGGAGAGGATGTACTTTTACAAGACCTGAGGATCATTCATGCAGCATGACGACCCCTACTTTTATTACTGCAAAGTCATATTTTGATAATGCTGGGCACTTTCGTTTTGTTCCCCAATAAACACAGTTTTGGTGACACAGGTATCTTTGAGCCTGACTACTTGAAAATTGTTTTTTTTTAAGACATCTATGACACTTAAATTGAGGCCCCGTTTAGACGGAAACGCTAGCAGGTGAATCCGCAAAAATATTTTTACAGATGTGCCTTTCGTTTATACGGAAACGGCGTTTTTACGGGGTGAAACCGCAAAAAAGTGAGACTACCTTCCAGGGTGGAATTCCTAGAAACGCAAAAGCTTTGCGATCTCGTCTAAACTATCAAAACGTATACATCTGTTAAAACGATGACGAACGGGTTGTCACGGCTCTGGTCGCGCGTACTGCTTACGTCACAGGTAGCAGGTATGCGCCAGTAGCCGAGACGTAAACAAAGCAAGTATGTCTGACTTATATCAACGGAGATCACCTGAAGGCTACATTGGCAGTACTTTTAAATACACAATAATCTGTCCCGCGGCGTGACTGGACTCTCTGTCTGTGAGTGACTCTGCTTTAGTCCAATCACATTCCCCATCCACAGTCTGCGAATCAGAGGCAGAGTAGGGCGGGTCTTCACAGCACGTCATGTGACATATGCGCCAATCGTGTGACAGCGGGTCCCCGTCGTTACAGCGTCGTCTGCACGGAGAATTCCACTCCAAAACGCTCGTCTAAACGTAAAATTAAAAGTGAAACCGCAAGATGACTTTTGCGGTTTCTGTTCACAAAACGCTCGTCTAAACGGGGCCTGAGAATCCAAAACATTTGTGTGGGAGATCTTGTACTTTGTCCCCTTGACCTATTCACCAGATCTCTTGGGACCTCTCCTCAACTCTTCACTACTGTATCACTCTTCTAGTTCGGTGGTCTGTCTGTCTCTTCCTCTCTTACAGTACGTTCAGATACAACGCAAAGTGGAATATCATCTTGCTCTGCTCATGTCTGTTGGACAGTTTTGACACTAGCAAAACTGGCGCAAAGAGACACGCTAGCGCATTTGGTCTCAAACAGTGCTCATTGTTGACATCAATAACTAGACCATTTCTAAATGTAACCTATTGGATATCTATAGGCTACAGCACATTCATAAAAGAGTTCGTTGTGAAGATGCAGCCACATTTGCTCCCATTGTGCCTGGCCGATTTGGATTAGATTCAAATGTATTGTCATTATACAGCACAAGTACAGCACAATGAAAATAAGTTTGGCATCCAACCAGAGTGCAAATGTAACCGTAAAGTGCAATAGTAATATACAATGTACACAGATACACTGGGTTTATATTATAAGATATATAAATTAGTGCTACTGAGATGTATGTACAGAGCTGTAGTATTAATATGTACAGTGATACAGGTATAAAGACACTATGGTAGTAAGTCATACCGGTCAGTCAGCAGCGTAACTAGTAAGAGTAGGTATAGATATATAATCTACAGATTGATTTTTCTTTTTTTATATAAAAAATAATAATAATAATCTAAAAAGGATTATATGCAGGTGTGGATGGATATAATATACAAAGATTAGAATAAATATATATAAGGTATATACAGCATTATTGTAAAGACACTGCGCCCGTTTGCCTTGACTCGTGTCTTTCCTTCGACTCCGTAGGCGGCAGCGCCTCCCTCCCTAAATTGAATCCCACGTTGTACCTGAACGTACAGCCACACTGTTGCCTGCTCTGCATTTCCCCCTGCGTCTGTTTCACCTCTGGTTTCTGCCCCTCTTCTCTATGTGTTCTGGGGGAACAGAGCACAGCTGAGTGCTGACGCTGCCCAGAGGAGACCCGCACAGAGGGAGAAGTATGTCAGCCGACGGGATCATGACCTCCGCATACATTATACAACATCCCTGCCCCCCCCCGTTAAGCTTCTGAATTGGATGAGAACGACTTGCATGTCTTGATTTGTGTACCCATATTTTGCTGCCTTCGCATTCCCGGGCGCACACACCCCCGGCGGCGTTCATCATCCAATCAGAAGACGGCTCGGTGCATGAGAGTGTGTGTGTGTGTGAGACTGACTTTTTATATCCAGTGTCCTCGACGGCCTTCCCATCATGGTCCTTTTGTTCTGTTCTGTTCTCCGTCCCCCATGACCTCGTGGTATTAACCTGTGTGTGTGTTTGTGTGTTTGTGAAGGTTTGATAAAGCAGGAACGCTTTGGAGACAAAGCTGAGAGAATTGACCATATTCCCGGTGGAAAGAAATCCCCTGAGCATGACATGAGAGCAACATAGAATATGGTCAATGACGTTGAACAAACCCATGTGTTCATGCATGCGTGTATGGATTTGTGTGATCATACATGACGGTGAACACGTGTTCTTGTGCTGTCTGTTTACATGTCGCATCTCCAAACAACGTCCTACCTTCTTGTTGTTTGTGTTTGACCTCTCTCTCTCTCTCTCTCTCTCTCTCTCTCTCTCTCTCTGCCTCTCTCTCTGCCTCTCTCTGTCTCTGCCTCTCTCTCTCTCTCTGCCTCTCTCTCTCTGCATCTCTCTCTCTGCCTCTCTCTCTCTCTCTCTGCCTCTCTCTCTGCCTCTCTCTGCCTCTCTCTCTCTCTCTGCCTCTCTCTCTCTCTGCCTCTCTCTCTCTGCCTCTCTCTCTCTCTCTGCCCCTCTCTCTCTCTCTCTGCCTCTCTCTCTCTCTGCCTCTCTCTGCCTCTCTGTCTGTCTCTGTCTGTCTGTCTCTCTCTCTCTCTCTCTGCCTCTCGCTCTCTCTCTCTCTCTCTCTCTCTCTCTCTCTCTCTCTCTCTCTCTCTCTCTCTCTCTCTCTCTCTCTCTCTCTCTCTCTCTCTCTCTCTCTCTCTCTCTCTCTCTCTCTCTCTCTCTCTCTCTCTCGTCCTCCAGTCCCCCCCCGGCCCTGCCCCTAAGAAGCGTCAGTCGGCCCCCTCGCCCACGCGGGTGGCTGTGGTCGCTCCCATGAGCCGTGGCTCCAGCCTACCCTGCAGTGTTCACAGACAGGTAGGAAGGAAGGACCCCCCCCCCCCATTAGACCCTGGGGGCTGGACACCTATCAGCTGAAGGAGAGACACTTCACAATCAATCGATCAGTCAATATTGGAGTAAACCAGAGGAGGGGGGGGGGGGGGGTATTGGGTGGCAAACATCAATTTCACTTCAGGACCACGACCACACCAACACAAATCTATTTTGACTAGACTTGACTAAAGCGATTGGAAATAAACAAATATTTAAGCTTGATTTATTTGTAATTTTACATTATGATGATATTTACATGATGATGATATTTACATGATTATGATATTTACATGATGATGATATTTACATTATGATGATATTTACATTATGATATTTACATAATGATGATATTTACATTATGATGATATTTATATAATGATATTTACATAATGATGATATTTACATTATAATATTTACATAATGATGATATTTACATCATGATATTTACATTATGATGTGTGTGTGTGTGTGTGTGTGTGTGTGTGTGCAGCAGTCTACGACGGACTACGACCAGGAGTACCTCCACAGGCGCTTCTCGGGAGGCAGCCAGTCGTACGGGGGCGACTCCCCGCGCCTCTCCCCCTGCAGCAGCATGGGGAAGCTCAGCAAGTCTGACGAGCAGCTCTCCTCCCTGGAGCAGGACAGCGGCCAGTGCTCCCGCAACACAAGCTGTGAGACGCTCGGTAGGGAGTGGGACACGTCATGTGGGCTTGATCTCAAATCGTGTCGTCTTTCACCCACTGTGAGCTGCGGAAGCGGCAACAGTTAAAAGTGAATTAAGTTAGTTAGTTAAAAGTTAGGAATTTAGACGCCATCCAGTTTCCATAAATGGCACATATTTCCAAGCAGCGAAACGGGAACATCGGGTGGGACAGAACATCAGAAAGGATCTGATCGTTCAAGAGTGAGCGTACCATAACAAAGCTGGAAGCCTAGCTAGCTTAGCCTTCACATGAGGCATACTATGCAGTAAGCTACCTCTCCCGTTGCTGGCTCCCAGCTGTACTGCTACAGCTGGGGACCAGCTAGATCTCCCTCGGGTCTGGAACAGAGATAAATATCAAAATGCCTCCCAGAAAAAAATGGCTTAGAAAGTCACTTTGTGTGTTGGGGTCTTGCCTTTCATGCAATGAATTCCTAGACATGTCATCACATGAAAGTATATGGAAAATACAAATTTCTCAGATTCTCTGTACTAGCCACTAAGCCTATAACACCAGTTAGCCACTAAGCCTATAACACTAGTTAGCCACTAAGCCTATAACACCAGTTAGCCACTAAGCCTATAACACTAGTTAGCCACTAAGCCTATAACACTAGTTAGCCACTAAGCCTATAACACTAGGTAGCCACTAAGCCTATAACACTAGTTAGCCACTAAGCATATAACACTAGTTAGCCACTAAGCCTATAACACCAGTTAGCCACTAAGCCTATAACACTAGTTAGCCACTAAGCCTATAACACTAGTTAGCCACTAAGCATATAACACTAGTTAGCCACTAAGCCTATAACACTAGTTAGCCACTAAGCCTATAACACTAGTTAGCCACTAAGCCTATAACACTAGTTAGCCACAAGCCTATAACACTCGTTAGCCACTAAGCATATAACACTAGTTAGCCACTAAGCCTATAACACTAGTTAGCCACTAAGCCTATAACACTAGTTAGCCACTAACCCTATAACACTAGTTAGCCACTAAGCCTATAACACTAGTTAGCCACTAAGCCTATAACACTAGTTAGCCACTAAGCCTATAACACCAGTTAGCCACTAAGCCTATAACACCAGTTAGCCACTAAGCCTATAACACTAGTTAGCCACTAAGCCTATAACACTAGTTAGCCACTAAACCTATAACACTAGTTAGCCACTAAACCTATAACACTAGTTAGCCACTAAGCCTATAACACCAGTTAGCCACTAAGCCTATAACACTAGTTAGCCACTAAACCTATAACACTAGTTAACCACTAAGCCTATAACACTAGTTAGCCACTAAACCTATAACACTAGTTAGCCACTAAGCCTATAACACTAGTTAGCCACTAAGCCTATAACACCAGTTAGCCACTAAGCCTATAACACTAGTTAGCCACTAAGCCTATAACACCAGTTAGCCACTAAGCCTATAACACTAGTTAGCCACTAAGCCTATAACACTAGTTAGCCACTAAGCCTATAACACTAGTTAGCCACTAAGCCTATAACACTAGTTAGCCACTAAGCCTATAACACTAGTTAGCCACAAGCCTATAACACCAGTTAGCCACTAAGCCTATAACACTAGTTAGCCACTAAGCCTATAACACTAGTTAGCCACTAAGCCTATAACACTAGTTAGCCACTAAGCCTATAACACTAGTTAGCCACTAAGCCTATAACACTAGTTAGCCACTAAGCCTATAACACTAGTTAGCCACTAAGCCTATAACACCAGTTAGCCACTAAGCCTATAACACTAGTTAGCCACAAGCCTATAACACTAGTTAGCCACTAAGCCTATAACACCAGTTAGCCACTAAGCCTATAACACTAGTTAGCCACAAGCCTATAACACTAGTTAGCCACAAGCCTATAACACTAGTTAGCCACAAGCCTATAACACTAGTTAGCCACTAAGCCTATAACACCAGTTAGCCACTAAGCCTATAACACTAGTTAGCCACAAGCCTATAACACTAGTTAGCCACTAAGCCTATAACACTAGTTAGCCACAAGCCTATAACACTAGTTAACCACTAAGCCTATAACACTAGTTAGCCACTAAGCCTATAACACCAGTTAGCCACTAATTCTATAACACTAGTTAGCCACTAAGCCTATAACACCAGTTAGCCACTAAGCCTATAACACTAGTTAGCCACTAAGCCTATAACACCAGTTAGCCACTAAGCCTATAACACTAGTTAGCCACAAGCCTATAACACTAGTTAGCCACTAAGCCTATAACACTAGTTAGCCACTAAGCCTATAACACTAGTTAGCCACAAGCCTATAACACTAGTTAGCCACTAAGACTATAACACCAGTTAGCCACAAGCCTATAACACTAGTTAGCCACAAGCCTATAACACTAGTTAGCCACTAAGCATATAACACTAGTTAGCCACTAAGCCTATAACACTAGTTAGCCACTAAGCCTATAACACCAGTTAGCCACTAAGCCTATAACACTAGTTAGCCACTAAGCCTATAACACTAGTTAGCCACTAAGCCTATAACACCAGTTAGCCACTAAGCCTATAACACTAGTTAGCCACTAAGCCTATAACACTAGTTAGCCACTAAGCCTATAACACTAGTTAGCCACTAAGCCTATAACACCAGTTAGCCACTAAGCCTATAACACTAGTTAGCCACTAAGCCTATAACACTAGTTAGCCACTAAGCCTATATAACACTAGTTAGCCACTAAGCCTATAACACTAGTTAGCCACTAAGCCTATAACACCAGTTAGCCACCAAGCCTATAACACTAGTTAGCCACAAGCCTATAACACTAGTTAGCCACTAAGCCTATAACACCAGTTAGCCACTAAGCCTATAACACTAGTTAACCACTAAGCCTATAACACTAGTTAGCCACAAGCCTATAACACCTATAACACTAGTTAGCCACTAAGCCTATAACACTAGTTAGCCACTAAGCCTATAACACTAGTTAGCCACTAAGCCTATAACACTAGTTAGCCACTAAGCCTATAACACTAGTTAGCCACTAAGCCTATAACACTAGTTAGCCACTAAGCCTATAACACTAGTTAGCCACAAGCCTATAAAACCAGTTAGCCACTAAGCCTATAACACTAGTTAGCCACTAAGCCTATAACACTAGTTAGCCACTAAGCCTATAACACTAGTTAGCCACTAAGCCTATAACACTAGTTAGCCACTAAGCCTATAACACCAGTTAGCCACAAGCCTATAACACTAGTTAACCACTAAGCCTATAACACTAGTTAGCCACAAGCCTATAACACTAGTTAGCCACTAAGCCTATAACACCAGTTAGCCACAAGCCTATAACACTAGTTAACCACTAAGCCTATAACACTAGTTAGCCACAAGCCTATAACACTAGTTAGCCACAAGCCTATATAACACTAGTTAGCCACTAAGCCTATAACACTAGTTAGCCACTAAGCCTATAACACTAGTTAGCCACTAAGCCTATAACACCAGTTAGCCACAAGCCTATAACACTAGTTAACCACTAAGCCTATAACACTAGTTAGCCACAAGCCTATAACACTAGTTAGCCACTAAGCCTATAACACCAGTTAGCCACTAAGCCTATAACACTAGTTAGCCACTAAGCCTATAACACCAGTTAGCCACTAAGCCTATAACACTAGTTAGCCACAAGCCTATAACACCAGTTAGCCACTAAGCCTATAACACTAGTTAGCCACTAAGCCTATAACACCAGTTAGCCACTAAGCCTATAACACCAGTTAGCCACTAAGCCTATAACACTAGTTAACCACTAAGCCTATAACACTAGTTAGCCACTAAGCCTATAACACTAGTTAGCCACAAGCCTATAACACTAGTTAGCCACTAATAGCCACTAAGCCTATAACACTAGTTAGCCACTAAGCCTATAACACTAGTTAGCCACTAAGCCTATAACACTAGTTAGCCACTAAGCCTATAACACTAGTTAGCCACTAAGCCTATAACACCAGTTAGCCACTAAGCCTATAACACTAGTTAGCCACTAAGCCTATAACACTAGTTAGCCACTAAGCCTATAACACCAGTTAGCCACTAAGCCTATAACACTAGTTAGCCACTAAGCCTATAACACTAGTTAGCCACTAAGCCTATAACACCAGTTAGCCACTAAGCCTATAACACTAGTTAGCCACTAAGCCTATAACACTAGTTAGCCACTAAGCCTATAACACTAGTTAGCCACTAAGCCTATAACACCAGTTAGCCACAAGCCTATAACACCAGTTAGCCACTAAGCCTATAACACTAGTTAGCCACTAAGCCTATAACACCAGTTAGCCACTAAGCCTATAACACTAGTTAGCCACTAAGCCTATAACACTAGTTAGCCACAAGCCTATAACACTAGTTAGCCACTAAGCCTATAACACTAGTTAGCCACTAAGCCTATAACACCAGTTAGCCACAAGCCTATAACACTAGTTAGCCACTAAGCCTATAACACTAGTTAGCCACTAAGCCTATAACACTAGTTAGCCACTAAGCCTATAACACCAGTTAGCCACTAAGCCTATAACACTAGTTAGCCACTAAGCCTATAACACTAGTTAGCCACTAAGCCTATAACACTAGTTAGCCACAAGCCTATAACACTAGTTAGCCACTAAGCCTATAACACTAGTTAGCCACTAAGCCTATAACACTAGTTAGCCACAAGCCTATAACACTAGTTAGCCACTAAGCCTATAACACCAGTTAGCCACAAGCCTATAACACTAGTTAGCCACTAAGCCTATAACACTAGTTAACTAGTTAGCCACTAAGCCTATAACACCAGTTAGCCACTAAGCCTATAACACTAGTTAACTAGTTAGCCACTAAGCCTATAACACCAGTTAGCCACAAGCCTATAACACTAGTTAGCCACTAAGCATATAAGACTAGTTAGCCACTAAGCCTATAACACCAGTTAGCCACTAAGCCTATAACACTAGTTAGCCACTAAGCCTATAACACTAGTTAGCCACTAAGCCTATAACACCAGTTAGCCACAAGCCTATAACACTAGTTAGCCACAAGCCTATAACACTAGTTAGCCACTAAGCCTATAACACTAGTTAGCCACTAAGCCTATAACACCAGTTAGCCACTAAGCCTATAACACTAGTTAGCCACTAAGCCTATAACACTAGTTAGCCACTAAGCCTATAACACCAGTTAGCCACAAGCCTATAACACTAGTTAGCCACTAAGCCTATAACACTAGTTAGCCACAAGCCTATAACACTAGTTAGCCACTAAGCCTATAACACCAGTTAGCCACTAAGCCTATAACACTAGTTAGCCACTAAGCCTATAACACTAGTTAGCCACTAAGCCTATAACACTAGTTAGCCACTAAGCCTATAACACTAGTTAGCCACTAAGCATATAACACTAGTTAGCCACAAGCCTATAACACTAGTTAGCCACTAAGCCTATAACACTAGTTAGCCACAAGCCTATAACACTAGTTAGCCACTAAGCCTATAACACTAGTTAGCCACTAAGTCTATATAACACTAGTTAGCCACTAAGCCTATAACACTAGTTAGCCACTAAGCCTATAACACCAGTTAGCCACTAAGCCTATAACACTAGTTAGCCACAAGCCTATAACACTAGTTAGCCACAAGCCTATAACACCAGTTAGCCACTAAGCCTATAACACTAGTTAGCCACAAGCCTATAACACCAGTTAGCCACTAAGCCTATAACACTAGTTAGCCACAAGCCTATAACACCAGTTAGCCACAAGCCTATAACACCAGTTAGCCACTAAGCCTATAACACCAGTTAGCCACTAAGCCTATAACACTAGTTAGCCACTAAGCCTATAACACCAGTTAGCCACTAAGCCTATAACACTAGTTAGCCACTAAGCCTATAACACCAGTTAGCCACTAAGCCTATAACACTAGTTAGCCACAAGCCTATAACACCAGTTAGCCACTAAGCCTATAACACTAGTTAGCCACTAAGCCTATAACACCAGTTAGCCACTAAGCCTATAACACCAGTTAGCCACTAAGCCTATAACACTAGTTAACCACTAAGCCTATAACACTAGTTAGCCACTAAGCCTATAACACTAGTTAGCCACAAGCCTATAACACTAGTTAGCCACTAATAGCCACTAAGCCTATAACACTAGTTAGCCACTAAGCCTATAACACTAGTTAGCCACTAAGCCTATAACACTAGTTAGCCACTAAGCCTATAACACTAGTTAGCCACTAAGCCTATAACACCAGTTAGCCACTAAGCCTATAACACTAGTTAGCCACTAAGCCTATAACACTAGTTAGCCACTAAGCCTATAACACCAGTTAGCCACTAAGCCTATAACACTAGTTAGCCACTAAGCCTATAACACTAGTTAGCCACTAAGCCTATAACACCAGTTAGCCACTAAGCCTATAACACTAGTTAGCCACTAAGCCTATAACACTAGTTAGCCACTAAGCCTATAACACTAGTTAGCCACTAAGCCTATAACACCAGTTAGCCACAAGCCTATAACACCAGTTAGCCACTAAGCCTATAACACTAGTTAGCCACTAAGCCTATAACACCAGTTAGCCACTAAGCCTATAACACTAGTTAGCCACTAAGCCTATAACACTAGTTAGCCACAAGCCTATAACACTAGTTAGCCACTAAGCCTATAACACTAGTTAGCCACTAAGCCTATAACACCAGTTAGCCACAAGCCTATAACACTAGTTAGCCACTAAGCCTATAACACTAGTTAGCCACTAAGCCTATAACACTAGTTAGCCACTAAGCCTATAACACCAGTTAGCCACTAAGCCTATAACACTAGTTAGCCACTAAGCCTATAACACTAGTTAGCCACTAAGCCTATAACACTAGTTAGCCACAAGCCTATAACACTAGTTAGCCACTAAGCCTATAACACCAGTTAGCCACTAAGCCTATAACACTAGTTAGCCACAAGCCTATAACACTAGTTAGCCACTAAGCCTATAACACCAGTTAGCCACAAGCCTATAACACTAGTTAGCCACTAAGCCTATAACACTAGTTAACTAGTTAGCCACTAAGCCTATAACACCAGTTAGCCACTAAGCCTATAACACTAGTTAACTAGTTAGCCACTAAGCCTATAACACCAGTTAGCCACAAGCCTATAACACTAGTTAGCCACTAAGCCTATAACACTAGTTAGCCACTAAGCCTATAACACCAGTTAGCCACTAAGCCTATAACACTAGTTAGCCACTAAGCCTATAACACTAGTTAGCCACTAAGCCTATAACACCAGTTAGCCACAAGCCTATAACACTAGTTAGCCACAAGCCTATAACACTAGTTAGCCACTAAGCCTATAACACTAGTTAGCCACTAAGCCTATAACACCAGTTAGCCACTAAGCCTATAACACTAGTTAGCCACTAAGCCTATAACACTAGTTAGCCACTAAGCCTATAACACCAGTTAGCCACAAGCCTATAACACTAGTTAGCCACTAAGCCTATAACACTAGTTAGCCACAAGCCTATAACACTAGTTAGCCACTAAGCCTATAACACCAGTTAGCCACTAAGCCTATAACACTAGTTAGCCACTAAGCCTATAACACTAGTTAGCCACTAAGCCTATAACACTAGTTAGCCACTAAGCCTATAACACTAGTTAGCCACTAAGCATATAACACTAGTTAGCCACAAGCCTATAACACTAGTTAGCCACTAAGCCTATAACACTAGTTAGCCACAAGCCTATAACACTAGTTAGCCACTAAGCCTATAACACTAGTTAGCCACTAAGTCTATATAACACTAGTTAGCCACTAAGCCTATAACACTAGTTAGCCACTAAGCCTATAACACCAGTTAGCCACTAAGCCTATAACACTAGTTAGCCACAAGCCTATAACACTAGTTAGCCACTAAGCCTATAACACCAGTTAGCCACTAAGCCTATAACACTAGTTAGCCACAAGCCTATAACACCAGTTAGCCACTAAGCCTATAACACTAGTTAGCCACAAGCCTATAACACCAGTTAGCCACTAAGCCTATAACACTAGTTAGCCACAAGCCTATAACACCAGTTAGCCACAAGCCTATAACACCAGTTAGCCACTAAGCCTATAACACCAGTTAGCCACTAAGCCTATAACACTAGTTAGCCACAAGCCTATAACACTAGTTAGCCACTAAGCCTATAACACTAGTTAGCCACAAGCCTATATAACACCAGTTAGCCACTAAGCCTATAACACTAGTTAGCCACTAAGCCTATAACACTAGTTAGCCACTAAGCCTATAACACTAGTTAGCCACTAAGCCTATAACACCAGTTAGCCACTAAGCCTATAACACTAGTTAGCCACTAAGCCTATAACACTAGTTAGCCACTAAGCCTATAACACTAGTTAGCCACAAGCCTATAACACTAGTTAGCCACTAAGCCTATAACACCAGTTAGCCACTAAGCCTATAACACTAGTTAGCCACAAGCCTATAACACTAGTTAGCCACTAAGCCTATAACACCAGTTAGCCACAAGCCTATAACACTAGTTAGCCACTAAGCCTATAACACTAGTTAACTAGTTAGCCACTAAGCCTATAACACCAGTTAGCCACTAAGCCTATAACACTAGTTAACTAGTTAGCCACTAAGCCTATAACACCAGTTAGCCACAAGCCTATAACACTAGTTAGCCACTAAGCCTATAACACTAGTTAGCCACTAAGCCTATAACACCAGTTAGCCACTAAGCCTATAACACTAGTTAGCCACTAAGCCTATAACACTAGTTAGCCACTAAGCCTATAACACCAGTTAGCCACAAGCCTATAACACTAGTTAGCCACAAGCCTATAACACTAGTTAGCCACTAAGCCTATAACACTAGTTAGCCACTAAGCCTATAACACCAGTTAGCCACTAAGCCTATAACACTAGTTAGCCACTAAGCCTATAACACTAGTTAGCCACTAAGCCTATAACACCAGTTAGCCACAAGCCTATAACACTAGTTAGCCACTAAGCCTATAACACTAGTTAGCCACAAGCCTATAACACTAGTTAGCCACTAAGCCTATAACACCAGTTAGCCACTAAGCCTATAACACTAGTTAGCCACTAAGCCTATAACACTAGTTAGCCACTAAGCCTATAACACTAGTTAGCCACTAAGCCTATAACACTAGTTAGCCACTAAGCATATAACACTAGTTAGCCACAAGCCTATAACACTAGTTAGCCACTAAGCCTATAACACTAGTTAGCCACAAGCCTATAACACTAGTTAGCCACTAAGCCTATAACACTAGTTAGCCACTAAGTCTATATAACACTAGTTAGCCACTAAGCCTATAACACTAGTTAGCCACTAAGCCTATAACACCAGTTAGCCACTAAGCCTATAACACTAGTTAGCCACAAGCCTATAACACTAGTTAGCCACTAAGCCTATAACACCAGTTAGCCACTAAGCCTATAACACTAGTTAGCCACAAGCCTATAACACCAGTTAGCCACTAAGCCTATAACACTAGTTAGCCACAAGCCTATAACACCAGTTAGCCACTAAGCCTATAACACTAGTTAGCCACAAGCCTATAACACCAGTTAGCCACAAGCCTATAACACCAGTTAGCCACTAAGCCTATAACACCAGTTAGCCACTAAGCCTATAACACTAGTTAGCCACAAGCCTATAACACTAGTTAGCCACTAAGCCTATAACACTAGTTAGCCACAAGCCTATATAACACCAGTTAGCCACTAAGCCTATAACACTAGTTAGCCACTAAGCCTATAACACTAGTTAGCCACTAAGCATATAACACTAGTTAGCCACTAAGCATATAACACTAGTTAGCCACTAAGCCTATAACACTAGTTAACCACTAAGCCTATAACACTAGTTAGCCACTAAGCCTATAACACTAGTTAGCCACAAGCCTATAACACCAGTTAGCCACTAAGCCTATAACACTAGTTAACCACTAAGCCTATAACACTAGTTAACCACTAAGCCTATAACACTAGTTAGCCACTAAGCCTATAACACTAGTTAACCACTAAGCCTATAACACTAGTTAGCCACTAAGCCTATAACACTAGTTAGCCACTAAGCCTATAACACTAGTTAACCACTAAGCCTATAACACTAGTTAGCCACTAAGCCTATAACACTAGTTAACCACTAAGCCTATAACACTAGTTAGCCACTAAGCCTATAACACTAGTTAGCCACTAAGCCTATAACACTAGTTAGCCACTAAGCCTATAACACTAGTTAGCCACTAAGCCTATAACACTAGTTAACCACTAAGCCTATAACACTAGTTAGCCACTAAGCCTATAACACTAGTTAGCCACTAAGCCTATAACACTAGTTAACCACTAAGCCTATAACACTAGTTAGCCACAAGCCTATAACACTAGTTAGCCACAAGCCTATAACACTAGTTAGCCACTAAGCCTATAACACTAGTTAGCCACTAAGCCTATAACACTAGTTAGCCACTAAGCCTATAACACTAGTTAGCCACTAAGCCTATAACACTAGTTAGCCACTAAGCCTATAACACTAGTTAGCCACTAAGCCTATAACACTAGTTAACCACAAGCCTATAACACTAGTTAGCCACAAGCCTATAACACTAGTTAGCCACTAAGCCTATAACACTAGTTAGCCACAAGCCTATAACACTAGTTAGCCACAAGCCTATAACACTAGTTAGCCACTAAGCCTATAACACTAGTTAGCCACTAAGCCTATAACACTAGTTAGCCACTAAGCCTATAACACTAGTTAGCCACTAAGCCTATAACACTAGTTAGCCACTAAGCCTATAACACCAGTTAGCCACTAAGCCTATAACACTAGTTAGCCACTAAGCCTATAACACTAGTTAGCCACTAAGCCTATAACACTAGTTAGCCACTAAGCCTATAACACTAGTTAACCACAAGCCTATAACACTAGTTAGCCACAAGCCTATAACACTAGTTAGCCACATAAGCCTATAACACTAGTTAGCCACAAGCCTATAACACTAGTTAGCCACTAAGCCTATATAACACTAGTTAGCCACTAAGCCTATATAACTAGTTAGCCACAAGCCTATAACACTAGTTAGCCACTAAGCCTATACCACTAGTACTTAGCCACAAGCCTATAACACTAGTTAGCCACAAGCCTATAACACCAGTTAGCCACAAGCCTATAACACTAGTTAGCCACGAGCCTATAACACTAGTACTTAGCCACTAAGCCTATAACACTAGTTAGCCACTAAGCCTATAACACTAGTTAGCCACTAAGCCTATAACACTAGTTAACCACCAAGCCTATAACACTAGTTAGCCACAAGCCTATAACACTAGTTAGCCACTAAGCCTATAACACTAGTTAGCCACTAAGCCTATAACACTAGTTAGCCACAAGCCTATAACACTAGTTAGCCACTAAGAGTGCACGTCGGCTGATGTTAAATAGGTGCACACTATGACCTAGGAAATAAGCTAACAAAGTGAAACAGGCATCTTTTATTTCCTTGTCTCTTTAAGTCAGTGATGGTGGAATCTGGATGTTTTAACATTAAGCTCTACTTCGCTCTCTCTCTTGTTCTTCCACCTCCAGACAACACGGAGAACTACGACCCCGACTACGACTTCCTCCACCAGGACCTCTCGGTGGGGGACCACCTGCCCCCGGTCCCGGCGGGGGGTTGCCTCAGCCCCCTGCCGGAGTCCCACAGCGAGTCCTCCTCGCCGGTCCCGGGACAGCTCCCCTCTCACCCGCGCTTCAGCGCCCCTCCCCAACAGCCACCGGAGTACTGGAGCCCGCAGCCCAACCAGGGCAACCCCCTGCACCCGCACCACCGCATCAGCGCCCCGCCCGCCCTGCCCCAGAAGAGGCGGCGCAGCGCCCAGGTCTCGCCCTTCCCCGACGCCTGCGGCGGCTCGCGGATCCTGTACGAGCGCTACCCGTCCCAGTACGACAACCTGTCGGAGGAGGAGCCCACGCCGCCCTTCCCGCTGTTCACGCCCATCTCCCCCATGCCCCAGAGCAACGGGGGGGCGTTCGTGGCCCAGTACCTGGCCAGCGAGCGCGCTGGCAGCCCCCCTCCGCTGCCGGAGAAGAAGAGCAAACACAGTAAGTACAGAGAGGAAATGGTAACGTGGTAAATGGTGCATTTAGATAGCAACTTTTGTCAAAAGCACGTTACAATTTTTGTTCCTCACATTTTACCCATTCACTCACACATTCACACACCGATGGCGGAGGCAACCATGCAAGGTGCCAACCTGTACATCGGGAGCAGTTAGGGGTTAAGTGTCTTGCTCGAGGACACATTGGCACGCTGCCCGGGAGGAGCAGGAATCGAACTGGGAACCTTCCGACTACCAGACGACCGCTCTACCTCTCTACCTCTCTATACCTGGGCCACTGTTACCCCAGAGAGTGAGTGAGAGATTGGGGAGGGGGGGGAGATACAGGAGGTGGGAGAGAGAGAAACCGAGAGGAGATTGAATGGAGGGCGAGATGGGTGAGGGTGGGAGAGAGAAACTGACAAAGAATGAAGAAAGGGTGAGATAGAGAGACAGAGGGAGGGAATCCCTGAATCTGAGGACATTTACATTTAGAACATCTCTGGCAGCTAAGGGTTAGTGGCATTGTTCATCAAATAATATGGAGCTTGAGTGTAGGTAGGTAGGTTCCTACCTAGCAGAGTGCATACTAGTAAAAGACCGTAGGAGCGAGAGGGACCTCGGCTTCTTCACCGCATGGTCAGTTGAATCTGGGTCAGTCTCTAGGTTAAGAGACAATGGTCTGACGGATGCTGCTTATGGAGGGAAAGACCAGTAGGAGCGAGAGGGAGATGGGAGAGAGAGAGAGAAACAGAGAGGAGATTGAACGGAGGAGGACGAAAGGGAGAGGCAGGGAGGGAGAGAGTTTCTGACGAAAAGAAGAATGAAGAAAGGGGTGAGATAGAGAGAGAGACAGAGGGAGGAGGGATGAATGTAATGAGCGAGAGTGAGAGGGGCTTCACTGCGCGGCCGGTTGAATAAGTCATGTTGAGGGAATCTCCTCCTGTGAATAGAGGCAGGAAGTGAATTCCAGGATGTGCCACAATGGGCTCCCGATTTCAACGCGGCACAGAGGGCAACATTGGGTCATTTCCTGTCACGCCCTCTGTGCCGCTTCCTCCGGCGTTACTGTATTATGTCATTCCGATGAGAACACCCCCCCCCCCCCGCCCTCGTTCGCTGTGTCCCTCACCTCTGGCAGCCAGAGAGAGCGGCTAAGCACATTCCAGCCCCATTACCTCACTTTACAGCAGCACAGTGATCCTAAGTGTACTGAATAATACACGGTCGGGATCGTTAGTGCATATATTATTTCAGCGTTTGTCCCCCAAGTAGAATAAATGTATGACTAAATGGGGGCAACGGTAGCTCAGGAGGTAGAGCAGTCGTCTGGTAATGGGAAGGTTGCCGGTTAGATTCCGGCTCCTCCCCGGCAGCGTGTCAAAGAAGACACTTACCCCCCTAACTGCTCCCGATGAGCAGGTCGGCACCTCGCATGGTCGCCTACGCCGTCGTCCGCCGTGTGAATAAGTTGGCATAAGTTGTAAAGCGCTTTGGATGAAAGCTGCTACAGTATATGAATGCAGTCCATTTAGCACTGATGGTGATCCGTGACCATGAGAGCTGTGTTCTGCTCCCCGCCAGTCCTCCAGTACATGCAGTTTGTGGAGGACTATTCGGAGCCGCAGCCGTCCGTGTTCTACCAGACGCCGCAGAGCGAGAGCATCTACGAGCAGCGCAACAAGCGCTTCCAGGAGGTGTACGGCTTCAACGACTCCTTCAGCAGCACAGACTCGGTCCATGAACCCCTGCCGCCTCCCGCCCTGCCCCCCAAACAGAGACAGCTGGTAAGCAGAAGCCCCTACACACACACACACACACACACACACACGCACTATTAACTGTTACACGGCATGCTGGGTACAGCTCGCTAGCTAGCCAGCTAGCATAACAGTCTGTTAACAGCTGCGAGAACAGAAAAGAAAGATGAAGGAAGAAAGAGAGACCAGAGATGTTACATTGTAGCAACGTTTTTGTACGTTTGCCATGTTGCTTCGCGAAGCTCACACATTTTAAGCATCAGTGATGTAACGTTCAGAATGAATGCTTTTGTTCCCAGAAATACGCTAGTCTGGTTAGCATTGACGGCAGCCAGCTTGCTTGCTTGTTGGATTATCTCACGTTCACTATTAAGTAAAAAAAAAACATTCTCTCTCTGTTCAACCTTGTGGCATTTCCACCACAGATTTAATTTGATTTAATTTCAAACCTTTATTTCAACTCGTAAGACACCGAGGTTACCCTCATTTACAGCGACGACGACAAGCTTATAAAACAAGACACAGTTTATCAGCAATTTCATACATATAGGCACAATAAATAAGAATAAACAATAAAAAAAACACGCACAGTGGTTGGAGATCATACTTTTAAATGCACCAAAAGAAGGAAGAACCTTCAGCTTCAGAGTCAGTCGGTGTCAAAGGAGAAAGTTGTTTTTCCTAGTTCAGAGCAAACTCGAGGAACCCCAGTATTTTGAATGTGTAGAATAGGTTCCAAGATTCCATTCCAACAGTGTTGTGATGTAAGGGGGAGGTTTACCAGTATGGGTTTTGAAAAAAGAAAAAAAAAAAAAAAAATGATGGCTACGCCTAAGGGCAGATTCCCCCGACACGTTGTGAAAAGCATAGCGATTGCCGTTTCATATCAGAGCGTGCCGTACCGATGGGCAGCTGTGATATTGGTGGGTGTCTCCTATATCGCGGAAAGAAATTAATGAGATTGTTAATGAGGTCGTCGTGTTAATGAGATCATACTGTGTGGGGGGAAAAGTTATCAATTAAACACCTCAACAATTCTCCTCCTGCTGTCAGAGGTCAGGGTGTTGTCATGGGTAACAGTAGTTATTGCCAGGAGGTCACAGGTTACCCAGAATCCCTTGAGAGACGTAGCCTTTACACGACACCTCTTAGGGCGGGTTCTCTGGCAGCCTTGCTGCACTGAACACGTGTTAACAATAGATGGTTCCAGCGTGGATCTCTTGGGTTTGTTTCAAGGCAACAGCTGCAGTTAATCTCCTGCTACAGTCATTATTGTGTTGGCTAATATCAAAACATGGAAGAAGAATAGTTATTATTATTATTATTATTATTAGTATTATTATACAGTGTAGCTAAATAACTGTTTTTTTCTCTAATGTTATAGCTTTTGCATAATATCGGCGTGGCATCTTTTTGTCAACAACGATCAGTCAAGTCATAACTGTAGTGACAGCTGTAGTACGCAGCTGTAGTTAGTTCCACAAATGTAAAGATTTGTTATTGTTGTCAAGTTGAAAAAACAAACCCACTAGGGATGGGCATAGTAAATCATAAAGATCCAATAGTTTATGCGAATATTGTTTGGGAGATGGCGGGACCCTATTAACTGTTACCCTGCTGAACGGCATGCTGGGTAGTGGGTACAGCTCGCTAGCTAGCCAGGTAGCCTAACAGTCTGCTAACCGTCTGCTAACAGCTGAGAGAACAGAAAAGAAATATGAAGAAAGAGACTGGAGATCTTACATGGTGGCAACGTTTTGTATGTTTGCCAGGTTGTTTCACTACTCACACATTTCAAGCAACAGTGATGTAACATTCAGAATGAATGCTTTTGTTCCCGGAAATACGCTAGCCTGGTCCACTAGTGTCAGCTGTTAGCAATGACAGCGGCCAGCTAGCTCGCTGATTGGATTATCTCGTATAACATTCGCTATTAAGTTTGCGACTTTCGATTAGTATTCGAATAGTTCCCAGTGACTATGGAATTGTAATAATGGTGAGTTTTGCCCATCCCTAGAACCCACCCAGAACCAAACCCCTAGAACCATCCCTGGAACCCACCCAGTTAAAAACATCTAGAACCCACCAGAACCAAACCCCTAGAACCATCCCTAGAACCCACCCAGTTAAAAAGCTCTAGAATCATCCCTAGAACCCACCCAGTTAAAAAGCTCTAGAACCATCCCTAGAACCCACCCAGTTAAAACGCTCTAGAACCATCCCTAGAACCCACCCAGTTAAAAACATCTAGAACCATCCCTAGAACCCACCCAGTTAAAAAGCTCTCTCTCTGGAGTTGAGCTTGATGCAGAGCCCCATTCGTTTCAAATCTCTGCTCGTCTGGGAAGGAGAGCGGGGATAAGATTGGACTCTGGGGATAAACTGCATTCCTGCAGTAATCCTCATCAATTTTCTCTCGAGCCTCCCTGCTATCTTGTTATCTCTCTCACCTATGCCCACCACTGGACTTTCTCTATCCCCCGCCCCCTCCCCCTTCTCTGTGACATGGCAAACTGCTGTGTGCGTATGCGTATGGTGGTACGTGGCTGTCACTCACTGGGCGATAAGGCCAGCCCTTATCAGCCCTGCATCAGATCCACTCCACTTAACTTAATCCGGGTCGGTCTCTAGGTTAATTGAGACAGCGGTCTGACAGACGCTTATGGAGGGAAAGAGTAGTAGGAGCGGCCTATGAGCTGGCAGGTCAAATTGTGGTCATTCGATCCCTTTAATTTCCTTCTCGGGTTAGTGGAGCTGACTGAGCCTGGATTGAGGTCTTTAAAGGGCTACCTACACCTTGGGACTAGAAAATTGTCCTTATATTACCTGACCAAAACCTTTTAACACTTTTTTGGAAGTGTCTTTTTTTCTCACTAATGGTAATGATCTGGATTTGGCTGTCATGCTGATACTCCATATGTACTGAAGCATAGTGGTGGCAGAGTGCTGACTGGGAGACATAGTTTAAGTTTATTTGGATCCCCACTATTCTTCCTGGGGTCCATAACACGTAAAATACAGTTACAGACTTTATACAGTCACAACATTCACATGGCATACAGACAATTAAAACAACAATAAATACTCCTTATCAAATTTATAATACACTACAACAATACATATACTCCTAATCAATTCATAATACAATACAACAATACCTACTCATTAATTCATTCATAATACAATACAGCATAATATACTATTTAGCTTACTATTTACTATTTAGTACATACATTATCTATGTTCATATCAACCAATTATACAATCTTCTAATAATATATCCATATCAGACACATACCTTTTCATCTATGTATATCCCTATCTCTTTATCAGACACATACACTATCTATTAGGAAATGTCAATTGCGAATAGTGGTGGCAGAGTGCTGACTGGGAGACAGAGTGGTGGCACAGTGCTGACTGGGAGACAGAGTGGTGGCACAGTGCTGACTGGGAGACAGAGTGGTGGCACAGTGCTGACTGGGAGACAGAGTGGTGGCACAGTGCTGACTGGGAGACAGAGTGGTGGCAGAGTGCTGACTGGGAGACAGAGTGGTGGCACTGTGCTGACTGGGAGACAGAGTGGTGGCAGAGTGCTGACTGGGAGACAGAGTGGTGGCAGAGTGCTGACTGGGAGACAGTGGTGGCACAGTGCTGACTGGGAGACAGTGGTGGCACAGTGCTGACTGGGAGACAGAGTGGTGGCAGAGTGCTGACTGGGAGACAGAGTGCTGACTGGGAGACAGAGTGGTGGCACAGTGCTGACTGGGAGACAGAGTGCTGACTGGGAGACAGAGTGCTGACTGGGAGACAGAGTGCTGACTGGGAGACAGAGTGGTGGCACTGTGCTGACTGGGAGACAGAGTGGTGACTGGGAGACAGAGTGCTGACTGGGAGACAGAGTGGTGGCACTGTGCTGACTGGGAGACAGAGTGCTGACTGGGAGACAGAGTGGTGACTGGGAGACAGAGTGGTGGCACAGTGCTGACTGGGAGACTTCAAGTGACATTCTGCTAAATGTTTTTAAAGCCCAGGACAGAGAGTGGTCAGTGACCAGCAGACTAGAGCCCCTAAAGCGGAGACTTTTGAAGACACTGCTGGCTAGAGCTGGGCAATTAATCGAAAGAAATTTGCGATCTCGATTCATAGACCTATGCAATCTAATTTCTAAATGATGCTGGTTCTTTTTTAATAAAAAAAATGTTATAATTTTTTTTTTTTACTTTTTACTTAACTTTTTTAAATGATGACGATTGTGACTTGAGTTGTATGTTACGAGAGACTTTTAAGTTTATGTCGAGCACTTTCATATATGTCATGTTTAAGTTTAAGTCAAGCACTTTGATATATGTTATGTTGTCTGTTTAAGAAAGAGTGCAATAAATGATTTTATTGAAAAAATACGAATCGTGTGAGAGAATCGTGATCTCAATTCTTAGAGAGAAAAATCGTGATTCACATTTTAGCAAGAATTGCCCAGCCCTACTGCTGGCCCCATTTTTTATTTGGAAATATTTGCGGTTGTAGTGTGGACGGGCAGAAATGGAGACTTTTGATGACGCAGACACTTTGCTTCCAAAACATTATATGAATATTGTCTTTGAAAAGCATAAATCAAAGGCTAAATGTATTTAATTTGATTTATGCAATGGTACAAATTGGCAAATAAATGAAAAAAAATACCAGTATTCTGCCAAGTGTTTCCTTGTTTTAGGTTTTCGGCAGAGAATTTTCATTTGGGTGCATCCCTAACAAGAATGACATTTTGTAATAGTCGAGGCCCCGTGCAGCGCACTGATGGAAAACATTGTTGCATCCTCTGACTTGACAATGGAGTCAAGTAAACACCATATGCCCACAACGAGTCATTTCACCACAAGCTGACAGTGATGTCCTCGTCATGAATCATTCTTCTTATTGCTCATCGACACTACTCAAGAGAATGGCAATGAAACGCTTTCCTTCAGTTTGCAGTAGACTAGTTCACATGTGCTAAACTCAAAAACACTGCATTCAGGACGACAGGCTTGGCCGCGTGACCCGATGGACCGCAGAGCTTCCTGTTCACACGGGCACACGCATGCCCGGTGTATGTGAACGGTCGGTCACGTGATAATGCGTTTTCTCAGACGAGCTAGTACTGTGCACCCCGGAGACCACCGAGAAAGAGTCTTAACTCTTTCTCTTTGTCCGTTGTCCTCCTTCTGCCTCCACCACGGTCTATTTAAAGCCCTGTCCCCAGCTTTTATTTGCATCATTCCGTTGTGTGTGTGTGTGTGTGTGTGTGTGTGTGTGTGTGTGTGTGTGTGTGTGTGTGTGTGTGTGTGTGTGTGTGTGTGTGTGTGTGTGTGTGTGTGTGTGTGTGTGTGTGTGTGTGTGTGTGTGTGTGTGTGTGTGTGTGTGTGTGTGTGTGTGTGTGTGTGTGTGTGTGTGTGTGTGTGTGTGTGTGTGTGTCGGGACAGTATTTTCTCTCCGCTCTGCTCCTACTGTGAGGCCTAATCTGGCCACATGTTCTGGACTTGACGAGCCTGTGGCCCAGTGGAATAAGCCTGTTTGCCGCTCCTCCATAAACCCGTGTTCCGGGCTTTACACGCTTTGGTGACTTTACACAGCTTTGCAGAGAAAGAGAAAAGTAATTTTGGTCTGCCGGGTGGATAAGGACGGGAACGGACCACGTTGGCCCTGTTTCCAGCTCGTGCTAGTTGCCCTCCTTCCTCTAAAGCCCGGGACGTAAGAAGGAGGTCCGTAGGACCGTCGCATCGGACGTTAACCCTTTCACTGCCACACGGCAAATGGTTAACCCATTTGCCGTGTGGCTATGCTCGGACTCTGAGCATTTATTAACGTTACATTTTCAACAAGATTGCTGCTAATTAATTTGCAAGCGTTGTTACAGAGCAGTGCCAACGATACAGCTATTAGCTAACGTTAGCTAGTCGTTCCTCCGTTAGCTTATGCTAGCTAGCTGGCCACCTTTATAATTACTTAATGGAAACGGGGTAACGTTATGTCGAGTTCATACGTGTATTAGTGTAGTTAGTATGAACTCGACATAACGTTACTCCGTTTCCATGAAGTAATTATAAAGGTGGCCAGTTAGCTAGCATAAGCTAACGGAGGAACGACTAGCTAACGTTAGCTAATAGCTCTATCGCTGGCACTGCTCTGTAACAACGCTTGCAAATGGGCATCGTGGCATCTTTAGCTTTTCCTTCGTCGTTTACTTCAAACCCGAAGTACTTCCAAACAGCACTTCTGCTGTTTTCTTTATCCACAAGCACAAGTTGCGGAGGCTCTGCACTAGCCATATTCGGAGCTAAAATCTTTGTTGACAAACTGTGAGGTCTGTGAGGGGGAGGGCTGCAGCAGCGTGTGTCTGTTGGTCTCTGAGGGGGGGGAGGAGGAGGAGTGGCAAGCGTGCTCTGCAACAGCGTGTGTCTGTCTGTCAACAACTTGCGGTAGAACACTGCGAGCAAGCCAGCTGGTATCGATACTGCAGAAAGTATCGATATTTCGGGAAATGAGTATTGAAACCGTTTTAAATATTCAGAATCGATATGTATCGATTTTTCGATATTTTTGACAACACTAGTCTGTAGTGTGGTAGTGAAAGGTTAACCGTCTGTAGTGTGGTAGTGAAAGGTTAACCGTCTGTAGTGTGGTAGTGAAAGGTTAACCGTCTGTAGTGTGGTAGTGAAAGGTTAACCGTCTGTAGTGTGGTAGTGAAAGGGTTAACCTTCAGTAGTGTGGTAGTGAAAGGGTAAATAGACGTCACGTTTGACTCGTACAGGGTCACACAGCCCTCCGGTCCTCTCTGACCTTCTAAAGGCTGAACTTTTACCTCGACGGAGTAAACACCCTGGAATCCTATTCAATCAGTCCACGGCGCTAATCTAGTCCACTGTAGTCCCGTTTAATCAGCCGGGGCGGCGTTCCCCCCGTCTGTGGTATTTCTGTATGTTTGTAATCACTATGCTGATTGCTTTCTGCTGTACCGGGTCACTGCAGCTCCCCTCAACTTCCTCTCTGCTCCGCTCCTGAACTGGGATTTAATCTGCTCTGCTTCACCTATCTGCCTACTAGTGTAATCAACTATTCTCTCTCTTTCTTTTTCTTTCTTTTTCTTTCTTATTTTCTTTCTCTCTTTCTTTCTTTCTTATTTTCTTTCTTTCTTTTACTTACTAACACCCTGTCTCCTCCTCTCTTCCCTCCTTTAACCCCTGTCTCTCCTCCTCTCCTCCCTCCTTTCTACCCGTTCCTCCTCTCCTTTCTCCTCCTTTCTGTTTGTCTTTTTCGTTTCATCTTTTTTTCCCCTCCTCCTCCTCAGGCCTCCCACTCTTCCTCCCCTTCTTCCTCCTCCTCCTCCTCTCTCTCCTGCCACCTCCAGCCGTCCGTAGCGGCGATGGAGGAGGCGGGCTCTGGGCTGGGCCTCAGCATGTCCGTCTCTAACTCCTACCTGATTGGCCAGGCCTCCTTGACCACACCCACGGTGAGTCTCTTGCCTCCGCCCCCGCAGGCTGGGCCACTCTGTGTGGACACCGGGACCGGTCCCGACCCTTGTGTTCTGCCTGTGTGGTGCCGCCGCCTAGCCCTTCCATCCATAGTTCTGATTGGTTGCCGTCTTTGTGGTTTTTGGTTATTGGTTATTGTTGTGTGGTTCTTTAAGTATTTGCTCCACCATCATCCACCAAAATGTGCCATTTTGTGTGATTTGTTGTGTTGTTTCTGGCATTGGGTGTGATTAGTGTGTGTGCTTTAAGTGTGACTCCATGTTTGCTTATGAATGTGTGTGTGCACGTGCCTGTTGTTGTTGTTGTTGTTGTTGTTGTGGTGTAACCTCTGCCGGCCAAGACGTGTGTTGCTCATATAAGCGTTTCTCACGCCACCAACGCCCATTTCTCCTCGTGCTTTTGAGTGTCTGGAACAAATGAACCGTCCTCCTCCCAACCGACAGCTGTTCATCCAAATATCACAGGACACTAACTTGGAGGATGCAGGAAAACAAATGTGTTTGTGATCATTCCTTTTTCAAGGATATCCTGTGAAGCTCTTAACTTTGGATCTTAACTAGGGGTTGACACGTTGACTGATGGGTCCAATAATGTTGAGGGGGAAAATTATAATCTATACCAGCTGATATTGAAATATGGATGTCTGACGTTAATATATCACCTGTTAGTGAAAGAGCTTTCGGTTAATGAACAACACCTTGTCCCGGCGGTAACAACCTTTAGAGGCTCCATGGTTCCCTGACCCTGACCCCCTCTGAGGTCGGGCTGGGGGGGGGGGGGTTGACCCGTAGTGATCCCGGGGCGTAGGGGGTTCATACCGGGAACAGTGGCCTGATGAGGTCTGGCTGGAGTGGGGGGGGGGGGGGGTTGACCTGGGGTGCAGGGGTTCATACTGGGAGCAGTGGTCTGGATCTCCCTCAGGATCCAGAGGAATGCTGCTCCAGATGGATCTGATGGAAAACACATTCCTCCTCCTCCTGCTGCTGCTTCTCCTCCTCTCCTCCTCTCTCCTCCTCTCCTCTCAGTTCCTCCTCCTCCGCTCTCCAGTCTCATTCAGTGTTTCCCATACGGGGGGGGGGGGGGGGGGGGGGGGCGTTACGTGGGCTGTCCACCGGACCAGACCGAGCTCGTCATCTGCTGCCCAGACGACGTCTCTCTTTCAATCATCTCACCTGCTTGACTCCCATATCTCGCGTCATTCCCACCATTCCTGTCTCCAAAACCCTCCGAGGCTTCACGCACTCACAGCTGTACAACACCCCCCCCCCCCCCCCTCCATTAGTGACCACTGCGAGTAAACTAGTGACCTGTGTGTGAAACTGCCACTGTCCCCCCTCCCCACCTCCACCTCCTCTTTCTGCAACACATCTCAGCAGCAGCCCACCCCCCTTCCACCCGCGCTCGCCAGTGGAATCTTCGCATTCCTGAGCTCCTCAGGGCGTGATGTTTGGGGGGGGGGGGTCATGGGAGAAGGGAGGCTTGGCTTGGAGGGAAGAGTATGGGGGACGAGGGGGACGGGGGGGGTATATAGTGTGGAAAGAGACGGGGATATTCTCCTTAATTTTTATTTAATGTGGAAATACCCGCTCCCACCTTCCCTTGTGTGTGTGTTGTCAGAGTTAGTATTGTCTTAAGAAGACTAGTAGGAAAGAATGAACAAATTGTCTTTGTGTGTCTGTGTGTGTGTGTGTGTGCACGTGTCTGAGCACACATTTGTCTGCGCGCGCTTTTGTGTGTGTGTGTGTGTGTGTGTGTCCGGTCCGAGCATGCAGACACAGCCCTGCCAAGCGGTGTTTATCACGGTAATCTATGAGCCGCTCAGCGCTGGTATGCTGCTGAGAGGGGGCCGGTATGTAGGACATGTTACGGCAGGTTACGTGTGTGTGTGCCTTTCTACTGACAGACATCTCCTCACCTGGCCACAGTGACCTCACACACACACACACACACACACACACACACACACACACACACACACGCTGTCAAGACGGAGCCTGTGCTCACATGTTTTCCCAGTCACACACCGAAGGCTGGTGAAACGCGAGGACGGCAAGCGGTTTGATACCTTGCTTGCTTCTCGTCTGCCCATTTTCCGTGTGGAGCGGCTCCGTCTTGTCGATCTACACACGTCGTCTCTCACCTCCGGAGGCGACGGGTGTTTCCGTTGCCGTGGTTGCGGTTGTGTCGTGTGTTTTGGGTGTACGTGTGTGTGTGTGACGTGTGTGTGTGTGTGTGTTTGCACTTTGCAGTAGTCCAGAGAGACCTTACAGAAAGTCCAGACCTTACCTTTACGGAGAATGAAGTGAAGCTCTTTCATTTTTCTTTCTCCCTTCTTTCAGTTTTTCAGCTTCTTTTTCTGTCTGCTTCTCTCTTCAGCCCCTCTGACCTCTCCTTAACCCTGTCTTTTATTTTTAATTATTTTTTCTTCCTGCTTTCCTTCTTTCCACCAATCACAGAGCTTGGACCAGGTCGCCTTGACCAATGCCACCCATCTGGATGGCGGCGGGGGCGGGCCCAACGGTTCCCTCACCGGCTCGTTGGGCTCTGTGGCTGTCTGTCTCCCCTCTGGGTCTTCTCTCACTGACTCTCTCCACACCTCTGCGGTGAGCCGACAGGACAGACAGACAGACAGACAGACAGACAGACAGACAGACAGACAGACAGACAGACAGACAGACAGACAGGACAGACAGTAGGTACAGTCAGTCAGACAGGCAGACACATTACAGGCAGACAAACAGACAGACAGACAGGGTAAAGATACAGACAGTACGTATAGACAGACAGAAACGGTACAGAGAGACACACAGACACAGTACAGACAGACTGACAGAAAGTACAAACTCACACAGTACTTACAGACGAGACAAAATCGTATGTACAGACAGGCAGACAGACAGACAGGCAGGCAGGCAGACAGACAGACAGACAGACAGACAGACAGACAGACAGACAGACAGACGGACGTGTAGGGGGAGGGAACAGGGAGGGACACCTCGCCACTGAACTGAAATGAACACGAAAAGCACAAGAAGCCCTGTGCAGATGGATGATAAACTGATATCACTTGACCTCCTAACCACGGTAGATTTGAATTAGATTAGAGCACTCGGGTATTTGCTGGTGTAATGAGGCTTATTACGGCGGACACTCTTCAGACAATAACACACTGACTGGTTCACTTACTGGACTCTCGCTGCCATTATCACTGCTCTCTGAACACCACTGCTCTCTGAATCCTAGTAGAGTATCATGTGCTACACGTTTCTCTTTACCTACTATGCCTTACAAATGATGCACACCAGTGCCACCTAGAGGACAAACGACGGTACAGAAATGGGAGTCACACACACACACATACACACTCTGCTCACTACTAGTTGTACCACTAGACCGTGGCTAGTTCCCGTCGTGTCGACATTCACGGTTGAGGTCTAGTCCGCCCTAAGGGGAACACTGTCGGACCCTCTCTCCGCTCCACCACCACTCCCCCCCCCTTACGCGTGGTCTGTGTCCCCTCCTGTCTTCCCGTAGAGTGAGAGTGCGAATGACGAGGGCGGCGAGGGGGAGTACGTCAACCTGTACTCGTCCAGCCAGGCCAATGGGGAGCTGCCGCTCTGCCTCAGAGTAAGTAAGCTGACCAACCAACGGGTCCGGGGGTCAATTCCATTTAGATGTCCCCGTCAATTCAGGACGTTGAATCGATTTGTTTTGAAAATTCAATGTAGGAACATTTTAATAAAAAAAAAGAAAACTGAAAAAAAAAGCTTGTTCGCATTGTGCTCTCAAAACGGCACTTTTTTCAATCCGCCATCGAGCGGGAAAACGATGCTTTTTCCCCGGTTCATGTCTTGAATTGACCGAACCTGAAATGGAATTTGAATGGACTCGCCTGAACCTGTCTGAGCATGACTTGAGGCCCAGGGGGCTTCTCTCTTTCCTGTGCGGGACATCATGTGATGTGGTGTGATGCCGTCTGTTGAGAAGTTATCCATCCATACATTGTTCTGATTGCCTGGCTGCTGGTGGTAGCCCCCCCCCCCCCCCCCCCTCCCCCTGGAACTTAACCTTGCTCTGATCTAACGCCTGACATGGTGCTGCTCAGTGGGATTTTCAATGGTTTGCTCGTTTTCAATTTTCCAATAACACCCTCCATAACAGCCTTCGTACCCATGTGTTTGTGTGTGAGTGAGAGAACGAGCTAACGTATGTGATTGTCTGCACAGTTTCCATTTGTTGCAGTGTGTGTGTGTGTGGTGTCTACTCTCTAGGTGGCGTCTGTCCTAAACTCTACATTAGTTCTGTTCTGTCCGGTTCCGCCTTACTAAGGAAAGGGTGCATTTTTTTTAAACTGGGAGACTTTTCGACACACAATCTAATCCTACTCAACAGAACATGCATAATAAACAAGCTAGTCCATCCTTCTCTCAACCAAACGTCTTGCATGAGACCTCGGCGGTTGACAGAATCTCACCCCCGGGAAGCCTGTCCTCCCCCCCCCCCCCCGCTCACTGCATGGACTCCTGTGTCTCAAGGCGGCGGATATTTCACTGCACTACATGCAAACATTGACGCCGGTGCTTATCCCTTTTCCGACCAGGAGCCAATCTCTGCGGACGACGTGCTTCAAGACCCCGCCCCTCAGATGGCCTCCTCCAATAGCAAAGAAGCGTTGGACAAGGACAGGTGAGAGAGGATAAAGTGGCCACCATGTAGGTCATGATGTGTAGATATCCATGTTCCCCTGCTGCTGCTGCTGCAGTGTCCCTGTAGCCATGAGAACGCTGCCAGGTAACACTCGGAGCCCAGTCAGCCGGTGTGATGGAGGCCCCAGGGGGAGGCTGGAGGCCCCAGGTGAGGCTGGGTTCTTCACGCCACGTTGGGTCCGTGCTCTGACGTCTTGTGTTCCCCCAGGAGGCTAAAGTCCACGGACTCGGCCGGGAGTGACGAGGAGGAGGTGGACGAGCTCTCCCTCATCGACCACAAAGAGATCATGAGCAGGATAACGCTAAAACAAGAGGTAATGCTCCCGCCCGCCGTGTGCCGTTTTTAGAAAGCTGATGGGGTTATCTCTGCTCCGCAGGACGCCAGCGCCACACAAAGTGCATTTTGTAACGTTAAACTAGTCCGCGCTACGGTTTCCTCCTGTCTACCGCTCAAGCGGTGAAACGGGAGACCCAGAGATGCGCCGCCGGGGGTATCGATTTCCACTCCACTGACCGACTCTCCGTTGCTGCCCTCTGGTGTCGGTCTTTAGAAACTGCAGGGCTACTACTACTGCACATACCCCCCCCCCCCCCTTCCACCCCTAATTCCTTCCCTTTTTTCTGTTTGGTGCAGTCTGACAGACAGGAGTGTGTGTGTGTGTGTGTGTCTGTGTGTGTGCTTATGTGTGAGAAATGCTGCCCCCCCCCCACCCTGCAAGGTCAGGGACAGAGGATAGCAGGGATAAAAAAAAAATACAAAATAATAAAAATGGAAGATTGTAGTAGAATAAAGATGTAGACATGTCTGCTGCAGCTGAAGTACTGTTACAGCTGTATCTGATGTTATCTGTGATCTGGTGGTGCGATCAGCATAATCTCTCTCTCGCTCTCTATCGCTCTCTCTCTCATCAGTGGAGCCTGGTGCAGGGCAAGGGGAGGTGGGGGCCGTTCAGTGTTGGGGGGGTGGGTGACGGGAAGGGGAGAGAAAGGAGAGAGCTGCATTTTGGGCTAGACTGCATTCCTGTCTTAATCCTCATCAATTCTCTAACTATCTTTCTTTCTCTTCCTCTATCCCACCCCCCTCTCTCTCTCTCTCTCTCTCGCACGCGCACTCATTTTCTCTGATTCTCTCTGCCTCGCCCCTCTCCCTCTCTCTCTCTCTCTCTCTCTCTCTCTCTCTCTCTCTCTCCCTCGCTCTCTCTCTCTCAGAGTGACGACGGTCCTGACGTTCGTGCCGGATCAGGAGATATTCTTTTAGTCCACGCCACAGAAACGGACCGCAAAGGTACGTACAGGATGCGTTATGACTCGTTATAACCCCCCCTACCCCTCCTACCCCCCACCCCCCGTTTAGCATGATGTATGTTAGTGGGCTTCTGGGTCAGCGGTGCCTCCTCCTCGTTGAAGTAGCCTTTAGATCTCCCGTCCGATGCCGGCGGACCGATAATCCTTTTCATATCGAACAGTGATTTGATTTGTTGTGAGCATGTAGGGATGCTTGCTTGCTTCTTTTTTATATATATTCTCCAAGCTGTCGGATCAATGTTATTATTATCACATGGAGTCTCTTGGTTTTAGTTTGTTGTCATGTGTTCCAGGTATGAAGCAGCATGTGTTTCTGACTTCCTGTCTTTTTAGATGGAGCTGGATTTGAACTGAATGTGATGATGAACTGAAATGTGCTGTTCTTCCCCCCCAGATCTAGTTTTGTACTGTGAAGCCTTTTTGACGACATATAGGACCTTTATCAGCCCGGAGGACCTCATTAAGAAGTTACACCAAAGATATCCTTTACAAACCCCGCTGGACACCAGTCTCTCTACCGTATAGCTTCATCGCCGCTGGGTTTGATCATCGCAGAGGGAATTACATGCTTTGTTTGTGCCATGCCCAACTAACGTATATAATAATCCTGCAGCTGTTGTGTCCTTGGTGAAAACATTGATTATTGCTGTGAGGGTGTATATATAATGCAGGGGATGTCGTCTGTAAAGTTCTCCTTGACCCACGGAGCACATATACCCGGTTCTGCCACAGTCCCGACACGTTCAAGAAGCGCCTCAGCAAGAACACCTTCTTCGTGCTGGTCCGCGTGGTGGACGAGCTGTGGTGAGTCGACCCGTTCTCCCTCCAGAGCCACACGCTATGAGGCGCTATTACTCTCGCATATCAACAACCGAATAGTGTAAAAAAACGTACCCGTCCGTGCCAAGGTGTCCGATGATGACGGCACGTCTCTGTCTAAGTGCTGGGGCACGTTTCATATAGTGTCAAATTAATGCTGGTTCGGGAATCGTTCGTGTGCGCGTCTTAAATTCAGCAGCTTGCTGTGTCTACACGTACCTTCCAGTCAAAACTAGTGAAAATATGTCTTGCAGCGGTGGAAATAAACCCCATATATCCATCACACTGTTGCCAGCGGCTTGGCTGATTTGAGTGAAATCATTCTCAACGGACAAGCCGGCAAAATGGCAGCAAGTACAGGAAGCCTCCAACTTCAACTTAAAATGCATGCCGTCACTCACTGACGGAATATGCAGCAAGAACTACATAAAACTTCAGGAACCATGTTGGAGTCATTCATTCGTTCAAACCTTTATTTAAGAAATTAGTTGAGGGCAAACCTCATTTTCAACGATGCAGAGTAAACATAAACAAATTATGAAAACTATTTATTTATTTGTAGCGCTAACATATATGAACTACAGCACTGTGTCCACAGTCATGCTGCTGGTGCTGTAGACCACTGTGTCCACGCTGCTGGTACTGTGGGCCACTGTGTCCACAGTCATGCTGCTGGTACTGTAGGCCACTGTGTCCATGCTGCTGGTACTGCAGGCCACTGTGTCCATGCTGCTGGTACTGCAGGCCACTGTGTCCATGCTGCTGGTACTGCAGGCCACTGTGTCCATGCTGCTGGTACTGCAGGCCACTGTGTCCATGCTGCTGGTACTGCAGGCCACTGTGTCCATGCTGCTGGTACTGCAGGCCACTGTGTCCATGCTGCTGGTACTGCAGGCCACTGTGTCCATGCTGCTGGTACTGCAGGCCACTGTGTCCATGCTGCTGGTACTGCAGGCCACTGTGTCCATGCTGCTGGTACTGCAGGCCACTGTGTCCATGCTGCTGGTACTGCAGGCCACTGTGTCCATGCTGCTGGTACTGCAGGCCACTGTGTCCATGCTGCTGGTACTGCAGGCCACTGTGTCCACGCTGCTACAGTCATGCTGCTGCTGTCTTTTAAAGTTTGGATTCCCCTGTTTCTTGATTTTTGGACAAACCTTTTCGCAAACTTTTAAGACTAAATAATTGGAAACGGTTTAGTCTAGTCTTGAATTTCTATAAGACGTTCATATTTATAGACTTAAAGTCGTTCCTATACCTTAACGTTTCGACTGTGAAATCTACCGCATGGTGCGTGCTGCTGGTCAGACCGGTCACATGGTTGTCTTCGTATTGTAGATTTCACGGTCAAAGCATTAAAGGGTTTTACAGTAAACAAACGTGACGTTATGTTCTTTCCTTCTCTGTCCCTCCTCCTGATCCCCCCCTCTTCTCCTCTCCTCTCTGTCTCCCTCCTCCCTCCCCTCCTCTCCGTCTCCCTCCCCCTCCCAGTCTGGTGGAGTTGACGGAGGACATCCTGAAGCAGCTGATGGACCTGGTGTTCCGGCTGGTGTGTAACGGCGAGCTCAGCCTGGCCCGAGTGCTGCGCAAGAACATCCTGGACAAGGTGGAGCAGAAGAAGCTGCTGCGCTTCCCCAACTCCCTGAAGCCGCTCGCCGCCCGAGGCGTCTCCGCCAGGTCAGCGCTCTACATTTAAAAGCCTCACAAGGGCGTTAGAGGTCTTAAAAGGGTTATGATTTTGATAGGTCTTAAAAGTGTATTGGATTAGGATCAGCCCCCCCCCCCCCAACAAGTCATATGGAATTACCTCTTTCATAGTAATTTTCTTGGCCGTGAAATAGGTATTAAATTCTATTTCAACTTGTTGAAACCCTGCAGGAACCTCGAGTACAGAGCGCTGCCTACTGTACGTGTACATTGAGACAGGAAGCATACAGAAAGCGTACAGTAAGGGGTTAATCTGTGCTGAGGCGATGCACTCGTCTTTCCTTTCATTTGTGGAACAAGATTCCACTTGATGATGATGACGATTAGAGACATAATTTAATGTTAATGATGCTGGGATGTTGATGCCCAGGAGACTTGCCTACAGAATTGTGGTTATCTTACACACAGGTTACCAAACGGTACATAATACTACACATATTGTAACTGAGGGGTACAATTCCCTGACTGTATTGTTAGATATGATATTTAATACCACTACCTCTTGTACTTTAACTTCTGGCCATCCAGTACATGATATAAGTATGATGAACACTTTCCCACCTGATGAAACGAATCCACACAAATGTACCAAATCGAATATTTTATATAGCAAAAGGTATATACAACGTTCACTTAATTACATTTATGATTTGAAATATGAAACATGCACTTTTATGGCAAATGAGTATTCGTAGGTAAATCAACATTGAATGTCCAATCTCTGGTTACGCAGGGAGTAAGTATACAACCTGGAATATTTAGGAAACGATAGCGATGGTACTTAAATGATTATAGCTGGATACACTAAGGGGGGGGGGGGTGTCCCGCTGGTTGTAAGACAGTAGGAGGGGGGGGTTAGAGAAGCCGCTGGCGGTATCCCATCTGGCCGACGGTATCTTGGGAGAATCCAAAGTCTTGGACACGGTGCCCACAGAACCTCGGTCCGCAGACGAATACAGCTGGACCCTCTGTGGACGGTAGCTGCCGGTCCACAACGGAGAGACGTGAGGCGACCTCACTGGGGTAGAGCGCCGTCTCACCTGGAGTCCTCTCCGGGGGGTAGTTCCAACACTCCGCAGTGTTGGCCTTTATCCATGGAATAATCAAAGCACCCAAAGCATAATCCAAGCCGTGGAAGGCTCGCCGTCGTCCGGGTAGAGTAATCCAATATACAGGTCCGGTCGCCCTGGCCCGGAGCTCCTCGGATGCAAGCACCTACTAGGGGTCTGCTCAGCCTGGTTAAGCGTCCAGATAACGTCAGGAACGATGGGGGTACTGATAACTTTAGAACTCTAACCGAACGATGCACCATACATAAATAGACTATTATTAGCTTAATAGAATACGTCCAACTCGACGGTATAGTGCCAAACTATGACTATTCAACTATTAATCTACACGATATCTCAATGCCTATTCTGGGCCAAGTAGGCCTTACTACACCACACGTGCGTCGTGGGGAGGCTTTGCGTCTGTCACTCTGTTGGAGGGTAAAGAACTGGACTAAAAGGAAGTTCTACTTTACTTGCGCCATATATATATGCGCTATGAACAAATAGTACCATTCGTATTTCGCCCGACATATTCCTGCGCGGAACCGGGGCTTGCCACGACATGTTAGGCGGCACGATTGAACTTGGACCTAGGGGTATGGCAACCTGGCGCCAGGTTCTCGTCCAATGGTAGAATGAAACTATTATGGGCTGTTTAGTAGACTAAAGGGATATTCAGTGCATATTGTACAAGGAATATACAGGGGATATCAAACGATATACAAATACAATTAAATATATATATATAAATAAATATATATATTCGGTTTAATCTGATCCTTCACAACACATATAGTTTACCTGCTACACGTCACTGCTGGCAGGTACAGTGCCTTTCTTAACGGCACACAGCACCTTCCGTAGTGAAATCAACAGTACGTTAACAGTATAGCACTTCCATAATATCAGTTAGGATTTAGGATTTTATTAGGATCCGCATTAGCTGATACAGAACATTAGCTACTCTTCCTGGGGTCAAACACAAAACATAAAAAGACACGTACAGACAAAACAACCACATGCAATAGAAATCTGAAAAGTATAACAACAATATTCTTTCTCACAAACATATTGCTATACATATTATTATTCGTATACATGTATATATATTAGGGGTGTAACGGTACATAAAAACCATGGTTCGGTACGTACCTCGGTTTTGAAGTCACGGTTCGGTGCAGGTTTTTGGTACAGTGGGGGAAAGTTTGGCTTTCCATGTTCCACTCAGGGATGATGTAGTGTGCAGTAACTAATTATACTTGTAGAATAGAATAGAATAGACTTTTAATTGTCATTGCACAGTAGGGCTGTCAACGAATATTCTATATTGAAATTAATAATCGACTTGTAAAGAAAAGAAAAAAAATGTATAATAATTATATTAGATTGTGAAAAAAACAGCCCCCGGTGGGCGGTCATTAGCGGTACGATACACACTGAAACGCTTTGGTACGGATACACGTACCTTTACACCCCTAATATATATATTATATATTCATATACTCAATTCATAAGCATTTAATATACATACAAAGTGAAATCTTTCAACATTCATATACATGTTGATATTCCTATACATAAGTAAATGTACACAATGTGGCTACAGGCATCAGGTGTTTTTAACTAGCTCTTTAAAGCTGACTTCACTGTGTGCTTCAGTGATCTCAGCTGGAAGTGAGTTCCACGCAGCCACCACTCCAAACAGTACTGTGCTTTGATCGTGCTTTAGGATCTTGAACTCGATCTGTCCACGCTTCATTCCAGAAGATGGTGGTACACTTCATGGTGTTTCCTATTTTATTGGTTGTCACGAAAAAAAAATATATTATATATATTATAACTGTATGATAGCATGTACATTAATGCTGTATATAACATATATATATATATATATTTATTCTTACTTTGTATGGATATATATCCACATCTGTCTGTACATACCTGCCTATAATCCTTTTTACATGTCTGTCTGTAGATACTATATCTATATCTGTACATATCCCTTACCTACTCTCACTAGTTACGCTGCTGGCCAGTATGACTTACTACCATAGTGTCTTTATACCTGCATCACTGTACATATTAATACTACACTCTGTACATACATCTGATTAGCACTATTACTCAGTAGTACTAATTTATATATCTTATACCCACTTTAATCACCTGTACATTGTATATTATTATTGCACTTTACTGTTACATTTGCACTCTGGTTGGATGACAAAACTTATTTTCGTTGTACTTGTGCTGTATAATAACAATACATTTGAATCTAATCTATTCACAATTTCTGTGTGTCTCTCTCTCTTCACTACAGGCCTGGAACTCTCCATGACTTCCGCAGTCATGAGATCGCTGATCAGCTCACTCTCCTCGATGCAGAACTCTTCTACAAAATTGAGGTATGATGGTTTTCTAGAGAGCTTGGCCTCTTGTTTGAGTGTGTTTAGTAATCTTCCGTTATTAGCTTGTCCTTGACTAAAGAAATTCTTAGTCGACTAATAGTCAAAGGATTATGCCATCTAATCAAATAGTATATTTAATCAACAGATCTGCTTGTTTTAATAAAATTGTGTTACAATTATATCGTGGTATCTAGCTTTAGAATCAAAGGCCGGTATAGATCTGTGAGTGTTGTTATGATGCCACAGACAGAGGTGCATATAATTATATACAGTATATACATATACAGGAAAACTCGTCGTGGAAATCGTTAAAGAGAAAAGGTATGTTAGTCGACTCAAGACCCTGACAACTTCATAATGGATTAAGCAACTATGGAGGGTCAGTCCTACTCTACTCAAGCTCTACTCCTGTGTCTACTGAGGCCTACCCTAACTACTCTACTCAAGCTCTACTCAAGCTCTACTCATGTCTCTACTTGAGCTCTACTTGTGACTCTACTGAAGCTCTACTCGTGACTTTACTCGTGTCTACTGAGACCTACCCTAACTACTCTACTCAAGCTCTACTTGAGCTCTACTTGTGACTCTACTCAAGCTCTACTCGTGACTTTACTCGTGTCTCTACTGAGACCTACCCTAACTACTCTACTGAAGCTCTACTCATGACTCTACTTGAGCTCTACTTGTGACTCTACTCGTGACTCTACTCGAGCTCTACTCGTGTCTCTACCCGTGCCTACCCTAACTCCCCGCTCCTCCCTACCCTGCAGATTCCTGAGGTGCTGCTCTGGGCCAAGGAGCAGAACGAGGAGAAGAGTCCTAATCTCACGCAGTTCACGGAACACTTTAACAACATGAGTTACTGGTAAGATCAAACGCCCTATATATCCCCTCTTGTGTATCATGTCCTCAGATCGTATTATGAGTAACCGCGATGTGCCTCTCATATTACCCCGCCATTAGGCCGTTGCTAATGTGATCCCATTACTCACGACGTCCAGATCGTCTGACATCTGTAATTAACTGTCCTGCTGCTGCTCATTAGCACTGAGAGCAGTGGCCTATGCTCTGCATCGCATCTCCACACAGACGCTTAACGGTGAATCTCTCCTTCTGTCCTGCAGGGTGCGCTCTCTGATCATTCAGCAGGAGAAAGCCCAGGATAGAGAGAAGCTGCTTCTCAAGTTTATCAAGATCATGAAGGTTTGTGATGACATCACACAGAGATCAATTCTGAAGCACCCATCGGGTGTTTTTAACTCGCTCTTTAAAGCTTACTTCACTGTGTGCTTCAGCCATCTAAACTGGAAGTGAGCTCCACGCAGCCGCGGCTCCAACCAGTACTGCGTATTGCTTTGATCGTGTTCTAGATTTCGGATCTTGAACTTGATAAATATAATGTATATGCTATATACAGCATTGATGTACATGCTATCATACAGAGTTATATGGGTTATATGCAGGTGTGTATATAACCCATATAACTCTGTATGATAGCATGTACATTAATGCTGTATATACCGTATACAAATACAGGTATATTTATTCTTACAGGGCCCAACTATTTTTGTTGACTATTCTGGTGTATCTCTATAACTCCTGTTCCCCATTTCTTTGTGCAGCACTTAAGAAAGTTGAATAATTTCAACTCCTACTTGGCGATACTGTCCGCCCTGGACTCGGCCCCCATCCGCAGACTGGAGTGGCAGAAACAGACCTCGGAGGTGAGACTGACCCGTCCGTTACCCTCCTAACGCCCAGAGGGGCTCGCGTGTCAGACGGTGTAGCGTCGGACCGGCACATTATTCAGAGTTGGTCTCCGTAGGATTGTTCGTTGTACACGTTTAGTGTCTCTCATCACGTCCCGCCCTCTGTTCTTATTCTCCTCAGGGATTGGAGGAGTACTGCACGTTGATTGACAGCTCTTCGTCCTTCAGAGCGTACAGGGCTGCTCTGGCTGAAGTGGAGCCTCCATGCATCCCGTACCTGTAAGTGACCTTTGTGTTTCAGGGTATCTGCGGGGTATTAAACATTCTTAAAAGTTATTCAATTCATAATTCTCAATTTAAGGCCTTAAAAGGTATTAAAAAGTATTTAATTTGCACAGGTATTACATTTTTGGGGGGGCAGCCCGGCTGTTGGGAGATTAAATAATATAAAATATATTAAATGTTTTTGTATTCAAGTAGTTTTTGCGGGGCTACCGGGAGCTTGGTGCGTCTGGCGAGAGCTTGGATGGACCACGTGAGAATTTAAATTGCCCGCCAGTTCAGTGTCGCTCTGTGTTTTCTTTTTTGCTAGTATGGTCGTGAAATTGGTATTCCATTTTGCTCTAAGTGGTATTAAAAAGGTCTTAAAAAGTCTTAAATTGAACTTGTTGAACCCTGCAGATACGCTGTGTTTACAGCTTTATACAGTAATGATAATTACTATAATAATGATTTATTTTCGTTTATATAATTAAAAAAAAACTTAAGTTGGGCTGAAATAACAAATAAGATATCTCTATATTTATATCTAAAAGCCTTTCAAAAGTCCAAGACAAATATGGAAGAAAAGGGGGTCTGATGTGATGTGATTTCTCCCTCTCTGTCCTGCTCTTCTCCCAGTGGTCTGATCCTCCAGGACCTGACCTTCGTCCACCTGGGGAACCCCGACCTCATCGAGGGGAAGATCAACTTCTCCAAACGCTGGCAGCAGTTCAACATACTGGACAGCATGCGACGCTTCCAGCAAGTGTACGTTCACCAATCACCAGGACCCAAACCACCTGTGGTGGAAGCAGCTGATCCTGTATTACAAGGCCTGAAAGATAACAGATTACAATAGTAGACGACACAATCGACCTATCTCAAGCCCGCCCTCTTTTCTGGATCCTCCAATCACAACCGTTGTTTCCCTCAGACAAACAACAGTTGTGATGGGAGGATGGAGGAAGGTTGAGATAGGTTGATTATTTTACTGCTCTGCTCATAGGAATGTTATCTACAGTTCAGGCCTGGTTCAGTGCTTTACTGTCCCAGAGGAGAAACGTGGCTTGCGGTCAGGAGTCGGATAAAAAACCCACTACTATCCAAAAATACTACAGCCATATTATACACAGCAGGGCTGCGCGATTATGGCACAAATCTGAATCACGATTATTTTGATTGATATTGAAATCACGATTATTAGACACAATTACTCCTCCTTTGAGAAGGTCATATATGACCACGACTGAATTTGTTGTTGACCAAAGGCTGCGTTTCTCTCATCTCAAGTTACTAAAGACGTTTCAAAATAACTGGAGAAATGCGGCGTGGCTCCCTCCTCCCTCTCAACACGAGCTGAAACTACTGGTTGGGCTTGGAGGGGGGGGGGGGGGGTGCGCTGCATTTACAACACAAGACAAAATGAGAGCAACACGTCATGCGGCACAATAATCCTTTTATCTCGATTATCATAATCGTGGGAAGCCAAAAATTGTAATTGGAAACTGCCAGAATCGCCCCAGCCATAATACACAGTACACAACACACTCTATAGTGTGTCTACGCCAGCTATTGGTTGTTGTATCTTCTTACTGGTATATATATATAATTTATTCTTCATATTCTCCCACCAGGCATTATGAGCTGAAGCGTAACGACGACATCGTGTGCTTCTTCAACGACTTCAGCGACCACCTGGCGGAGGAGGCTCTCTGGGAGCTCTCCGTGAAGATCAAGCCCAAGAACATGCAGAGGCGCAGGACGGAGCGCGAGGAGAAGACCTAGGGGCCTCCGGGGGGCCTCCGTGGGGGCTCCGGGCCCTGGGCCTCAAGAGACTGACCTCCAACTGTGCTTCATGACACTAACTCCACTTTACTACAGACAAGACTGATGAGGAAGAGAGAGAGAGAGACAGACAGACATCGGCAGTGGGAGCGGACAGGAGACTCGCTGGGGGGGGCGGACAGGAGCCTCTCTGGGGGAAGGGTGAACAGGGAGCGGACAGGAGCCTCTCTGGGGGAAGGGTGAACAGGGAGCGGACAGGAGACTCGCTGGGGGGGGCGGACAGGAGCCTCTCTGGGGGAAGGGTGAACAGGGAGCGGACAGGAGCCTCTCTGGGGGGGTGAACAGGGAGCGGACAGGAGCCTCTCTGGGGGGGGTGAACAGGGAGCGGACTACAGTACGGCTGGAGAAAGGACTTGCCACGGTTTACATAGAGCTGCTCTGGGAGATTATGGCTGGGATTATATATTGTCCTCGGAGCCTGACGGGGATGAGAGACTGAAAGACTTCTGAGGTGCGACGGGCGGTTAGAAAGACCGGTGCCAAGTAGGAGAGAGGAACCCGCCGCGAGGAGAAGACTACGAGGTGCTGAGGAGAGAGAGAGAGAGAGGCTGCTCCCCACCCTCTCCGCTCCAGGGGCGGAGCCGTTGTGTGTCTGGGTTTAGAGGCGAACGCTCCACTATACTCTCTAAGACGTTCCTTTCTCTTCCTTTATGTATGTGCCACTCGTCATCTCCTACCCTCCTCCTCCTCCTCCGTTTTTGAGCTCCCCTCTCAGCAGACACTTGGTCCGTGTTCCGGAGCAGTCTGACATGGACTGTGAGGCTACAACAATGCAGGCTGCTCCCGGGAGACAGACAGACAGACAGATGGATGGACCGCTGAGGACAAGGGGGGGATTTTTTTTTAACACGATGAGCGGGACGACCGCGAGGGACTGGACTTAGGACGCGAGAGAAGAGTTTTGTTTTGAAACATTTTGTGTAAGAATCATGTATGGTTATGATATGTATTATATACAGTGCTCCTTTTGTTCTTAAAAAGGTTGTTTATGCTAATGAGAAGAGCTTAGCTTCTCCCATAGTGCCATATGTATGTGCACTAAAAAAGAAAAAAGCAAGCAAAAAGACAAATACTAAAGATGCTGTGATCTATGTATGTCATACTCAATCATCATGTGCCATGTTCGAGTATAGAGAACCATCAGGCAATCAGAATCGTGTCCCAGTTTGTCAGGGCGAAAGAAAGTGTGCGTGTGCGTGTGTGTGTGTGAAGGAGCGACAGTGCGTGACTGTGGTCCTCTGGGACTCGTGTGTTTGTCATTTCATAATGTGCTATAGTATTTCATTCTGATTCCTTTGGGATAATAGTCTCAAAACACATCACACTGTGCTCTCAAAACCCCCCCAATAAAACGGCTCTGTTTCTATACATCCTGTACAGGCCTATGGCTTCGCTTCCTTCTGGATATGGTTTGTTTTTATACATCATTACAGGTCTGAGGCTAGGCTTCCTTCTGGATATGGTTTGTTTTATACATCCTTACAGGTCTGAGGCTAGGCTTCCTTCTGGATATGGTTTGTTTTATACATCCTTACAGGTCTGAGGCTAGGCTTCCTTCTGGATATGGTTTTTATACATCCTTACAGGTCTGAGGCTAGGCTTCCTTCTGGATATGGTTTTTATACATCCTTACAGGTCTGAGGCTAGGCTTCCTTCTGGATATGGTTTGTTTTTATACATCCTTACAGGTCTGAGGCTAGGCTTCCTTCTGGATATGGTTTTTATACATCCTTACAGGTCTGAGGCTAGGCTTCCTTCTGGATATGGTTTTTATACATCCTTACAGGTCTGAGGCTAGGCTTCCTTCTGGATATGGTTTTTATACATCCTTACAGGTCTGAGGCTAGGCTTCCTTCTGGATATGGTTTGTTTTTATACACCCTTACAGGTCTGAGGCTAGGCTTCCTTCTGGATATGGTTTTTATACATCCTTACAGGTCTGAGGCTAGGCTTCCTTCTGGATATGGTTTTTATACATCCTTACAGGTCTGAGGCTAGGCTTCCTTCTGGATATGGTTTGTTTTTATACACCCTTACAGGTCTGAGGCTAGGCTTCCTTCTGGATATGGTTTGTTGCTTCTATACACGCTGTACGCCTGATTGCTTTTACCAAACTGTTTGTGTTTCCGCGTTCCCGTTTTGCGCTCTGATTGGCCACTGACGTTTCTGGTCATGTGACATGTGCGCCCAATCGTGTGACGGCAAGTACTTTGGACGGTTAAGCTTAGGCGCTCTTTCGAAGTTGGTTAAGGTTAGTTTGTCTTAGAGCAGGGCGATATCGTGTGACGGCAAGTTCTTTCGCCGGTTAAGCTTAGGCACTCTTTCGAAGTTGGTTAAGGTTAGAGTGTGGATCGTAGGCGTTAGGTAGTTTGCTGCTGGTCGAGGCGGAAATGGGCACGTCATGCGATTGGGCGCACATGTCACATGACCAGAAACATGCGTGACCAATCGGAGCGCAAAACGGGAACACGAACCGTTTGGTAAAAGCATAGACGCATCCTGTACAGGTCTGAGGCTAGGCTTCCTTCTGGATATGGTTTGTTGCTTCTATACATCCTGTACAGGTCTGAGGCTAGACTTCCTTCTGGATATGGTTTGTTGCTTCTATACATCCTGTACAGGTCTGAGGCTAGACTTCCTTCTGGATATGGTTTGTTGCTTCTATACATCCTGTACAGGTCTGAGGCTAGACTTCCTTCTGGATATGGTTTGTTGCTTCTATACATCCTGTACAGGTCTGAGGCTAGGCTTCTTTCTGGATATGGTTTGTCTGGCTTCCAACCTTCCTGTAAGCTCACAATTCTTAAAAGAAGTCACCTTACCAGACAGTGATAGTGAAATTTGTTTTATTATATTGGAGTCACTGGAAGATGCATTAAAAAAAACACAAGTTTTAAGGCAAGAATTAAGCTTTCATAGAACCTCACATAATTCGTACCGCAAAAGGAGGCAACAGTTACTTAAGAATTGTCACATTCCAAACTAGGTTTAACTGTGATATGCGAACTGTGATTTAAATAATTGATTGGCATATACACATATTGTGTATGTAATTATGTCGTACCCACCCATGTCATCAACATGTTAAAACACTTACTGATGAAATAAATTAAATAGACATATCAGGACATGTACTGCATAAAAAAAAAAGTGCCCGAAAACTAGAGCCAAACTAAACCGGTAGCAGAGCTCGATGTGCAAAGCCAATATTTAAAAACATTTTAAATAATATAAATACAGCTTCTACCTACTATTCACTCTCTCATTGAAACTGAGGTAATGTGACCACAACCGGTAAAAAAACAAAAATGGAAGACAGTGACGGGGGTTGAAGAAGTGTGATCAGTTTGTTATGTACAGTACCAACGCTTACAAGTGGATTTATGAAAATATTGTAGCACTCAATGCTTTGAGACTCTGGACTCTGGATTATGGATGACAAAATGAATGCCATTTCAGTAGTGGCAAACTCCCAACTCCCAAGCACATATCTTCACAGGCAGTCCCATTCACACATCCACAAAAAGACCCGGTCTCAGTGGGGGCGACTGCTGGGCTCAAGTAGGACCCTCTTTCCTGAAGAACAGGCGGTCCCGCTCTGCAGATCACCCTGCTCAGAAATGGCCCTCTTAAGGACCCGTCCGTGGCAGTTTAGGGACCCGCGCTGCCACTTGCAGATATCGCCGTTCAGAATGTCCTGGATGTGCTGCACAATGAGGTTGATGGCCACTGGTGTGAGAGAGAAACGGGACAATTAGGATTTAAGTGTGCAGATATTGCACAGACCCATGGCTACTGTATGAAGTTAAATGATTTAATTTGTCTTATCTACATCCATATCACTAGTGTATGTAATAATCATAATCAGTATGGAAAAACAATAGGCATTTAATAATGAGACAATGGAGTCAATGATAAAGTATTTATTTAGAGAATTTTACAGAGACCACAATAGCATTGTATGTAAGGAAAAGATGGGTATTTGGGTGTGAGCGACAGTCATGAACGGGGGGGGGGGGGGGGACGACGACAGCTTTGCAGTTACAAAATCCACTGATTAACCAGATGCAGCCCTAATTTTTTATTGTCTGGCTGTGTTGAGACTGGAGAAGAAACCAAATATTATATTGCTATTTGTTGCCTCACTGTTAAGCATCACAGTGCCAGTGGGTGTCTGGGTGAGTGAGGCACCTGCATCTGCAGTTTTATCAGCTGCACTGCGGCACCCTGGAGGAAAAAAAGAGGTCATTGTTAAGAGAAACGAGGGACGTACCCATATTGTCCACTCCTCTCGGGATGATCACATCGGCATACTTCTTGGTCTGAAAGAAAAATTATTCATTTAACTTTTTTTTTTTAACCAGAGGAGTTTACTATGAAGCTAGATGATGTGGTTAACAAGGTAACATCAGGTTTAATCCTGGATCTTCAGTGTCAAGGCACTATGCTGTGCACCTCACCTGCTCCGGAGCAGGTTCTACTGTAGCCAAGAGGTTAAAAACGGTAGAGAATGGAAAAGAAAAGCACCACCTACTGACCTATCAACTCTGATAAATGGAATATCATTACTATAAACTCATGTGGAACTAACTTCTTATTTCGCAGGGCAAAATTATATATTTTTTTGCAGAGACTGATTAAACCCACCGACTTTCCTTGATAATAATTTGTATTATTAAGATTGAAGTCTTATCACAATCTTCCAATATTGTTGGTGGTAAGCAATTTCAGCTATACATAACAGTAGGCCTATAGCCTACTTGTTTTTTGTTCATCATTTGCGCCCAATAGATAGATTTATATTAGATTAGATTAGATTAGATTCTTTAATGACCACCCAGCCAGGCTGGTGGAATTTGTTTTCAGTGCAGTTACACCATTGTTCCAACATAGAACATATAACATCACTTACAATACATACATACTACATGCAGTTAAATACATAATTACAAAGACCACAATATCACAGTTTATGTCCATGTCCATAGCAACAGAGATAGGGGGGGTGCTACAGGGAGTTCAGTGTCCGTATGGCAGTGGGGAAGAAGCTGTTTTTAAAGCGGGATGTTTTGGTGGTCAGGGATCTGTAGCGCCTCCCGGAGGGCAGCAGCTGGAAGATATGGTGTGATGGGTGAGTGGGGTCAGAGATCATTTTTCTTGCTCTTCTTATTGTACTTTGAACTGTTGTACTTTGGCGGTGGAGTGATTCGAGTGATGGGAGGGGGGTGCGGATTATTTTGGAGGATTTCTTGATTATAAACAATGATGGTGTGGCAAGAGGACAAAACACCTCTTGGAGGGGGTTAGGGGAATATCATATGATAAAAGAAAACGATTGAAGAATAATAATACAGGTACAGTTTAGGGGAAGGTGGATTTGTTTACATGTGCAGACCCTGTAATTAGTTTACAAAAGATATTTACTATCCAGGTAAAATTCTCAAAATTATTTTATCATGTCATCATAAATCAAAGTACTTTTGAGACACTGAACCAAGTATCGAGGACACATATTAAATATGTTTGTAAAAACTGCAGGCCCTGCTACTGTAAACAACATTGAAACTGAACAGTGAGTAACTTTTCAGCTAGTTTCCTAGCCTCTAAGTGTTCCAGGGGACAGTTTCTTCATTCCGTTCTGAAATAATACAATAGACATTTTACCTTTTCCGAGTTCTCAGAAACAAAAACGCAAATGCAAAAGCACCACTTCTAAACATCATGAACCTTCCTTTTGTTTTTGGGCAACGGTTGAATATCTTCCACTAAACAACAAGCACATTATATGTCAATCATCAATGTGTGTGTGAGTATAGCAGGATATTTACAGGCAAACAGAACTCCTCAAAGGCCGGCTTGACGAACGTCGTGTACTGAGTGAGGATTTGCTCCAGGTCTCTCCCTCTAGTCATGTCTCGCAGAACTGCAGACAGAAACACAGCAATCAAGCCTGCACAGTGAAGATTATGCTTGCATATGTCTGTTGTGTGTGTGTGACATCAATACCTCTGCGTGACAGTCTGACATCAGAGTCTGTGTCCACAAAGAGTTTCATGTGGAACATGTCACGTACTTCCTGGGTGTAGAAGACCAGGATCCCCTCAAACAGGACCACGTCTGCTGAATAAATTGTAATCTTATCCTCCAACCTGCACACACACACACACACACACGAAGAAACAAAAATTAGCAAGAACATTGTACAGTTCAAAAATAGGTCTAGGAAAACTCATTGAGTACAAAAACGAGAAGCTCTAAAATCTATTATTTTTATTTCTACAAAAAAATTGTGTTATTTTTTATTGGTGTTTATTTTGTTTGTTATTTTAGGTTTGTATGCGATTTAGTTTTATGTATGATATTGTGAGAAAGGGGCAGGACTAGATACACATTTGCATTCTTCTGCTCCTTCTCAAACTCATTTGTTTATAATTTAATGAAGATTGTAAGATTGAATATTTTATTATTTTCTTTAGTTTATCCTTTTTATTGTGTTTTTTATATGGTTGATTGTTCGAGATCAAATAAACTCAACACACACACAGCAGGTTAGTAGAAAGGTCATGAACAGAAACAGGGCGTCTAAAATTGACTTCCTCGGGTCTGAGGAAACCAACAGTTGGGAGGAGTATTAAGAAGAGAGGGCGGGAGTTGAGATATGATATGTAAAGTGTTGGTGAAGGAGCATGCGATGCTTAGTCCGCTCTGCTGCTTCTCACCTGGAGTGAGTGACGAAGTCGTACGTCGGCACCTCAACCACCCTCCCCTCTGCTATGTCATTCAGGGTTTTGCACATTAACTCGTTGTCAAAGGCATCTGCAACACAAACGAGATGGCAGTTAATAATAGGATGGTTATAATAACATTGTTATCTCACATATTGCAATGTGTTTATATGACGTGTAACCAATGAGCTATGTTATGTTAACGTTACACTGTTAGCCGCCCCCAGAGATTAGATGCATTCTTAAATCCAGCCATGAGAGCCAGGTGCAACCAATAAATACAGTCGGTCCATAGATATTTGGACATTGACAAGATTTTCACCATTTGGGCTCTGTACAGTGTACACGACCACAATGGACTTGAAATGAAACAATTGTTTCCAATGTTATGAAAATGGTGTTGATGTCCAAATATTTATGGACCTGACTGTATAGGTATTTAGATAGCAGTAATATACTATAAAAAAGACACACACGTCCTGATACCCAATAGGGTCGGTGCAGGATCAGTATATACGCAAACCGAATAGCTCGGGATGTGATTGCGCCTTAAGAAAAAAAACTGAACATTTTAGAATTTATTTTTTTATTGAAATAAACACTCCATTTGAATGAATGAAAACATTTTAGCTAACGATGACAACCAAAATCCGGCAGGTGTTTCAAACGCGAGGAAGGATGTTTGTGAAGGACCTTGGCTTTGACGTATTTACAGCATCTCGCGCCACTCAACAAAACTGCTAACATTATCGATAGCCAATGAAAATCTGTTATGCAAGAACAGCAGGTCTGATAGATGTTGCTTTCGCGTTTCGCTTAGACCAGGTGGAAAAATTATCAAAACATACATAAAGCTCCCCCCCCCCCCCCCCCCCCCCAAATGTTTAAAAAAATATATATATATAAAAAAATATATATATATTCTTTTTATCATGATTTTAGGTCAGAAAAACCGGAATTCCGGAGAAATCACATCCTGAAGGCTTTTATTTAATACAGTGATGTTTCCAGCAGCAAGGCTCCTCCTCAGACTGCATTTAGATGGCAGGCCTACAGGCTGAGAGCCTGGACTCTGGACATGTCATCAATAAAAACAATAAAACACAGGCAAAACATAAATCTAAAAGAAACCAGATAAAACCAATTAAAACAAGTGTGCCTTGCCTCCATTAGCTATGTTCATTCTGGCTGGGGCTAGTAGCCAGGGCCAGGTTTGTTATGGTATGGTTGGGTTTGCGTCTCCATTGTGTTTCTTGTAAACTCTCCGGTTGCTGGGCAACCATTCCAAATTTCAAAACAACTGCGGTACACAAGCTAAAAACCATGATGATACAACAGTCCCAGCCAGCTTCAGCCAGGTTGTGAAAGGTGGCTGTCTCAGCCAGGGTCCAGTCAGGTTTGACCGGATTCTAAAGACAATGGAGACGCTCACTGTGTGCCAGACGGGCCACAGCCAGGCTAAACCCTGCCTGCCTAGTGGAGACCGTGCACAACACAGTGTACCAGCACAACACAGTGTACCAGGAAAGATTTTAAAGCATAGGCCTACCTGGATGGTCAAAGTTGTACTGGCCCTTCAGTGCCTTGGCCTTCTGGTCCGGGGTCAAGACCCTGTAGAAACTGTCCTGGCTGACAATAGCCACCTTTCTCTGCCGATGGTCCACCTTGTTCTGGCCCAGTAGCTCCATTATCTTGGCACATACTGTTGACTGTAAATGGAAAACCACATTCCATTCACACATTATGTAGCAATGTCGTATTTTGGTTTCACAAGTCAATGGCACACTAGGATTCAAAAACAGCACCAGATTAACCCTAATTATTCTTCACACACACAACTATAAAATAAGGAAGGGTCATCATCTCACTGTGTAGCATGTGAACGCACATTGGTGCCAAGTGTGGAAACTTTGAGTTGAATTCTAACCATTATGTGAGAAGTTGACAGTTGGTCAAACTACACCTAAAGTGATTAGAAAATGGCAATATTAGCTAAAAAAAAAGAAGAGGTACCTTTGACTCAGAATAAATTATAAATAAATTATTTGTTTGTTTATAACAAGTATAAATACTTCCGAAGTATTATATTTAGACTCGGTCCTCAAAATGAGTGTAAGTGAAAGAGGAGCCTGGGACACGTGACCTGGGAGGAATGGTGGGGACCCTGGGACCCAAATGGGGGACCCTGATGTAAACAAGACGAAAGTCTTTCTCTGGTCTGCATCCCCTGCATCAATTGTGTGTATTGAGCCGTACTGTATTGTACCCATTTTGCAATCTGTTAATAAAGTTTTCAATCAATCAATCAAAACGTACTGGCATAATAATATCAGTTTGTAGTTGTTGCTACAGTCCCCAGCTCCATCTGTTGTTACATTATTCCAGTCTAGGACCAGCAAGGCTAACGTTAGTTGGTTCCTCATATAAGTAACTGTCTGTTACATAACCCTAACTGGCGCTAGATATATTTTTTTTTATTTGGCCAAATTCTTAAGTGACATTCAGAATGTCACTTAAGAATTTGGCCAAATTAAAAATATATATATTTATGGTGGTGAGGGGCGTGTCTGCAGTACTGTCTATCTGTATGTCATTGCCCTGATGAATTGAAAATGGGGGACCCTGATGTAAACAAGACGAAAGTCTTTCTCTGGTCTGCATTCCCTTAACAATTGTGTGTATTGAGCTGTACTGTATTGTACCCATTCTGCAATGTGTTAATAAAGTTTTCAATCAATCAATCAAAGATTTGACAGTCTCTTAGGATCATGTTAGTTATTGCTCCTGCTAGCTAGTCTAACGTTAACTGACGTAACCTGAGCTAACTTTGCAAGCGCGACCTCAGGAAGACATTATTCTCGAACTAACCCAGTAACGTTGTAAGTATCATTATTCACCTTGCCGCTGGCCGTTCCTCCGCTAACGCCGATCAGAAACGGGCGATGCTGCCGCGGCCGCTCCGCCTCAACTGGAGATCCGAGGAGGGATGTCATGTCGGGCCACAAAATGATCGCTAGCTAGTAGCTAACTGTCATCATGCGAACAACAAGAACCGGCTCTCGTTTAGCATCGCGAGATCATAGATACAGGCGCTCCCCCCACGGGGGGTAAAAGCATTGGTTTTGCAGCCTTTTAAACAGGGAGGAATTACTGTATAGAGTTCTGTTCACAGCACAGGATAGATCACAGCGACGCATAGCCTATTTAAAATAAAAAATAAATGCATAGATTTGACACAATAAAATAAATTATTATTATTATTATTATAGACGAGCATATCCATCACATCCGACAAGGTTTAGAGGGGGACAATATATATGTATGGACAGGACCCACATTAAGATACATTTTTTATATTTAGTTTTTTATCTTTTTAGCCTGTGACACAAATGAGAAGTTTTTTTTTTTTGTGATAATTTTTTTTTTTTTTCCATTTTTCAAATAAACACAACCACAACAATAATACACAAGACATCACAGGACAGTACTTAAACAATAATAATCATAATAATAATAAGACAATTAGAAATAATAAATACAGAATATCAAAACTTCAATAATATTAACTAATACCAAAAAGAAAAACAAGTGGAAAAGAAAAATAGATCATTAAAAGAATAGGTCAAAAAAATAAAACATTTACTATATAACAGGCTTCCTGAGCCCCCTCTGTCCCCCGAACCCCAACCCCAGAGGATCCGGGATCCGGCGCCCCCACCACGCCTCTTTAATGCCCCGACCCACAGAGACCCCAAACCACTGCCCCCCCCCAGTCCGAGCCCACGACCGCCAGATCCACAGCCAAAGGGAGCCCAAAAAATATACATAATTAAAATTACAAGAAAAAAACAACAAAAAGAAAAAATAAGTGGGCATCCAAATGAGAAGTTTGTTAATCGGTCAGGAACCCATTGCTAGATAGATAGTGTTCAATGGTATTGAGTCCCGGCTGCTTTATAATATACATAGAATTTCTAAAGTTGTGTGCCTTTTGCAGATGTTTCATAAGGAACTTGTGCCTCTCTAACTCTCTCCTTGATAGATGTGTAAATTGAAATGAATTCAAAGACTGAAATACAAGTATTGCAATTATTATGAAAGGCACTCTCTCTCTCTCACAAGCATACACAAGCCGGATCATTGTCTGTTTTCTCTGTCTTGTGACTATGCTTTGACACGTCTTCACTGGAGTCCTCCACCACAAACTCAAAGGCAGCGTCTTGTTCTACCCTCTTCACCGTCTCCCCTTTTGCTGCCATGATTTCCTCGATGTTCCTGAAAATATGGAGAAACAAGGAATACCATTCAATCAGGAATGATGCGTTCAAAGGTGTCAATTTCTCTAATACATAATACAGAATTACAGACCGTTACAGAATTACAGACCCTTTTATAGGTGTATAGTTTTTCAAAGTCATGCCTTAAAGTAGTTCCAGGGAAAAGCACAAAGCCTGTGTTCATTGCAATGATGAATTATACTGACCAATGTAAATAGTATGGCTCTGTGACTTGTTTTAACAGCTTTTGGACAACAATGGAGTTCTATGACTTCTGGATATGAGCTATGATCTGGTGTTGGCAGGATTAATATTGTTCTAGATGTAGATGTGTTGTTCTGTTTGGAATAGGGCCAGCACTTTAAAATAATACTTGACATGTGATTGGATCTAAACAACGCCCGTAGGTGCCAGTATTCCTTCAAATGATGCCGATTGGTCCAAAGCAGTGTTCCACAATGGTTCAGGCATAAGCACATGACTTGAAGCCTGACAAAATGGATTCTCACATGATCCTAGGTTAATGTGAGTAAGGACCAAGCCAAAATCCTTGTATGATTGTGTATATTAGATTAGAATGTATTGTAGGGCTGCAACGATTAGTCGACATAATCGACGACGTCGATTATAAAAAATCGTCGACGAGAAATTGTTGCGTCGATTAGTCATAAAAAAAAAAAAAAAAAAAAATATTTAATTTTTTTTTTTTTTTTTTTTTTTTTGTGCACTACCTATCTTTGTGAGAGTGGCTTCTCAGGGTTCCAGACAACATCATAACATCATGATCCCATAGCAAATTTTGGACATTGAAAACATTGTTCCCCTGCAGGAGATGATGATCAGACTAGACACACAATACATTACACACGCACTCCTCTCACTCACACACAGCGATCAGAGTAAGACACACACATACACACTCCTCTCACTCACACACAGCGATCAGAGTAAGACACACACACATACACACTCCTCTCACTCACACACAGCGATCAGAGTATAGAGCCATATGAAATCCGCGTTCACGGAATCGCGGACGGAATCGCGGAATTGACCAATAAAAATGGAATCAACTGCAAAACGTGGAATATTGCAGAATTTGGCCTAATCTGGACTGAAATTCCGTTTTTGGGTGGAACGCTTGGTGCACACGCGACCGGGGAGGCGGACGCTAGAGCGGGTTACACACAACACAGGCAGTCTCCCAAGCGTCTCGCTGCTTCGGTGTTTACATCGTCAAGAAGCTAATAAATTCCCCAATAAGCCCTCAATTCAGAGCAGAGCAGTATCCTAATGACTTTTATGCCTCCGGCGATAAGGTGTTTTGCTAATTCTGTCAACGTTCCGTGGACTGGACCCGCAAAAACACTTGCGACACTATTGTGATTAAATAGCTATGAATGAATGAATGAAAACTTTATTTAACAGATTGCAGAATGGGTACAATACAGTACGGCTCAATACATACAATTGTTAAGGGGATGCAGACCTGAGAAAGACGTTTGTCTTGTTTCCATCAGGGTCCCCCATTTTCAATTCATATAGACGTTAGGACATGATCGCTTCTTGCTAAATCTAGTGCACCCATCCATTTGTTTAATGCAAACGAGTCATTATACACTGCCCTTTATAATCGAAATAAACTTAAATAGCTATGAAACGTTTTACAGTACATAGGACTATAGATGGAAATGATAGCTTCTTGCTAAATCTGGTGCAATCCATTTGTTTAATGCAAACGATTGTCATTATACACTGTCCTTTATAAACGAAATAAACTAAACTAAAGGTGCCTAAATTATGCATTACTATATTTCATCACAATAAAATAGATATAGCTAGGCTACTGACATTGTGATAATGTCAGTAGTAGCTAGCTGTATCCATTGTTTACACTTGAAATGTGTATTTTTATTTTGTCACAATATTATTTGAAAAGTATTGTGTAAAATGTAACTGTATTTCTGAGTTGCAGCACTTAAAAACATTAAATGGACTGTTATATCATATTCAATTGTAGACATTTATTCATTCCCACTTATTAGACACTATTTCTGATGGTAAAATGAGCATAAAAAGCAAAATACAGAATTCTGAAATATTAAAACGGAAAAAACGGAATTTGGGAAAAAATAAAATGGAATTTGGAAAATAATAAAACGGATTTCATATGGCTCTATCAGAGTAAGACACACACACATTCACACTCCTCTCTCTCACACACAGCGATCAGAGTAAGACACACACACATTCACACTCCTCTCACTCACACACAGCGATCAGAGTAAGACACACACACACATACACAAATTACACAGTACACACCTCTCACTCACACAGCGATCAGAGTAAGACACACACACAAATTACACAGTACACACACTCCTCTCACTCACACAGCGATCAGAGTAAGACACACACACATACACACACACACGGACTCCTCTCACACACAGCAAACAAAAGTTATTTAAAGTACACTTCCACTTTAATTTGTATTATTTAATTTATTTATCTTGTTATGAGTGATTGCTGTATTGTTCTTCAAATACATTTTCATTTAAAGTGGCTTAAAGATCCAAATTCAAATGTTTCATGAGTCATTATTTTAATTTGCTATGGGATCATCATGTTATGATGTTGTTGTTTGGTCCTGACAAGAGTCTCAAAGTCTGGGGTGATGGTAGACAAGCAACTCTGAGGTCATGCTCAATGTCCAATCTGTTCCTCTGCTCCGTCTTCAGCTGGACCAGAGCTGAGAAGCCACTTTCACAAAGATAGGTAATTATATAAAAAAAAAAAAAAAAAAATTGTTGTTGTTTACATTGGTTTTCGATTAGTCGACTAATCGAAAAAATAATCGGCAGATTAGTCGACTACCAAATTAGTCATTAGTTGCAGCCCTAATGTATTGCCATTTTACAGCACAAGTACAGTACATCGGAAATAAGTTGGCATCTAACCAGAGTGCAAAGGTAACAGTTAAAGTGCATAACAATATACAGTGTACTAGTGATTAAATATATATAACAAACTATATATATATATATATATATATGTATGTGTGTGTGTGTGTGTGTGTGTGTGTGTGTGTGTGTGTGTGTGTGTGTGTGTGTGTGTGTGTGTGAGTAAGGCAGTTGTAGACAGTGAAAGCAGTATATGTACTGGTACTTGGCTAATAAACCTGATTTTGAATACTCAAAACAAAGCAATAGTACTTGGGCAGCAACCACATGGTATTGGTTCACCTCTAGTACTGACAATGCAGTTGGATTTACCTAAAATACAAAAGTTCAAAGATCTCAGCCAGCCACCAACCTCTTTCCCTCCAGATCAGAGAACCAACTCAAGTTGTCAGCAATAATGTGGTGATTCTCACACCCTGGACAGGTCACTATGACAACCCCTTTATGGTAAGCTATCTTGGATATTCTCTTCGTGGACCTGGTGGAACAGACCTGCAGACAGATAAACATGCCAGATTTAGTTTAGGTGAAGAGGTCTTCCATCATCTATTATTAAGCCTAGAAAGTGATGGTCTGAAAATACTAGCCCACCACAGATAGCCATGCAGCCTATTGAATGAATGAAAACTTGTATTTAACAGATTGCAGAATGGGTACAATACAGTACGGCTCAATACATGCAGACCAGAGAAAGACGTTTGTGTTGTTTACATCAGGGTCCCCCATTTTCAATTCAATGACATTTATGGCATACACAACATACATGACATTTATGGCATAGGGACATACATGACATACAGGTATTTAAGTATTACCTTGCACGTGTAAATTAGTTGATAATGTGTTGGTTTAATTTGTCCAATCGCATCCATTCTAACAAATGTTGAAGATGAGAATCCTCGATGACTCAATCCAATAGTATATCGGTGAAGAGATGGCACAGTGGGACATCCGTGAAGAAACCTGTGCTGTGTTGAGAGCTCCATTGCTTTGGGTACTGCTGCACTTATCCTCGTTGTTGAATCCGAGACTTTGACGTGAGCTGATCGAGAACTCAATCTTAGTAACAACATTGAAGTGTCGTGATGGTGACATAATAACAGCCGCTTGACGGTATGCATAGTCTCCGAATGTAAACAATAACGCCAGCTAGCAAGCTAGTTAAATTAAGTAACCTAACGTTAGCTAGCTATATGTTTTGTGTCTGAGCGTAATGCTAGCTAAAGCAGAGGTTAATATATATAAGTTACGTAATTAACGAAACTGACATGTACAATAACACCTAACTGTTCTCAATCTGATGTCAAAACTAGCCAAATTGTTACTAGCCTGACTTAACCTCGTCGTTGTCTGTAGGAAGTCGTCATGTGTTGTTGTCGCAATTTGATGACGTAAAATATAACATTTACTTCCACCAATAGTGTGCAGCTGCAGAGCCGCAGAGCCAGCGGCGCTCTCAGGGCCGCGCTCTGACGAACATAAATTGAAAATAAATAATAATAAAAAAAACTAGACAATTCCGCGCGGGGAAATTGTGAAAGTGTGGGTGATGCCTGTGCACCGCCGGCCAACGGGAGAGGGTCTGTATTGTCTCTGTATTGTCTCTTTCCACAGCAAAACGGTAGGCAAGGCATCAATGTGGAACGCCCTACCCAAAGCTGTAAAGGAATGTGAATCCCTACCCACATTCAAAACCGCTCTTAAAGAGCACCTACGGGGGAGCTCCAGTAGCTCACCATGTTTCGCGTCAAGGAATACCGTGCTGCGTCACGGATCTGGTTGACTCCGAGTTCGATTCCCGGACCCGCCGTCATTTGCCGAATGTCTTCCCCTGTTCTCCCTCCCGTTTCACCCTGCATCTGTCGGTCATGCTTGACCAGAAAAGCGATAAACGCAAAAAAAAAAAAAAAATGAAAAAAAAAAAAAAAAAAAAGAAAGAGCACCTACGAGAGGCTGCAATTCGAAACTGGCCACCGTAAATGTCCAAACCCACCCCCTCCTAATAGACAGTCTCCTCCCCACCGCATGTATATATTCTCTCCCCGTATGTATATTTCTCTCCCACCCACCCACCCCCTCCCAATGTACAGTCCCCTCCCCATCATATCATGTATATACTCTGTCAGGATCTATGGGTAACAGTACTGTATAGTTTCAAGTTCAAGTTTCTTTAATAGTTGTCATACAGAAGTACAGAATACTTTCATACAAAATGCTTCTTACTGTTACGCTCCAGAGACTGTGCTAGACAAGATAGTATCAAATAACATAGTATAGCATGTAAATTAGAAGAAGAAAATGAGGTCACAGTGTTCGGTATAGACATATGTACAATGTTCGATGCAGAATAGACGTAACTGAGTTACCATATAATATACAATACTATGCAGTGTACTAATGTACAGTACTATATAGTGCAAAGCAGAAATGGGATGAGGTACAATTTAGGTACAATTTACAGTAAGGTGTACGAGTTGTAGTGCAATCCTTCATCAATAAATATAAAGTGTGGGGAGTGGGTGCTACAGTGTGTTTGTTTAAAGTGGGTGTGTGCTATAAAGAATACCATTTATGTCACAAATGTATCAGTACTAAATACCTGTATGTCCCTATGCCATAAATGTCATGTATGTTGTGTATGTCATAAATGTCAATATGAATTGAAAATGGGGGACCCTGATGTAAACAAGACAAACGTCTTTCTCTGGTCTGCATCCCCTTAACAATTGTGTGTATTGAGCAGTACTGTATTGTACTCATTCTGCAATCTGTTAAATAAAGTTTTCATTAATTCATTCATTCATTCATTGTTTGAGAAAATTTACCATTTGAATAATATAAATAATGTTTGGTAAGGCTGTCCCCGAAGCCTGTTTTTGGGATTCAAACTTCGTCAGGGTTCTTCAAACGGACGTTCGAACCTTAGTTTTTAATTAAAAAATTTAAATAAAAAAAATAGACAAATAGACAATAAATAGACAATTCCGCGCAGGGAAATTGTGAAAGTGTGGGTGATGCCTGTGCACCGCCGGCCAACGGGAGAGGGTCTGTATTGTCTCTATGACAAACGGTTCAAAAGATACAAAAAGGGGGCGCGGCCTAAGGATGTGGTCAATATACCAATGAAAGAGGATATCCCTACTGAGTACAATGGTACAACCCGCAAGTCTCTATGACAAACGGTTCAATTTAGAGGAGAGTCTAACTTCAAGAAACAGGCTGTTCATTCAACAATGTATGTATATTTCAGTTTGTGGAGTGAATATGAGTTGCATAAGATAATAGAGTGAAGATATACTGAATACTGTCTATCTGTATGTCATGTATGTTATGATATGATGAATTGAAAATGGGGGACCCTGATGTAAACAAGACGAAAGTCTTTCTCTGGTCTGCATCCCCTTAACAATTGTGTGTATTGAGCCGTACTGTATTGTACCCATTCTGCAATCTGTTAATAAAGTTTTCAATCAATCAATCGGGTAGGAATACATATGTTTACACTTCATCCTCCTACTCCTGCTTGTTTGTTTTTTAATCTGTTTATTACTTGTTTTTTATTATTATTTATTTTCAATTTATGTTCGAAATAAATAAACGCATTCATTCAAGATATTGTGTGAGCAAAGGTATAGTTAATTTACTCATACAGTATATGTACATCCTCTGGCCTTGCACGGATATGTACTAATAATCCTGAAATGTGTTCCATACCTGTGTCTATCCCAGTTGGCTTCAGTGATCATAATATTATTGCTGTTTCCAGGAGAACCAAACTACCAAAGGGCAGGGCGAAAATTGTACTTACAAGATCCTATAAGAAATTTAGTGAGGAGGCTTTTCTTGATGATCTTGGTTCAGTTCAGTGGAAGGATGTGAGGTCTGTAGATGATGCTGAGGTAGCTCTAAATATATTTATGGATTATTTAATGACAATTGTGAACAAACATGCCCCTTTAAAAAAGTTCACTGTCAAAGCGAAATGTGCTCCTTGGATTGATAACTCTTTAAAGGACTTAATGTTGCAAAGAGATGAGACCAAGAAGATTTCGTTTTTATCAGGTCTAATTGAAGATAGAAATCATTACTGTAAATTAAGAAACCAGGTTACTAAAATTAACAGATTAAGTAAGAGAACCTATTATAAGCAGAAAATCTCAGAAAGCAGTAGGGACAGTAAAAAACTCTGGAATGTACTGAATGAAATCATGGGTAAAAAATCTGCCCTGGCTTCGTTTGTGGAATCAGAAGGTGGTATTTATCTGACTAAGCCTCTTCACATTGCTGATTATTTTAATGACTATTTTGTAAACAAGGTGTCCAAGCTTAGGCAGGGAATGGATAATACTGTCAATAACAACTCTGATGTGTTGATAAAAGAACACATTATGAAGGATAAAAACTGTGTCTTTGAATTCCAACAGGTGGATATTGTGACTGTGGATAGGCTATTGCGCTCTCTACCAGTCTCTAAATCCACTGGTAATGAATGACCACCTGGATAGCAAATTGTTGAGAATAGCTGTGTCTCATATCTCTGCACCAATCTGTCACATTTTTAATAGGTGTTTAATCAGTGGCATGTGTCCTTTGTTATGGAAGGAGGGAAAGATCATTCCACTTCCTAAAGATGCTAAATTACCTTTTGGAGGTCCCAACAGTAGGCCTATTAGCATTTTACCCGTTCTCAGTAAATTACTGGAAAAAATTGTGTCTGAGCAAGTCCAGGCCTACTTTTCAGCTAATGACATAACAACTGTACACCAACATGCATACAGGGCAGGTCATTCGACCAGTACTGCTTTGACACAAATGTCTGATAGTTGGCTTTCAGCTATCGATAGTTCAATGCTGGTGGGTGCTATTATGTTAGACTTCAGTGCCGCATTTGATGTGATTGATCACAATCTTTTAATACAAAAACTCATTTGCTATGGTTTTAATAACTCAGCAATTTTATTTTTTAGGAGTTATTTGTCCTCGAGGTCTCAGAGGGTCTATTTTAATGGTGCTTTGTCAGGCAGTAGAGGGTTAGAATGCGGTGTCCCACAGGGGAGTTGCCTGGGGCCCCTCTTATTTTCTATTTTTACTAATGATATGCCTTTTTCTATTCATCAGGCTAGTCTGACTTTATATGCTGATGATTCAACCCTTTATTATGCTGCAGCTACAAACTCTGAGCTCAATCAGGTTTTGGCTGGTGAATTGGACATTTTATATGACTGGATAAAAACAAATAAGCTGGTGCTTAACATATCAAAAACTGTTTGTATGCTTTTTGGGACCAATCAAAGATTGGCACGTAAACCTACATTGGTTCTACAAATTGCAGGTCAACCTATACATCAGGTTGAAAAAACTAAGCTTCTAGGCCTTTGGCTTGATAGTACTTTATCATGGTCTGATCACATAAACAAAACTGTTTTTAAAATGGGTAGAATGAATGAATGAATGAAAACTTTATTTAACAGATTGCAGAATGGGTACAATACAGTACGGCTCAATACATACAATTGTTAAGGGGATGCAGACCTGAGAAAGACGTTTGTCTTGTTTCCATCAGGGTCCCCCATTTTCAATTCATATAGACATTTATGACATACATAACATACATGACATTTATGGCATAGGGACATATAGGTATTTAGTACTGATACATTTGTGACATAGGCGGTATTCAAATATACAGTACTGTTACCCCTAGATCCTGACAGAGTATATACATATGATGGGGAGGGGACTGTACATTAGGAGGGGGTGGGTGGGTGGGAGGGGAATATACATACGACGGGGAGGGAATATATACATGCGGTGGGGAGGAGACTGTCTATTAGGAGGTGGTGGGGGTTTTGGGCATTTACGGTGGCCAGTTTCGAATTGCAGCCTCCCGTAGGTGCTCTTTAAGGGCGGTTTTGAATGTGGGCAGGGATTCACATTCCTTTACAGCTTTGGGTAGGGCGTTCCACATTGTTGTGGCATAATTGCGAAACGTGTTTAGTCCCTTGTTTGAGCCGAATCTGGGTTTAACATGATTTGTTGAGCTTCCTCTGGTGTAGTGGTTGTGGTATTCACTGACCTTTGGGAAGTATTTTGACATGTACATGGGCACCCCGGTCGTATAGTGTATCTTGTAGACCAGGCCCATTGCAAGTTGCTGTACTCTGTCGTCTACTCTAAGCCATCCTAGGTTGGCAAAGTGGGCAGGGGTGAGGTGGGTTCTGGGGTTCAGGTCAAGTAGTAGTCTGACCAGTTTGTTTTGTGATGTTTGTAATTTTGTTTTAAGCGCCTTTGAGGTGCTTTGGTACCATGAGGTGCACGCATAGTCATAGTACCCTTGAATGAGTGCTCCTGCCAGAGTCCTCAGGGTATTCTTGTTTACCAGAGAGGAGATCCGGTACAAGAATCTAGTTCGTTGGTTGACTTTTTTTATTACATTGGATGCCATTTTGTCACAGGAAAGATTTGCCTCTAGGATGGAACCCAGGTAGGTAATTTCGTCTTTCCTTGTGACAATATTGTCACCCACTGTAACTGAGAAGCCGTCGGTCTTGCTGAGTTTGTTATTTGAACCGAAGAGAATGGACTCTGTTTTGCCCATGTGTAATGATAGTTTGTTATCAGCGAGCCATATGCAGATTTTGCCTAGTTCCGTGCTGAGGGTTTTTTCAACCTGCAATTTGTTCTTGTCAGAGACCAGCAGGGCTGAGTCGTCCGCAAACAGGAACAAGTTGCAGTCACAGGCTGACGACATGTCATTTGCATAAATTAGGAAGAGTAGCGGTCCTAGTATGCTTCCTTGTGGAACACCACAGCTCACTGTGAGGGGGGGGGGATAGAGTACCGTTTACCTCTACCATCTGTTCTCTCCCCTCCAGGTAGGATTGCATCCAGCTCACTGATAGGCTATTGCTGTAGAGCTGTTGCTACTGCCAGGAAATGTGCACCATTCCTTCCATTTGCACTGTTTAATCAGATTGTTTGTGCTTTGGTTTTGTGCCACTTGGATTACTGTTCTGTAGTGTGGGCTTCTACTTCAAAGCAGTCGCTAAATAGGTTACAAGTGGTACAAAATAAGGCAGCAAGACTCGTTCTTGGTTGTTCATATAGGACTAGTGTTGTTCAAATGCATGAACGTCTTAGTTGGAGGAGTGTTGAGAAAAGACTTTCTGCCAACCTTTTAATTTGTTTTCATAAAGTGATCACAACCCACAGTCCTAAATATATCACGGATAAAATAATTTACGCCTCAAATGTGCACATGCATTTTACCAGAGGGGCAAGTAGAGGGCAGATTATTCTACCCCATACAAACACTAACAGTATGCAAAGAACAGTTTTATATAGGGCTATCAGGGCATGGAATTATCTTCCAAGTAACATACGTGACATAAGAGGTGTAGCAAGCTTCAAAAATAAATTAAAATCTTACATGTAGCCAATATTGACAATGCTGAGTTATGCAATATGTTACCGTTGATGTACATATTTAGATATAATATGTTTGTGTGTTAATGTTGTTGTGGTTCCTCGGTTGGTACGTCTTGCTATGTTGTGTTTCCTTATTTGGTATGTCTTGCTATGTTTTAATTGTATTATGTTTTAATTGCAATGTATATGTTGTAATGTTTTAATGCTGTCTCGGACCCCAGGAAGACTAGTTGACGTCTTGGCGTCAGCTAATGGGGATCCTTTGCTAATAAACAAATAAACAAAGCATGCGTGTGCTCACCACACATGATACATGTGTCACTATTCTGGCAGTGGCTACTGTTATTATAGTATTGTAATGAAAGGTCTGTTATTTAATGTTTGTGTAAAGGGCTATTTTAACTGTTGATGGGTAGTGCATCAGTAAAGTGAATATGGTATTGTGCTCTTGACTTGTTTGAATAGGTGGAGAGAGTGGTTAACTGTATTATAATAGTAAATAGAAAAATATGTTGTGCTCTTGCTTTTTTCTTTTTGAAGGTGGAGAGAGTACCATTGCTAGTGCCACAACAGTTTTATTTGAGGTTCATAACAGTACATTGTACTAAGCAATTGTTGGCTCATTAGTTTGTGATTCACATGCACTAAAATTCACCAGAATGCAGGAAATTAAGTCTTTGTAACTAAAATCTTCCGGGTGGGGGACCCCCAGACCCCCTGCTTAAAAAGTGGCCTGATTGGGGCTATATTTCGCGCTATATCTCCAGGTATGAATTATTTCCCCAGTCCGGCCCTGGTCACAAGGAAAGATGAAATTACCTACCTGGGTTGTGGGTTCCATCCTAGAGGCTAATCTCTCCTGTGACAAAATGGCATCCAATGTAATAAAAAAAGTCAACCAACGAACTAGATTCTTGTACCGGATCTCCTCTCAGGTAAACAAGAATACCCTGAAGACTCTGGCAGGAGCACTCATTCAAGGGTACTACGACTATGCTTGCACCTCATGGTACCAAAGCACCTCAAAGGCGCTAAAAACAAGATTACAAACATCACAAAACAAACTGGTCAGACTACTGCTTGACCTGACTCCTAGAACCCACCTCACCCCTGCCCACTTTGACAACCTAGGATGGCTTAGAGTAGACGACAGAGTACAGCAACTTGCAATGGGCCTGGTCTACAAGATACACTACGCGACCAAGGTACCCATGTACATGTCAGAATACTTCCCAAAGGTCAGTGAATACCACGATCACAACACCAGAGGGAGCTCCACAAATCATGTTAAACCCAGATTTGGCTCAAACAAGGGACTAAACACGTTTTGCAATTATGCCACATCAATGTGGAACGCCCTACCCAAAGCTGTAAAGGAATGTGAATCCCTACCCACGTTCAAAACCGCTCTTAAAGAGCACCTACGGGAGACTGCAATTCGAAACTGGCCACCGTAAATGTCCAAACCCACCCCCTCCTAATAGACAGTGTAACTGAGGGGTACAATTCCCTGACTGTATTGATAAGTATGGTATCATTAAACCACTACCGCTTTATGTACTTTAACTACTGGCCACACAGTGCATGATATAGATATGATGAACACTTTCCCACCATGAAACCAAGTCCACACAAATGTATAAGTCGAATATTTAATATATCCCATCAAGAGTGTGTTGGGGGTGACTGGGTCGACATCTGCTATATCACTGGAGACGTAGCCGAGGGGCTTGGAGTTCAATACTCCCTCGATCTCCGTGAGGACTGTCATTAGGACTTCTTCCGCCACAGTCTGGGCCCCAAGCACGGCGTACAGGGCTGTCTTTATAGAACGTACTTCTCGTTCCCAGGTTCCACCGAAGTGGGGTGCGTTCGGGGGATTAAACTGGAAGTCAATCTGGGATGGAGCGAGGTGGGTCTTAAGTTCTGGGCCCATAGCTTGGAAGCTCTCTCTCAGCTCTCTTTCTCCGCCTTTGAAGTTTGTCCCGTGATCAGACAACAATGTAGACAGTTTTCCTTTCCGTGATGTGAATCTTCGGAAGGCCATAAGGAATGAGTCTGTGCTCATGGTTGGAAGGAGTTCGATATGTATCGCTCTGGTGGTCATGCATTTGAATACAATACCCCACCGCTTCTCGGTTCCTCTTCCTTTCTTTATATACAACGGGCCAAAACAGTCCATGCCTGTGGAGTGGAATGGCTTGTCGCCGAGTCGGAGGCGACAGGGAGGTAGGTCAGCCATCCGGGGTATGCTGGGCTGCGCGCGCCACTTTCGGCAGTCTAGACAGGTTCGCTGGAAGCGTCGCACTGCTTCTCTTCCTTGAAGTATCCAATAGCGACGTCTGATCTCCGCGAAGACTCTCTCTGCTCCTGCGTGGTGTACATCCTCGTCGTATTTCTTTATGATCAGCTCTGTGACCTTGTGTCGGCTGTTCAAGACTATCGGGTACTTAACGTCATCCGGTAGATTGGGGGCCCTCCGCAGACGACCACCCACTCTGATGAGATTATGGGCCTCGCTCTCGGGTGCCAGGTGGAGCAATCTGCTGTCTGATGGGACGGGCTTTCCTCCCTGTAGACAGTCTAGCTCGTCGGGGAACGAGTCTCTCTGGGCTCGTTGTAGTAGAAGAAGTTCTGCTTCTTCGTAGTCAGCTGCTGAAATGTCGGCAGTGGGCTGAATCTCTGGGTGGTGCCACAGAAATGTCTTTAGTTGCGCACTCTGTAGGGTGAGGCAATCATCTATGTTGGGGTCTGTGGAGGCGACTGTGCTCAGTCCACAGAACATAGGTTTCTTGTTCTCAGCCTCCTCTTTACTCGCCTCCCGTGGGGTGGGCGTAGGCCACTCTCCTTCCGGGAGCTTGAGGAACTCTGGTCCGTCACTGTAGATGTTGTGACGGGTGAGGTCATCTAGGGACATTCCCCGGGTGATGACGTCAGCTGGGTTGTGTTTGGTGTCCACATACCGCCAGCTCGCTGCTTCTGTTAACTCTTGAATCTCTGTGACTCTGACTCCCACGAAGACCTTGTATCTGCATGAATCAGACTTGATCCATGTGAGTACTGTCGTGGAATCTGACCACAAGATTGTTCTGTGCACCGGAATGGTGAGTTCACGTTGGATTAACGTGGCTAGATGCGCTCCTGCTAGGGCTGCGCAGAGCTCTAGACGCGGGATAGATTGTTGCTTTCGTGGGGCTATTCTTGAGCGAGCCAGGATGAAGGCGGTGTGTATCTCTCCTCCCTTCTCTTGGGCACGCAAGTAGGCCACTGATCCATAGGCTACTTCGGAGGCGTCGCTGAAGACGTGTAGATCCATCTTGCATGTCTCTGGCCTCACTGTGGGTGGGAAGTAGCTGTGGCGTATATTGACGCCTGGGAGTGAGCGGAGTTCCGTCTCCCACTCTCTCCATGTGGAGGCAAGGGGTGCGGGTATTGGGTCGTCCCAGCCCTGGTCCTTGTCCCATAGTGCTCGTACAATCATCTTTGCCCTGGTGGTGTAAGGTAGAATACATCCCAACGGGTCATATTGTCTGGCGAGTGTTCTGTACACACTCCGTCTGGTGGTCGGTATCGCCGTCGACCTTCCCTGCTCCGTGGTCAGGGGTTTGTGTCTATAGTGGAGCGAGTCTGTTTTGAAGCGCCAGACTAGTCCTAGTGTCATTTCTTGGGCTTCTCCTGGGATTATCGCCATCCAGGTCTCGCTGCTGGCAGCCTTGTCCGCGGGGGAGAGGCTGCGCAATACGTGCGGGTCGCTGCTGGCCCACTGCCTGAGATCAAAGCCGCCTTTGATCAGAGAGGCGCGTAGCTTGAGTAGGAGAGCCTCGGCTTCTTCTTGAGTCGAAACGCTTTGTAAACAGTTGTCCACGTAGAAACTGTTCTTCACACTGTGTCGGACCTCTTCATCTGCTGCTGGGTCCTCTGCGACGTGTTTCTGTAGTGCAAATGTAGCACAGCACGGGCTGCATGTAGTTCCGAAAGGGAGGACTTCCCATTGATAGATGGCGGGGTGCTCATCTCCGATCCTCTCTCTCCATAGGAACCGCAGCAGGGGCTTGTCCTCCTCCACTAGTCTCACCTGCAGGAACATCCCTTTGATATCCCCGCTGATAGCCACCTTGTCCTGGCGGAAGCGTAGTAGCACGCCTAGTAGAGAGGGGCCGAGTGTGGGGCCGGGCAAGAGCTCTTTATTCAGATTTTGGGATCCGATCTGGTAGCTGCAGTTAAACACAATGCGATCCTTGCCGTTGTGGTGGACCTTGTGGTGCGGCACGTACCATGATTCGGTCGTCTGATTGGCCTCTTTAATGTCAATCTTTGTCACGTGTCCCGCTGTGATTAGCTTCTCAATCTCAGCGCGGTACACACTCTCTTGAGCGGGGTCTTTGGCTAGGCGCCGCTCTGTGTTCAATAGATACCGCTCCGTAGCGTCTTTCTTTGCGTGAAAGGTGGGCATTCCCTCTCGCCTCAGGAGTGGAGTTGCGTATCTCATCACTCCGCCGACTGTGACTCTCTTTGTCCCCTGCTCGAGGAGGTTTATGGCGTAAATGTCTTCTTTAGAACAAATGTCTTTCTTTTCGTTCTTAAAGGGCATTGTCTCTAGTGTCCATAGCCTCTCGACATGCTGCAGGAGAGTGGTGTCTTCTTCTGTCACTCTGGAGTGGAGGCAGCTAGTGGCTGCTGTTCGGTTAAGAGATTTAGCGAGGGGGCCTTGTAGTGTCCATCCTAGGCGGGTCTCGACTGCTGCAGGACAGCCTCTGGGTCCTGTATGGACCCGGTCTATCGGGACTATGAGGTCTGCATGGTCGGAGCCTATCAGCAGGGTCGGGGTGGCGCCGTCTATGAGCGGGATAGGTAGTTGACGCAGGTGCACATATTTATCCATCAGTTTGGCGATGGGGTAGGTGTACTGTGATAGTCCTATTTCTTGGCTGGTGAAAGCATTTGTAATCCTATACCGTCGCTCTGGCTGCCCGCTTGCTGCGATAGTGAAGGAGACATTCTCGCCTTTTATCGTCTTTAAATCTCTTCTTATTGTCCGAATCGTCATTTGGTTCTCGCTCCCCCGCAGTCCCAGCTGGGCCGCAGCGGACGCGAGCAGAAGGGTCTTCTCTGACCCGTCATCAAGGACGGCGTAAGTGTCCATGACTTTATCTTGGTAGCTCAATGTTACACGGACTACCTTTAAGAGCACTTGGGCGCCGCTGCTGCTGGCGGGGTCAATGTACATGACACTTGCCTTTGTGCTGCTCGATGGTGCAGGTGCAGGCTTTCTTCTGTTACTGTCGTGTAGGACCTCTAGGTGGGCTCCGTCACACCGACTGCACCTCTTCTTTAGGCGGCACTCGGCTGCCATGTGACTGCACGCACATCGGTAACAGCGCCTGTTGGACTTTATCCATTGACTCACTTCTTCTGCATTCATCTTTGTGAACAGGTCACATTGTGACAGCCAGTGTTCCTTCTCGCAGTACGGGCACACCATCTTCCACTTCTCTTTTCTCGAGGGGGTACTGTGGTTCTTACTGCTCGGTACTGATTCTGATTGGTGCATGACAGTCACCGATCTTCTTCCATCGTTTATTCTCCTGGGTCCCTCTCTGGAGCTTGGTGTGCTCCGCACGAACGTATCCAGTCGTAGGCTGCTGACTTCTCTCGCCAGGAAGTCGGCTAGATCGAGGAGGGATGGTTCGGGACCGTTAGGATCACGGTGGTCTCTCTGCCGCCTGAAGCGCTCTTGTCTGGCGGGTGGCAGCTTCTCTAAAATCCTCTCGACGTTAGAGTTGGCGTATAGCTCGTGCATACCCTTTTCTCGTTGCGCTCCCAGCATCCCTACCAGGGACTGCACTTTTATAGACAGGTCGTCTAATGAGCGATTGTCTGTTGCTGGGGGTAGGCGGTCAATATGCCTTATCTCTTGGATTACGTAATCCCATATACGTCCATATCTCTGGTCCAGCGCTGCTAGAGCCGCGGTGTATGGGGTCGTAGAGGTGGCATAGGCTAGCGCTATATTGTGCGCTCGGGGTACTTTCAGGTGCTTCAGTAATATTGCATACTTGTGGCGTTCATCAGCGACATCCACCATCATTGTCTCTAAGCACATCCGGAGCTCCGTGTACTGTGCTCGATTCTCATAGGTGAAGTCTGGAAACGTCGGTGTGCCAATGTATGACGCCGTGGATGGCTGATACATCGGCGAGCGTTGGGGGAGAGGCCTCCTAGGCGAGTCTCCTCTTGCGCCTCTCTGTGGGCTGGTACCGGCAGGGTACCATGGCCCGCTGGTCCAGGTGCTATTCCTCGGGGCTGGTCGTGCGTCATGCTCACCCGTGAATAGAGTCGGGGGTCTGTAGCGCAGCGCCGCGGGGGTATAGCCTGGGCTGTACTGGACCTCCTGGTCCGGTGGAGTACTGTGCTGTCGTCGGGCTTGGTTCTCCTCCTCTCCCTCTTCTTCTTCTATCAGGTCCTCTAGATCCTGTAGTCGTTTATTTAGCTTCTCTGCAGTGTATGCCGCTCCTTCCTTGTAGCTGGGTCTCGCTTGGACCGGTCGGGGAAGGGGGTCTGCGGGGGGTATAGGCTTGGTCTGTTGGTCAAGTTCAGGGTCGCTTGCTCGGTTAGGGGATGCTGCCCTTGACTGTTGTCTCGACGAGTTCCTTGAACCCCTGGCGGAGGGAGAGGGTGTTGCCTTGGTGATCAGCTGCTCCATTAGCTGCGCTTGTAGTCTGTCGCGCTCGCCCTGTAGTCTGTCGCGCTCGGTTTCGCGCTGGATGAGAGCGAGGTCGCGCTCTGCCTCTCTTTGGGCACCGTCAGCGGCGCGCTGGGTGTCTGCTCGGTCTCTTGCCATATTCTCTTCCGTCTGAAGGCGTCTCATCTCCAGGCGTATGCGCTCTTCTTCGCTCCGTTGCTGCGTCTGGAGTCGATCGCGTTCACCCTGAAGTCGATCGCGTTCACCCTGGAGTCGATCGCGTTCGGTAGAGGCTGTCAGGCTGACGAGGAACGCCTGTGATAGCATCCTCTCCGCTTCGCTGGGGGAAGACGGTTGTAGAGGTGAGCCGCTCCTGGCTGTACTCGTTGGGGAGTCCTGGAGCTCTATCTCCTCGGCGCTCTCCTCATCTTGTTCCGTGCAGAGTTCTCTCTCTGTAGGGTTGTCTTCCTCCCGGGGCTGGTCGGGGACTACTTCTTCAGTATTGGCGGGGGGTAAAGGCATGTCAGCTCCCTCCTGGTCCCCACCGTGAGCTTGGTCAGTTACATTAGAACCCACTAGGGCCTCTGTGGTCGGGGTAACCTGGTCGTTAAGGTCAGACATAATTTTACTTTCTACTTTTACCGCGTTTACCGTTTGTCGAAGGCTAGGTAGTTGACTGACAGCGTAATCCTCTAAGTACTGAGGTGTCTGTCGTCTGCGCCGCGGGCGTTCTACGTTAGGAGGACCGTTTCGTGGAGTGTTCATCATAGGCCATTTCAATATTAATAACACTATATTAATATTACACTAGTTACCCTCCGGCTCGAAGGACCAATTGTAACTGAGGGGTACAATTCCCTGACTGTATTGATAAGTATGGTATCATTAAACCACTACCGCTTTATGTACTTTAACTACTGGCCACACAGTACATGATATAGATATGATGAACACTTTCCCACCATGAAACCAAGTCCACACAAATGTATAAGTCGAATATTTAATATATAGCAAAGGGTATATACAACGTTCACTTAATGACATTTATGATTTGAATGCACTTGTAAGGCAAATGAGTATTCGTAGGCAAATCAACATTGAATGTCCAATCTCTGGTTACGCAGGAAGCAAGTATACAACCTGGTTCTTTAGGGAACTATAGCGATGGTACTTAATGATTATAGCTGGATATACTAAAGGGGGGTCCTGCTGGTTGTAAGTCAGTAGGGGGGGGGTTAGGAGAGCCGCCGGCGATATCCCATCTGGCCAACGATTTCTTGGGAGAATTCAGAGTGCTGAACACGGTGCCCACAGAACCTTGGTCCACAGATGAATACAGTTGGGCCCTCTTGTAGACGGTAGCTGCCGGTCCACAACGAAGAGACGTGAGGCGACCTCACTCGGGGTAGAGCGCCGTCTCACCTGGACTCCTCTCGGGGGGTAGTTCCAACACTCACCAGTGTTGGCTGTTATCCATGGCATAAATCAAAGCACCCAAAGCAAGTAGATAATCCAAGCCGTGTAGGGCTCGCCGTCGTCCGGGTAAGGTAATCCAATGTGCAGGTCCACTCGTCCTAGCCCAGAACTCCTCGGATGAAAGCACCACACGTGGTCTGCCCAGCCTGGTTAAGACTCTAGATAACGCGAGGAAACGATGGGGGTACTACTCACTGTATAACTCTAACCGAACGATGCACCATACATAATAGACTATTATTAACTTAATAGAAATACGTCCCACTCGACGGTATAGTGCCAAACTATGACAATTCAACTATTAATCCACACGATGTCTCAATGCCATTCTGAGGCCAAGTTGACCATACTGCACCACACGTGTATCGTGGGTGAGGCTTAACGTCTTGCCACTAGGTTGGAGGGTAAAGAACTAAGGGCTAAGGGACTAAAAAGAAAATTCTACTTTACTTGCGCCATATATATATGCGCTGTGAACAAATAGTACCATTCGTATTTCACCAGACGTATTCCTACGCGGAACCGGGCTAGTAACGACATGTTCGTCGGCACGATTGAACTTGAACCAAGGGGCTTGGCTGCTGGCGCCAAGTTCTTGTCCAATGAGAGAATGAAACTATTATGGGCTGTTAGTAGACTAAAGGGATATTCAGTGTATATGTACAAGGAATATACAAGGGATATCAAACGATATACAAATACTATTAAATATATATCCATAAATAAATATATATATTCGGTTTAATCTGATCCTTCACAACAGACAGTCTCCTCCCCACCGCATGTATATATTCTCTCCCCACCGTATGTAGATTTCTCTCCCACCCACCCACCCCCTCCTAATGTACAGTCTCTGTCAGGATCTATGGGTAACAGTACTGTATATTTGAATACCGTATATGTCACAAATGTATCAGTACTAGTTCAAGTTCAAGTTCAAGTTCTTTAATAGTTGTCATACAGAAGTACAGAATACTTTCATACAAAATGCTTCTTACTGTTACGCTCCAGAGACTGTGCTAGACAAGATAGTATCAAATAACATAATAACATAATATAGCATGAATTTAGAAGAAGAAAATGAGGTCACAGTGTTCGGTATAGACATATGTACAATGTTCTGAGTTACCATATAATATACAATACACAATACTATGCAGTGTACTAATGTACAGTACTATCTAGTGCAAAGCAGAAATGGGATGAGGTACAATTTTAGGTACAATTTACAGTAAGGTGTACGAGTTGTAGTGCAATCCTTCATCCATAAATATAAAGTGTGGGGAGTGGGTGCTACAGTGTGTTTGTTTAAAGTGGGTGTGTGCTATAAAGTGTGTGGAGTGGGTGCTACAGTGTGTTTGTTTAAAGTGAGTGTGTGCGTGTGGATGTGTGTGCTATGTGTGTTTGGTGGTTGTTGTTGTGTAGTGTTCATTCATTGTTCGTTTAGCAGCCTGATGGCCTGGGGATAGAAGCTACTTCTGAGTCTTTCTGTGCTCGCCTTGAGACTCCTGTATCGCTTGCCTGACGGCAGCAGTTCAAAGAGGCAGTTGTTCGGGTGGCTCGAGTCCTTAATAATTCTCTTAGCCTTCCCCTTGCAACGCTTGTAATAAATGTTCTGGAGGGTGGGGAGCCCCCCTCCAATTGTGCGTTCGGCTGAACGTTTCACTCTTTGTAGTCTGCTTTGGTCTTTTGCAGTGCTATTCCCAAACCAGGAGGTGATGTTGCCGGTCAAGATGCTCTCTATTGTACATGAGTAGAAGTTCTTAAGGATCTTCTGGCTGACTTGGAACTTCCTTAGGCGCCTGAGGAAGTAGAGGCGTTGTCGTGCCTTCTTCACCACACTGTTAATGTGTGTGGTCCATGTCAAGTCCTCGGATATGTAGGCTCCGAGGTACTTGAAGCTGTTGACTCTCTCAACCGGTGCCCCGTCGATGCTGAGGGGGCTGTAGTCCTTGACCCCCGACCTCCTGAAGTCCACAATCATCTCCTTTGTTTTGCTGACGTTCAGGGAGAGGCTGTTTTCCTGGCACCATCCCGCCAGGACCTTGACCTCTTCCAGGTAGGCCCTCTCGTCGTTGGCAGAGATCAGGCCCACCACCACTGTGTCGTCAGCAAATTTGACGATTGTATTGCTAAATACCTGTATGTCCCTATGCCATAAATGTCATGTATGTTGAGTATGTCATAAATGTCAATATGAATTGAAAATGGGGGACCCTGATGTAAACAAGACAAACATCTTTCTCTGGTCTGCATCCCCTTAACAATTGTGTGTATTGAGCCGTACTGTATTGTACCCATTCTGCAATCTGTTAAATAAAGTTTTCATTCATTCATTCATTCATTCATTCATTCATTCATTCATTCATTCATTTATTCATTCATTCATTCATTCATTCATTCATTCATTCATTCATTTATTCAGCTGTGCCCGCACAGTGCAATACTCCAATTCAGCCATTGGGTGGGTGGCGCTGCTGAGCGGCCCTCACAGCGCGGCCGTCAGAGCGCGGCCCTGAGAGAGCGCCGCTAGCTCTGCGGCTCTGCAGCTGCATGCTTCTCACTTCCACGCCTGGGATCTAGCATCTACCATTTTGGAGGAGTCGAAAGCCAATGAGAACGCAGACCCATGAGTTTGTGCGCATAGTTGTGCGCGGGACTACGGAAGTCCTGTGGCTTCGGCTAGCTAGCTGTTCAAAACAGATTACAACAGACTGATGTTGTGATTATATAGTTCAGAGAACGTTTATTGTTTTTTAGGCATAGCAAAGGTTAATGGCTGTTAATTATTCTTAGTTTATAATATGCAGTGATGATCGACGTAATAGTCTGCGAAACGATAGAAGAGGTCAATGACCAGGTCAGACAACTTGAGATCTCAACTCACTCAAAATATGTTGTGCATGGAGTCGACAAAGGCTACAGTATTCCTTCAGGTCGGTTTCGGTTCGTTTTCCTGTCAACTGTCGTTAGTTAGCTAAGCTTCAATTATTTTGTTTTCACGTTTAGTAGTCCTAGCCCTAGAGTGGCAGCTGTTTTCTCTTTCTTCCAGCATGGCTGTCTGTGACCACTGGTGGTAACTACTTTCAAAATAAATGCCTAGTTTCTGTACAGTGGCAGAGTGGGGTGTAACACTACTGTTTCACTGTGACCTATTTACAAGATCCAGGTATAAGACACCAAATTATAACTTTTTCTGTTGATATATTTCTCATATCAACACATAGCAACTGTTGTTTTGCACATAGCAACCATTGCCTCTTCCATTGCAATATACAGAACAATGTTACAGGCAGTCATGTTGGAAGACAGAGAGAACTACACAAACAGTCTGTGCAAGGCGTTGCACATAATTAATTTAGTTCTTTCTTCCAGCATGGCTGCCTGTAACAAAGAAAAGACTACTTTCTGTGCAGTGGTAGAGTAGGTAAAACCCTGGAAAAGCATTATATTACTGTTCTACTGTGATTTGTTTACAAGATCTATAGTAATAATAAGGCACCAAATTATTGTGGTTTTATTGATAGATTTCTCAACCGTGGTCACTTCCATTGCCAATGCCATGTACAAATGTTACAGGCAGCCATGTTGGCAGACAGGGAACTTCAACTACACATTCCGTGCAATGCCTCTATTCCTTGGGGGGTACTTATGTGTTTAGCGCTGCTGTGAATGCTATACCATCACGTACACAGAACGTGGTCTGTGTGAATCTCGTGGAAAACTGGAGATATTTTACTAAACATACGTTTTCTGCCAAAATGTCAAAGGGATTTGATACTATATGACAAGAGCTGTCCCTAGAATGGCTGACATTCCATACATTGCATGTATTCCATATACAGCCATAGAACGCTCCATGTAATTTGTTGGGGGGATTCATCCGCACAGCATTCTAATTGTCACGCTCTGTGTTTAAAATTAAGATAAGGAATTTCTGAGACTTGGGGGTCAGCTCTTGTGATAAAGTATCAAATCCCTTTGAAAGTTCTGGCAGAACACATATATTTAGTAAAATATCTCCACAAGATTCACACGGACCACATTCTGACAAATTGACAACTAATTTACTCTCAATAACTGTCAAACTAAATTAATGTATGCAAAACGGTTTAGAGTTTTTGGAAGTGTGTGAGATTATGTGCAACATATATCAGCATTGTTTTTTTTGTGTGAAGTGCCCTTTTAAATCAAAGTCACTATCGGTAAGTTTAATTGCAGTGGTTTGTTCAAGGTAAATAAAGAACAATGTGTTTACTGTCCCCATGATTTGCTTTACTGTGATCATAGGGCTTCCGTTTAGTTTACTTTCGGATTGAGTCTTCAAGTGCAATTAAATAAATAAATCAACCATTATTATTAATGTCTTTTTACATCCTGCAGATCAGTGGAAACCGGCAGGGTCTAGGATGAGGGTGTTCTGGGAATGGTGCAAGGGTAAAGATACCCCCCTCATCCCCTTCGACGGAATCCCCTTCGTGTTTGTGGGACGTAAGATGATGGGCTGTCATAGAGGGAAGGATAAGCACGCCAGAAAGAAACAACAATACGCTGACAAGGTGATGAAAATATTTGTTTATTTCTGTATGAAACTTAACAATCTTTACTTGTTGTCACCCGAGAATACAGAATGGGTGGCTTTGTAAATGTGAAAAACATGAAATGAGGCATGTCCCGATACCACCTTTTAAAGTACTTACATTTGGGTACTTTCCGAGTACTGATATGAGTACTTAATAATACCGTAACAATGACTTTGAAAACATGTTTTATTTTCAGATATTTCTCAGTTTCTCACTGTATTTAATATGCAACATGATGCTGTTGCTGACATTTAAAAGAAAACTCCAACATTTAGGGAAATTAGCTTATTTGTCCTCTACCCTGGAGTTAGACAAGAAGATGCATACCTTTTTTCTTCTCTGTGCATGCAGTAGGAGTAGGAAGACGTGCACCGTTAGCCTAGCTTAGCGTCAGTCACTGGAAGTAGGTTCCTCCGTTAGCCTAGTTCCCAACACTGAGCATGGGCAGGCAGGCACTTGTCGCCAGCAGAGAGCGAGCGTGTGTGTGTGTGTGTGTGTGTAAACAGCACGCAGCCCCGTATGGGGGCGGAGAGGAGAGATAGGAGAGGACGGCAAACAAGACCTAGACTAACGGAGGAACCTACTTCCAGTGACTGACGCTAAGCTAGGCTAATGGTGTGCGTCTTCCTACTCCTACTGCATGCATGCACAGAGAAGAAAAAGGTATGTATCTTCTTGTCTTAACTCCAGGGTAGAGGGCAAATAAGCTAATTTTCCTTTTAGTTAAATTCATATAAATATAATAAAAATTTTAGCATTAGATTTTGTGTTTTCTTGAACAAACATGGCATTGAGTAGTAATATCGGAGTAGTTTTATGAGTACATGAGAACAGTATCGAACCGGTATCGGGACATCCCTACATGAAATATTTTGTATCTGCACTAACTTGTGCCGGTATAACTGTTTTAAGTGTTATTAATTGACATATTGGTTGACTGATTGTTGACCAATGTGGCTGTTGCCTAAAAGAAACAGGCCACTTGCCTTCTGGGAGTGGAAACAGAGAAGTGGAAAGTGCTGAAATGCCTTAATTTCTTGACTGCTGCTGTGCATTCAAAATTGAAATATATATTCACAAGTGTGGACAATCAAGCTGCTGAGTAGTACTATTCCCATTACACATGAAGACACTCATTGTCTGTTTATGCCACTGTCAGCCAATCTGTTTGTAATGTGCATTTATAATAATGCGGTAATGTTTTGTGTTGTGCTTTACTCTGCTAGATATGCCAGTTTATTTTTCTGCAAAGTGGTGTGTTGTATCTGATGTCCTTAAAGCTGGTGATGGTCACGACATGTTAATCCTGTTGTCAACCCTTCAGAGAGACCGTGCTGAACAGGAGGGGCTGGACCACGGAAAGAAAGGACGAAGAAATCTGTTGATTAAAACCAAGAAGTTATCTTGTCCTGCCTTGATCGGAGTCACTCGGATTGTCAAGTTCCCTGGATTCAAGGTACTGAAGGAGACTGTTAGTGTGCTGTACCCTGGATTCAAGGTACTGAAGGAGACTGCTAGTGTGCAGTACCCTGGATTCAAGGTACTGCAGGAGACTGCTAGTGTGCTGGGTATGAAATGAAAATGTATTAGCTTGCCTAAAGGTCCCCTCCATTATTAAATAACAATCTGTATAGTCATAAGTCATAAAGTCATGCCTCCACATTTTATGCAGAACTTGGTGGCTATTGCTCAGCTGGCCACACTGTGATCCAGGAAATGCAATAACTGCTAATGTGAAACTCGTATTATAAGTTGATACATCTAGTGATCTATGCATGAAAGCAATTCTTTTTTTTAGAGGATCTCTTAGTTATAACAAGACTGTGTGACCATTACCCCAGGACAGATCAGTCAATATTTATAAAGACATACCACTCCAAAAACTAGAAATCAGACAGAGAAAGCTCAAATTTGTGATGTCGTTTATATAAAATTTGGTCCTGCTCATTAAACTGAAAGCTTGTGGGCCAGACACATTTTTGTGTGAGCTCTTACATCCAAATGGGGTTTAGATTCTGGTCCAGGCGCTTTTACTTAGCAATACCAGAATATGCTTAATTCATTGTCTATGGAGCAACCCCAGACTTTACATCCAGGTGGCACAACAACATAACAACACAACACATGACTATTCTCAGAGCAGGCTGTGCTCATGCCTAATAATACATGTAATAGATGACAGACTGATCAAGTCAACAATGTTATTGGTCACAGCAGCTACAGAGTCATTCATTCTAAGAATGTGGACTTGTGCACATCCCTAGTTGAAAAGGACACAATATGGCCCCTTGGTGAAAACTCCTTTGTTGAAAGGCTGCTGCGTCAGCTCTGCCAAATGCTGATCATGAAGTGGCTCAACAAACAGTGGGCAGTGACTGTAAAAGTATTTGTTTTCCTGTGTGGTTCAAGTTTTCTGCCTGTTTTTTGTGATTTGCCCATTTACAATAGCTGGACGATGCCTGGAAAATGCGAGAGAGGAGAGCCAAGTCCTACTCTCTGAGGCACGCCCTCCAGACAGACCCAGACTCCGTTCAGTGGAAGGACCTGTACTTCATCAGGGTACCCAACCTCTCTGACCACATAGGTCATCCCATAGGAGAGGTAAGCGCAAAAATACATACACATGTTTTAATATATCCTATGGTTTTAAAAGCTATACGTATTATACCTTGAAAACGATTGAGAGTTTACGACATTAAAGCAGAGTTAGTTACAGAGATACCCACACGGCCAGTTTCAGGTAGGTGCTGGACACACCATAAATCCAGTAGTAATAGAAAAGGTCTGCATACTGAAAAGCTCTGGGTCAATTATTCTGAACGGCTGCTGTTCAATTATTCTGAATGGCTCCTGGTAAATTCTTCTGAATGGCCACTGTTCAATTATTCTGAATGGCTCCTGGTCAATTCTTCTGAATGGCTCCTGTTCAATTATTCTGAATGGCGCCTGGTCAATTCTTATGACATTAGGTGTGAGGAATAACGTGGTATTTCAGATAACAGGTAATCGATCCACCACAATTATCCCGTGTGACATTATATGAAAATATAAACAAGATGTCGTCCTTCTCCTCAGACAGCAGACGACGTGGACGAAAGGGTGAAGGATTTGATCATAGAGAAGGTGAAAGAAGGCGTGACGAAGGTGGGGGAGATCAAGAAGCTCATGGTGCAGTTCGTGGAGAGCGAGCTCTTCCCCGACTCCACTCCGCCACAGCTACGAGCGTTCTTCCCCAAGGAGAAGACCGTGAGGAGCATCATGAACCGCGCCCGGAAGGAGATACACTTCACCAAGATCGACCTGACCAACCTGCTGGTGAGCTCTCTCTCTCTCACTCTCACTCTCACTCTCACTCTCACTCTCACTCTCACTCTCACTCTACATGTACATTTAGTCATTTAGCTGACGCTTTTATCCAAAGCGACCCACAAGTTGTAGAACAAGTCAGCAGGAAGGGAACAACTCTGGCAGCTAAGGGTAAGTGACATTGTTCGTCAAACAGTGTTGGTCTTGAGTGCATAGTTTGATGATGTTTTTTTTATTTTCGTGTCTTACATACAGGTGTATGCCCAGCCCATATGGGCTTACAAGACACATAAACAATAAGTATATAATAGTATACTTGACAAATTACTTGACAAATGATGACATAATAGACCAAGATGGCCACAAAAAAAAAGAAAATACAATAAAACGTAATATAACACAAGCTGTAAGCAATGTATGTAAACAAAGAAACAAGAGGAATTCATATACAATTATATAGGATATACTAGTGTTTTGTCAAGTGCCATGCTTTCTCCAGAAATCCTGCAAAACTGATGTCCTCCACAAAAAAACAACTCAACATACAACTCTCAGACTGCCAAAACAAATCCGGATTTACAATTTGAAAGTAGTATATTAGTATAGACATATTAGCATAGTAGATAGTAATATAGACATATTAGCATAGTAGATAGTAATATAGACATAGTAGCATAGTAGGTAGTAGTATAGACATAGTAGCATAGTAGGTAGTAGTATAGACATAGTAGCATAGTAGGTAGTAGTATAGACATAGTAGCATAGTACGTAGTAGTATAGACATGGTAGGTAGTCGTATAAACATAGGTAGTCGTATAGACATAGTAGCATAGTAGGTAGTAGTATAGACATGGTAGGTAGTCGTATAAACATAGGTAGTCGTATAGACATAGTAGCATAGTAGGTAGTAGTATAGACATAGTAGGTAGTACTAGTAGTATAAACATAGGTAGTCGTATAGACATAGTAGCATAGTAGGTAGTAGTATAGACAAGGTCGATTCCTTAGTAGCAAAGTGCATAATACAGACTGCATTTATATAGCGCTTTTATCCAAAGTGCTTTACAACTTACACCTCACGTTCACACATTCACACACCGACGGCAGAGGCAACCATGTGAAGGTGCCAAATTGCTCTACGGGAGCAATTAGGGGTTAAGTGTCCTGCTCAAGAAGGAGTCGGAGTAGTAAAATAGTCAAACACACCTCAGGGCGTGTGTCACTCGCGTGTGTCACTTGCGTGTGTCACTCACCCAGTCCTAGCGGGTCCTGGGGCGCGTGGCCTGTCATTCCTCTGTGAGGGGTGGGGGTGAGGGGGGGCGTGGTGTTCGCTGGTTTTCCTTGTGGTGGCGGAGGCGCCGCGGCTGGGGTAGATGGAGCGGCCTGTGGGGTTGGCATTCCCATCGCCCGTGCATGGCGGTGTGAGTGGCACGCGGGCTGTGTTTTCCTTCGGCCATGACGTGCTTTATCGGGGGGTGTGTCTTGGATGGGGATGTGGTAGGGATTGATGTGTGTGAGGTGTTCGGGGGACTGACTGTTCCGGGGGGAGTTCACATGCCTTCGAGCGACATTATATTGTACTTATTTTATGCCTATTCTTAAATCTGCACGTCTACATTACACTACTTTTATTGTCTTTTATACCTATTCTTATGTCTGAAGTTTATGCAATTTTTTTATTTTGTCAATTTGTGTGCTGATTTTATGCCCATGTTAATTTAAAAAAAATTATACTAATTATTGTGGTACACTCTGGACTGAGAGTACAATGTAGATAGCTATTAATATTTATTATTGTAGAAATGTGTGCAATGCATTGAAATGTCTGTAAAGTCTCGACTACATTGAAAATGAGGGTGACCCTCAATTGTAATTTCGAGAATAAATAAAGGTGATGATGATGATCTCCACACGCTCCTTCGTCCCCACCCAGGCGCTCGCGGAGAGCTGGAAACTGCAGGCGCCGAAGACCAACTTCCTGCTCCGAGTCCAGTCGGAGAACGAGAACCTGCTGCTGTGTTACCAGACCGACTGGCAGCAGGAGCTCCTGCAGCTGTACGGCGGGGAGGTGTGCTTCCTGGACGGGGCCTACCGGAGGACGCGCTTCCCCCTGCCCGTGTACTTCCTGTGCGTGCGCACCAACGTCAACCTGGTGGTGGTGGGGCTGTTCGTGGTGCAGAACAAGAACGACGAGGCGCTGATGGAGGCCCTGGGGGTCTTCAAGCAGTGGAACCCGTGCTGGACCCCGCGCTACATCCTCACCGAGGACTGCCCCAAGGAGATAGTCGCCGTGGAGACGGTGTTCACAGGTGAAGAAGACGGAACTGGGGGGATTAGCTGGAGGATGGGGTTGATTATTCACATGGGATATAGTCGTGCGTTGTTGTTATTTTTCGGTTTGATTCTGAATTACTCTATTTATTCATTTGTTTATTTATTCTGAGTGTTTGCTCGTAGAAAAAGGTAAAGTCATCCTGGTATGTTCCAAGGAAACTATAAAGGAAGGAAGGGTCATCACATCACTGTGTAGCGCGTGAACGAACGCACATTGGCGGCAAGTGTGGAAACATTCAGTTCTCCTTGTTTATGATCCGTCATTAAAACAGGTTGTTACTTCAGATGTCAGAAGTGAACCATCTGCAATTTGTTCCAATGTTAACTAGCTAACGTTTGATATATCGTTTGAAGTATACTTCCTCAGATAGCTGGTATATTTAGAATTGTAATACAGGCTTCAATAGAACTGACACCAACAGTCTGGCACCAAGGAGAGCGTAGAACGCCGGTATTCTGACGCGATGACCCTTCCTTCTTTTATAAATGGTAAATGGCTGCATTTATATAGCAGCTTTTATCCAAAGCGCTTTACAATTTGTTCCTCACATTTGACCCATTCACTCACACATTCGCACACTGATGGTGGAGGCAACCATGCAAGGTGGGGTTAAGTGTCTTGCTCAAGGAGAAGCGGGAATCAAACCGGGAACCTCTGGATTACCAGACGACTGCTCTACCTCCCGAGCCACTGTCGCCCCAGTAATAGTTTCCTTGGTATATATTCTATTTGAAAGGCATTTTGAATGAAAACTCCACCCTCTGTGTTTCAGACTGCGAGGCCATGTTCAACGACTACCTGCGGGAGAGGACGTGGACACAGTGGCTGTGCAACGGCAACCGCAGCATCGCCGACCACGCCAAGATCCTGGAGACCATGTGCACCGTCGCAGGGGCACTTAACAAGACGCAACACCAGGGGGCGCTGCAGCAGCTGCAGGAGAGCTCCATCTGGGAGAGGCCTCTGTTCAAAGACTGGTTCACCAGCAAATGGCTGGCAGAGGAAAAGGTACACATTGCGTTTTAGGAGTTTCACTTGTTCTGGACCTGCTGTGTCTCCTACTTGTGTTTTAGGGCGGGGGAGTCTAAGAACACACTATTGTTCTCTGAACACTACTGAAATATGTGCTCGGTGCAAAAGAAATAACCGCAACGGTATGCATCCTCGTTTTTAGTTCTCATGAGATAAGATAAGATGAGATAATTCCTATTGATCCCCATGGGGGAAATTTGGGTGTCATATCAGCATGGGGGAGGGGGAGGGGAGGTATGGGCAGGGTAATAGTAGAAAGACATAAATATAGGCAATCAAATTTGATCTGAATATAAAAAATGAGAACAGTGTAGACAATATAATTAACTGAATATGAGAAAAGTAAACGGTGTAATCAAAGGGTGCAGATGAGGGCATGTATGCCCTATCGGTTATATTATATCATATGTTACAATAAATATAGGCAATAAAGAAGTTGAATCTGAATATATATATAAATATATATATACTCTTGAGGAAAAGTAAACGGTATACACAAGGTACCCTAACTGGTGTGATATATACGTCATAAGTTGTAGTCTGTGCAGGACTCGTGAGAAATGGATACCATGAGAGGTAGCGTTGCGTGTACAGAGATGATGACCGTGTTATTTCACCGAAAATGTCTTGTCCTTTTCCTCGCAGAGGTGGGCAAGTGCTGTGAGGGACGACACGGTGAACTTTGTCTCTCTGATGAACCAAGGCATGGTCCTGCAGAGAGAGTTCTTCAGCCACAAGCCACTGAAGGAGCACAAGGAAAAGAACCTCAGCGAAATGCTGCAATTTCTCGTCGACGACTACCTTCCCCAGATGTTCCTGAGGTGACCGCACGCTTTCGAGAACGGCGCACGGAGCCATCTCGCTACATCTCATTTAATTTTCATTTAAAACCTGTATTTCAACTTGTGAGACACCCTCATTTACAGTGACGACGGGCTTACAAAACAAGACACGGTTAATTAACAGTAGATCCATACATATAGGCACAACGAATACGATTAAATAATACAAATCTGTTAAGGCGGTTACAAGTCGACACACAGTGGTCACGAGATCATACTTTTAAATGCAGCAAGAGAAGGAAGAACCTCCTAATTTAGGGGTCAGTTGGAGGGCATTCAAGGTCAAAATAAAAACCAGCCAGTCACTATATAATTTGTGCCTCAAAAAACCAAGACATTTAGAATGTATTCGTACGCGAGTATTTAACGTGTCCTGACACTTTTTTGCCTTGTCGTTGTAGTTACACTGACCTGACCAGGGAGTCCTCGGACGCGTTCACGCTCAACGACACGCTGCCCTTCCTGTGGCACCGGCCCAAGGCGGTGGTGACGTTCGTGATGGAAAACATGGACAGGGCCGTCAGCACGCCCGCCAAGGTGGAGGAGGTGGACGACGGCGTCTTCACGGTGGCCCACGTGTCCATCTCCAGGATAGGCCCGTCGTACACGGTCAATTTCGGGACGAAGTCCGGCATGCCCAGCTGCGAGTGCGAGGCGTGGCGGAGCCACCGGTTGCCCTGTGAACACTTCTGTCACATCTTCAGCTACGTGTCCGAGTGGGGCTGGGAGAGCCTGAGTCACGGGTACAGGGAGCACCCTCTGCTCACCCTGCACACGGCCGCCACGCCCACGGAGACGGAGGACGCCATCACGGAGATCACCGTGCCCATGTCTCCGGTGTCCTGCTCGGAGTGGGCGGAGCCCTCGGACGGCGTGTCCGTGGCCGCGCAGCTTCTGTTGGTCTCCGGTGAGGTTCCCCCGTCGCCGTCGGTTCCCCCGGGGACACCGCAAGCCCCGTTAACCCCCGCGTCCCCGTCTATACCCCAGTACCTGTCGACTCCGCAGGTCCCCTCGATTCCCCAGACCCTGTCGGGCCCCTCCGTGCCCGAGGCCCCGTCGACCCCCCTGCCGTATCAACAGGTGCCGCTGGCGCAGTCGACTCTATACGTGGCGGCGACCCCGCAGGGCACACAGAACACGTCGACCACGCTGATCCCTATAAAGCTAACGTCTCAAAGTCCAGCGGGAACAAAAACTATATTGGTCCCCATAGTGTCCAAGACGCTGACCCCACAGACGCCGTCGGCATCGCCGGACCAAGCGTTCCATCACCAGATCCACGCGATGCCACACGGCCAGCAGCTGCCCATCATCATCACGAACAATAGCTCCGGAGGGAGCCCTCAGTTTGTCCTGGTCACACAGGTGCCGCCAAATATGCAACTCTCGTCGAGGGTCAAGCAGCTCACGTCGGCGTGCGTCCTGTCGGCGGCGGACGTGCTGTGCCAGAAGGACGAGCTGCAGAGGCAGTGCGTGGCCACGCTGACGGCCGTCGTGGACGACGTGAACAAAATCAAGGACATAAGCCTCCTGAAGGAGCTGAAGAAGAAAGTGGACGCGCTGCAGAAACAGGCTCAGGGCATGGTCCCAAAGAACCCCTGCCCTCGGCCGGCAGTGCCCACCCGCACCCCGGTGAGGAAGAAGAGGGCCGGGGTGGAGATCATAGTGACCATGCCAAAGCGCATCAAGGTTGAAAATGTGAAGAAATGATCTTTTGTTCGATGGGAGACAAAAGGATGGTGCTTGTACAGTAATAAAATTTGATTCTACATTTCATTTTTTATGACGTATAATGAAGTCCTCGTTATGTTATTTCACTTTGTTGTACTTTATTGATGCTACACTGCTAACTATTCCATATAACAATTATGTTGATATGTGAGCTAAATAACTTGAATAATCTGCTCAAGTCAAGCTCCATGAACAACGTCAATTTCAATCTAGTCACTAGAACTAGGGCTTCATATTTCGCAAAACAACATACATACCAAGTGCTGATTTCACAAGCATTGAAATTTGATAGACCTACATGTATCACCTGTGTATATAGAGAACCAGGGGTCAATGTCTGATGGTGTGTAAGGACCATTCCTTACTAAGGAATCAGTGCAACTGCAGTCGCAGCAGCGCCGGTTATAGTTGACGCACACCGCAGTAAAACGCTTTTTGTACCGATACTTCTGTGATTCAAGTTCCTGGGTGGAGACTAGTCTGTAAAGCCATCCCGAAAGATTCCACGAAACTATTTCCGATTTCGCCGGGGAAGCGCGTTTGCCTTTCAAAATAAAAGTGTTCAAATCGTCTTTGACGGTGGCAGTTATTTAGAACCCAGAAAGTCACTTTACACTACGGGGCGGGGCGAGGGAAGGGGGGCGAACGATGGACAAGCATTAACAAACCCCAGAGTCTGGGGACTTCCCTGGAGAAGAGCTCTGTCCCCAAAAATGCAAAGGTTGGTTCTGCGTGGAGGAAAGTCTGACTGATTGATTGATTGAAAACTTTATTAACAGATTGTAGAATGGGTACAATACAGTACGGCTCAATACACACAATTGTTAAGGGGTTGCACCGTTTCAGACCAGAGAAAGACTAGTCTTGTTTACATCAGGGTCCCCCATTTTCAATTCATAACATATATATGACATACATGACACAGATAGACAATACTGTATATCTACATTTATGACATACCAGATTTACAAATACAGTACTGTTTGTGATACAAAAAGAGTCTAAAAAAGAGTATACATTTGACAAAGAAACTACATTGGGGGGGGGGGGGTTAACTGGATTATCCACGAAACCTTGGTCCCAAGAAGAGGGTCTTGTGTATTATTGGGTTAGGACATTTACTGTACATTGGAGGGGGTTGGGTTAGGACATTTACAGGGGCCAGTTTTGAATAGCAGTCTCCCGTAGGTGCTCTTTGAGAGTGGTTTTGAAAGTGGGTAGTGATTCACATTCCTTTACAGCTTTGGGTAGGGCGTTCCACATTGATGTAGCATAATTGCGAAACGTGTTTTGTCCCTTGTTTGAGCCGAATCTGGGTTGAACATGATTTGTGGAGCTTCCTCTGGTGTTGTGGTTGTGGTATTCATTGACCTTTGGGAAGTATTTTGACATGTACACATGGGTACCTTGGTCGTGTAGTGTATCTTGTAGACCAGGCCCATTGCAAGTTGCTGTACTCTTGTCTACTCTAAGCCATCCTAGGTTGTCAAAGTAGGCAGGGGTGAGGTGAGTTCTAGGAGTAAGGTCAAGCAGTAGTCTGACCAGTTTGTTTTGTGATGTTTGTCACTTGTTTTTAGCGCCTTTGAAGTGCTTTGGTACCATGAGGTGCAAGCATAGTCGTAGTACCCTTGAATGAGTTCTCCTGCGTCTTCAGGGTATTCTTGTTTACATTAGGGTCCCCCATTTTCAATTCATAATGTAGGTAGGTAATGTAGGCTGAGGTAGATTTGAGTAGTAGAGTAGTATTGTAATTATAATAACACGTGATAAACACGTTAAATAACATTGTTGCCTCTGCCGCCTACTTTTCAATGATGTTGGGGAATTCTTGAAAAATATTTTTTTTGTTATTTTCAATATAATTAGATTTTCAGCAGGCCTACAGTTACAGTGATGCTGATTATTTTACATTGTTTTATATATTCTATTGCTTTTGCTATTCATTGCTCATGGGGGGCAGCCGGGGCTCAAGCTACAAAAAGAGCACTTTTTGTACCCACCAAAACCCAGTGTTCATATTTGACAACAAAAAAACGTGGGTCATAAGGGCAGGCGCTCAAGCACGCCAGTCCGAGTTTAGCCGCTGCCAAGAGTGATTCGTCAAACTGGTGCTTGAGCTGTCAACACTACACAGGAGACTGCATTTCGAAACTGGCCCCTGTAAATGTACAGTAAATGTCCTAACCCAATAATACACGAGACCCTCTTCTTGGGACAAAGTAAGGTTTTGTCGATATCCCAATGTACAGTTTTGCTTGTACAGTTGTACAGTTCCCCCCCGCCTACCCAAGTTAACCCAACCCCCTCCAATGTAATGTATATACTCTCTGTAATGTATATACTATCTTTTTTAGACTATTTTTGTATCACAAACAGTACTGTATTTGTAAATCTGGTATAGATGTAGCAGTATTGTATATCTGTATGTCATGTATGTCATATTATGTTATGATGAATTGAAAATGGGGGACCCTGATGTAAACAAGATGAAAGTCTTTCTCTGGTCTGCAACCCCTTAACAATTGTGTGTATTGAGCTGTACTGTATTATTGTACCCATTGATTCTGCAATCTGTTAATAAAGTTTTCAATCAATCAATCAAACTAAATACACGTGCATTTATTTTGAAAACACGTCGCCGGAAGTAGTGTCTGTACTGTGTTCAGCTTGCTCACGCCGCTCGGCTCCACTAGATGCTTCCAGGTCTCTGGGTCCAGCAGGCGGCTCGCTCTCCTAGTGGGTGTTCCGCTGACTGCACCTCCCGGTACGTGAAGAACGTCGCCCCCCCGAGTGAAACATTATTAAGAAATGTATCAATTTTGTACGGAAGAAGAAGGGAAAGACGTCCTCAACTGTAAGAAATTAGGTGAGTGTTGTTGTCATGCCGGATAGAAGATACTAGATATATGTTGTTTGTGCTCCTCCTCCTGCTGCGTATTATGGTTTTCCTGACTGAGGGGGCTGTTGTGGTTGGAGATCCAACAAAGAAGAGCCGACAGTCATAATAGCGTGGAGGTTGTTTTCTATCATCACCACCCGGTAGATATGGTTTGTATTTATGGCTCACCTCAATTTACAATAACAGTTTTTCCTCTTTTACTTGAAATGAGTCGGAACACGTGCCGCACGACGGGACCGAGGAGGGTTTACATTATATTAGCCTACATGATGGGGTCTTACATTATGGTACAGTAGTCACTATGTTATAGATGCAGTGTTATTATAGATGGAGTGTTATTATAACTTAAAGGTAAGGTATCAGTCCTAATAAGCGATGTCTCTGGTGAGGACAGAAATACAGGCCTATATTGTGACATACAAAAAAAAGTGTAGTGAAATGAGTTATTGGTTGGTGTGTTATGGTGTTTCGAAAGTGTTTTGGTGTGGTGGCCTAGTCTATATATTTGCTTGTTTTTCCTAGTCTGTCTGTGGTGACTATTGTCGTGTAAAATGGTTCTCCATGGAGGCTGGATCCAGTTAGTTTGGTCTCCTCGACTCCTAACATGTCTCTGACTTTTCCATTAATGAACCAACCTGGGCCTGACGAGTCACACTCCTGCGTGGGTAGACGTGATGGCAGGCAGGTATGACATCACACACTCCTGCGTGGGGAGACGTGATGCCAGGCAGGTATGACGTCACTATGTGTCATAGCTCGGATTGTTTCCCCAACCATAGTGCCGTATATAATATAGCTTTATGACGTCAGGTAACACACAGGATGAAGTTATTCGGCCAGTGTTAGTAGTACATTATTATTTGGGGTTTTCTCTCAACTCTGTTAGAATTGAGTCGGTCTCTGGGATTGTTTTGTACATTGAACTATTTCAAAAGAAGTGCAAGAATATGATCTCAAACCTTGGTGTGAATTGTTGTGTACCACACAGGCCAAGAATAAGCATGGAGGGTCTATTGGCATCCGTGGAGAAAGGGTCTCTGTTGCAACACAGCCTAGCGAACCACCCCCACACCCTTACACAACAAATAGATGGATGTTGTGCTTGTACACAAATGTTTATATTTAGGGCCACGGTAGGCGATCGGGAAGATCATTGCTGGGATGTTCAGCTGAATATGGTTTAGATGACTCATCAGAAAAGACGGAAGCAAGAAGGCAGCATCTACAGTGTAGCCGAAGGGAGAAAGATGGTTTGCCTGATGATTTCATTTGCTCTAGACACGAACACGTCGGAATTAATTATTTCTAGTGTCAGTTCTCGCCTCCTATCTTGGCACGGTTTAGGAATGCTATGTTAATAATACGTAAATGTATTATACATGGCTCTGTCTGGACTTAATCCACTTGTGGTTTTTTTTTAATGAAACAATGCCGCCTTTACCCTTGCACAATCCTCTAATTAAAATGAAGTACAGGGTAACATTATTTGATGTTATCAGAGAGACTGGTGGATACGACAATGAGAGAGGGAAAATATAGGATCCCCCCCCCCAGTTTGACTCAGAGGGAAAATATAGGATCCCCCCCCCCCAGTTTGACTCAGAGGGAAAATATAGGATCCCCCCCCAGTTTGACTCAGAGGGAAAATATAGGATCCCCCCCCAGTTTGACTCAAAGGGAAAATATAGGACCCCCCCCCCCCCCCCAGTTTGACTCAGAGGGAAAATATAGGACCCCCCCCCCCCAGTTTGACTCAGAGGGAAAATATAGGATCCCCCCCCCCAGTTTGACTCAGGGAAAATATAGGATCCCCCCCCAGTTTGACTCAAAGGGAAAATATAGGACCCCCCCCCCCCCCCAGTTTGACTCAGAGGGAAAATATAGGACCCCCCCCCCCCAGTTTGACTCAGAGGGAAAATATAGGACCCCCCCCCCCCAGTTTGACTCCATAGGTGATTGATTGAATGAACATTGTATTAACAGATTGCAGAATGGGTACAATACAGTACGGCTCAATACACACAATTGTTAACTCTTTCAGTGCCACTCACGAGATTTCTCGTGTTTTTTTATAGGTGGTTGCTAGCCACTCACGAGATTTCTCGGATTATTATTATTTTTATTTTTTTTGCGATCTGAAAAATTATTGCATCACCCGAGCCTACCCGAGTATAGCCGAGAGGCGCCGACGATCACTGTGGAAAAAAGCGCCCCCTGTCGTCTCCCAGATGACATAAGTGATTTTGGAATGGACTCAATGAAAATTAATGGGGGAAAAAATCCGGTACTCCACATTTTCCAGTTCACTGATCCAGCCGGGGTTACTAGAGTTCATTCTGGAGCCTCAGATCCCCGCGGATCATGGAGTTCTACTGTATCGCGTTGGATCCATACACGTATCGATTTTTTCGAATGGTGATCAGGAATTGGAATATACCAGTTGGATACCATCTGATGTCAGGTAAGGACTCTATGTTATCAGTGGTAGGATAATCAGAGTAAGTTTGATGAAGTTATAAGCTGTTTTGTGAAATGTCTTCTTTCGGTTTCACTGTAAAAGTCCGAGAGGAAATCAACGAGGCGATTATCCGTGCGCGGCCGTAATGTGCGTGCGTGCACGTATAATATTGATCATCTAGCGTTTATTTGAAAACGATTCATAAAAAGGCAGACGAATATCAACGTTGTGGAATATTCCACTAAAAGACGATTTTCATAGAATGCTCCAGAATGAGCTGTTTTTTATATCAAAACGGGGGCTTTTCTAAATGCTCTGAAACGGCAACGACGCGATAAAAAAACAATCTGTCTTCACAGCACTGACTGGAAAATAGTCTTTGATAATGCGATGGGCAGATTAGACACATAGCCATAATTTAAAACATAGATTAGGCGATATTAACGTTAACATTGGCGCCGATGGTGGCATTCAAGCGGTAAAACGGAAAACCAGGCGTGGCGCTGAAAGTGTTAAGGGGATGCAGACCAGAGAAAGACTTTCGTCTTGTTTACATCAGGGTCCCCCATTTTCAATTCATAATGAATTGTAAGTAAGGGTGCAATAGCACCGTGCAATCCATTCTTTGTGGATCTAGCCAGTCTTTAGCCACAGGGGTGAGAAACATGTCCTTGGAGGACACGGTTAAGTCCTTGACTCTATAAGATTCAATAAGTCAGTCTCCGTAAAGCTCTGGTTTATTAAATCGACCTCTTTAAAAACAGGTAGGGCCATGTGGACAAAGGCTCTGCAGGACAAATGCCGCTTTGTTGGGGAAGAGTGAACGAGTGAACTTTGAGGTCACGGGCGAGGAGTTAAGAGAGCTCAGCAGACCCGTCACTCCTCGTCGACAGGAGGAATGAGAGGTGTGGAACAACTGCCCACCGTCTGTCCCTCTACTGTAGGACTCTCTGCCCCCGTTTCAGTCCTCAAGACCACTCCCTACGTGTCGGGGATTCAGCGTGGTGCAGTGAGAGGGATCTGGTTGCTCTAGTTCACCTGGAGAGGCAGTCCTCCTGATTAACATTCAGGGGGGCTGTCTGGCGGCGGTGGGCTGGCAGCAGCACAGTGGCCAGGACCATGCAGCTAGAGCGAGAAATGTGAGGGTATATACCAGTGGTGCCCAACCAGTCGATCGCGATCGACAGGTAGATCGCGGGCTGATTTCAAGTAGATCTCGATTAATACAATTGTATTATTTATTTTTATTTTATTTTTTTTTTGGAAAATCAACTCTGCCTCTCCTTGTTAACTACAACATGCAATGCTGTTTGTTATTTAAGATGAGGTCGGACTCGGCACTGACAGATTTGTGTTCATTATGCTGCTTTTATAAAGCCTCAAATGATGGCTTAAAATATACAATTTTGGCTGGTAGCTCTCGGCTAGGTGGTAAATTAAAAAGTAGATCTTGGTTCAAAAACGGTTGGGCACCCCTGGATATATACCATAATTGATCCATGCAATGGTATGGGTTTTTACTCGTCCACGATATTGTAAAAAACCGAAAACACACACACATATATATATATATATATATATATATATATATATATATATATACATACTGTATCTTTTTAATGAACCAAAGAAATGTGTTCCTTGCAGCAGTATTTGAAAAAGTTAGAAAATAGACCCTTTTGAATGAAACGACACCATGACAATTGTATTGAGATAAAGAAAGATATGTCATGATCACCTTCTGCAAACCTAGGTCAGGCTCGTCTTTGATGTTCCAGGGTTGTGATGCAGTACGCCGCTTTCTGTCGCATGTGGTTTTGAGCCTGTGTTTTTGATATCGGGGGACGGATCTTAACACGGCAGAGACCGAGAGGTATGCAGGGTGTCTGGTTTGTGTGTTGGAAGCTTCTCTGTGTGACGTTTAATGCACCCAGAGCCTGGATATTCTGGCTCCATTTAGGCTACTCTGGCCCTCAGGCATGAAGGAAAGCTGCTGCATGGCTGCAATATCGGCATCTAATGAAACTTCCCTTTTGGTGTCAAATTAAATTGTGAGATATTGCCTCATCTGCATTGTGCTCTGTCACAGTGAAAGGAAGTGAATAAGGCGTTGTGTGAGTCACACAATAATCAATTATTTATAGACTGAGACAAACTCACTATAAACCGGGTCACACACTGGAAATCGATGGTTATGAAGTATAACTCTAGTTATATGAATGCATGGCATCGTGCTTTGGTCTATTATTGGACTGCTCCGTGCACCAATAGCTGAAAGAATTTGGAATTTGACCAATGCACCTATCACTGACCAGTGCCACGCCCCCCCCCCCCCCCCCCCCCACCCAGCTAGTATATAAACAGGACAGCGGGGAAGAAAAGCAAGATGTTAACTTTTAAGGCTGTCCCCAAGCCTGTTTTTGGGATTCGAACATTCGCCAGGGTTTTTCAAACGGACGCTCGAACCATCGTTTTTAGTCATGCAAAAAATGTGCTCCTAAATACTTTTTCTGGTTTTTCTGGTTTCTTTTTCTGGTTTCTGGTTCGATGTTGGGCATCGTTTGGATTTGAACGATTCCGGTTCCGATTCTCCATATCGATTCCTGTTCTAAACGATTCTCGATTCCGATTCTTTGAGGTGCAGGTCAAAACAGGTCACAGCTTATTTCGCAGGAGATTTTTTTTTTTTGTGTGAAAATCTTAATTTTTTTTCATACTATTCACATTTTCAGTTGACTTGATACAGTTTAATTTGGTTGCTGTACTGTAACTAGGGTATTAATTAACAAAGTAAAAAAAATATATATATATATATATTTTTTTAAGAATCGAAATGCAAATATGTTACTTCCGGTTCCAGAACTGGAAGTTAGGAACAGGAACCGGTTCCTATTAGAACCGGTTTTCGGTGCCCAACCCTAATTAGCGCACATTTACGCATATAATAGTGCATATGCGCACATTGCTGCGGTTATTAACAGTACTGACTACGTACTGGTCACGGGAGGCTTCAATAACGTTTGGATGATGATCCATTTTGTGAATACATTTTTTTTATCTACTTTTTCTCCTCCTTTTTTCTGTATTTTCTCCCATCCCAATTTTAGTCGTTATGCCAATTCCCCCCTCCCCTTCTTGGTCGTTGCGCGCATTTGCCCCCCCCCCCCCCCCCCAGCCCTATTAACTTTATACTTCATATAACCATCGTTATATGTCATGCAGGCTCCGCATCTTGCTTTGCCTATTGGACTAATTGGCCCACAAAGACCAAATCAAGAGATAAACAAGAACTTGTGCCCCTGTCAAACCCTAATAGGGTAAGCACGGGGAAGGAGTTCAGAGGAAAAAACCTGAAGACCTTGACAGAATAGGTTATATAACATAACCCTCAGAAGGTCCACTGTGGATACAAATTAAAAACACACCTGCTATATATCCAAAACTGACAAAGCCAGAAGAGAATGGCTGAGCTAAAAATCTAAAAGGATAGGCAAGAGTCCACAGTGCATGAAGGGCCCAACGGACAAAAAACTGATAAAGGGCAGGGTGTCTCGATTCTTTTGTGGATTGAGGGGTGGTCATGTAGCCCTCTAACTGGCCCTCCAAACAGTGTTTCCAGATGCTGACTCGAAACTGAGTGGTAGTATGCTGAGTGTAGTCTATTTTGTGGGTATGTAGTGATATGTATATTTTGTACATATCAGCATATTTGGTTTTCACAGAACTTGGCATGACACCTTTCCTTTTGAGGAAAAACGCTTAATCGCGTGGCTTTTTTCCAGACACACACTGTTTAAAAAATTATTACAAAAAAAAATAAACAAAAGCAAAACATAACTCAATTTACATGTTCGAAAAGGAGTAGGAAGGAGTATACACTTATTTAATCCTACCCATTTTCCACTACTCAATGAGTGTACTAATTTAAAACCTTACAAAACAAATATATATATTATGCAAAACAAAAAACTACATTTTATATGTAAAACATGAAAGAAAGAAAATTTAAATGTAAATGTAAACACCTGTGAATGTCAAATCCCTTCCTCATCCCTGTACCTTGTGTGAACATAACTTTTTTATAATTCAGTTGAATTGTCTCATATTTGGACATTGCTTTAGCACCACATTCAGACTGTTCCACAGTTTCACTCCACATTTCTCCTGGTAGTGCGTACACTAAGCACTTTTAAATTGAGTTCTCTCCCCTCAGATTATCTATGTTGTTGATAAGACTATACACATACCTACCTGGAAGGTGTAACTGGTAGCTAAATTAAAGGTACAACCCTGCGAATCAACAACAGAACATGTTGGGACTGCTGAGGCTAATCCTGCACCCCCCTCACCGTCAGTCACTTACACCACTTACGACCCGGGGGGAGGTCCCAGCCCCAGGCAGGCGCCAACTTGGAGTGTTACTTGCCAGAGATCGGCCTCTTGGCAGGCGGCTGAGGAGAGGGAACAGGCAGGTTGGAGGAACCGGCTCGTGCGGCAGAGGCAGTGTTTTCTCTGTGGTACTAGGAGCGGTCGCTGCCCGCCAATTGGTAGGGGCTGATGTGCCAAGAGATAATTCTGCCTTATCAGCTTGGGCGCGAAGCAGCCCGTACCGGTGAGAGTGGTGGTGATAAAGAGTTGTATAAAGATGTCCCAACTGGCAATGGAACTCCAGTCACCCACACAGCGAACACATGACATTACCACTCGGCTATCGACTCGGCCCAACTGTCGTAACCGCTGAGGAGCCGTGATGTCTCGGTAATATACCAGATATGCATGTGTAGGCGGAAGTCTTTGAGGCCCTCAAGTACTCTGAAAGATGCCGGTAAGACATGAATGAGCGCTGTGTCGCGAGACATGCCTGCATCATCAGCTGGAGCAAGAAGACACCTAAATTGATGAGAACGCTAATTAAGTTCTTTAATTGAGTCCCAAGCGGGAATAGAACTCCAGTCTCCTGCACACTGCACAGTGAACACATTGACCACTCGGCTACTGCCTGGCTGTTGCAGCAGCCGTGGGGAATAAAGAGAGACGGTGTTCTGAGAGGTGATAAAGATGCCGGCAAGACATAAATGATAGCTGTGGCGAGAGAAAACGCTAGATCATCCACGGGAGCGAGAAGCAGAGAGCGGTGATCGAGTTCTATAATGATGTCTCACTTTGAACTCCGGTCTCCCACGCAGCGAACACATGACATTACCACTCGTCAGCTGAAGGAAAAAAGGGAGGGAAAAGAAAAGAGAGATTGTAGGCTACAGCCCCTTCTTATACACTGGGGGGGGGGGGGGGGGGGGGGGGCATGGGCGTAGTCAGTGATGGGTGCATTGGTAAAATTATTTCAGCAGGTACACTATTGGCACACAGAGTAGTCGAAGAAAGACATATAATTGAGACCTACAGATTTAGGTATACATTTTAAATGACTTAAATTAATCTATCTAGCTCTGATGGTGCAGTGCTGGGCTGGCTTAGGCTTGCCGTGGTAGTCGGTGATACCGGTGTTACTCGGTGTTCAGGCGTCCACCGAGTTTTTATAGAAATACAACCAATTTAGCATATCTGTGCATATCCATGCCCACGTTTCTCAAATAAAAAAACATGTTACATTTGTAAAATACTAAGTGTCATTCAATACAGACATAAACTGAAACAGCAGAGCTTAGGTCTGTGCAGCAGAGTCGCAGTACAGAGTCGCTTAAGTTTCACTTCCACTTCTAGAGTAGATTTTCACGTGAAGTTAAATCTACTCTAGAAGTGGAAGTGAAACTTAAGCGACTCTGTACTGCGACTCTGCTGCACAGACCTAAGCTCTGCTGTTTCAGTTTATGTCTGTATTGATGACACTTAGTATTTTACAAATGTAACATGTTTTTTTATTTGAGAAACGTGGGCATGGATATGCACAGATATGCTAAATTGGTTGTATTTCTATAAAAAAAAAAAAATGCTCTAGTCTAGAGACAACACAACAGGTTACAAACCGATGGTGGAGGATTTGGCAATATTTTGGATTTAAACCCAGCAGAAGGTTGACGGGTAGAGGACCAGTCCAGACCAGCAAAAGCATGTTTGCACAATGCGCTAAATAACGGCTACATTGATCGGTCAATGAACTGATAGAAAATTCACATAGGGTATTACTGTCCAGGTTTGGTTTATTTTTTAATTAGAACCTAAGGTCAACTCTGTCTGTCCAACAAATGGATACTCCTTATTGGAAATGAATGAAAAACTGACGTAGACGGACAGAAACAGAGGATCAATGTAGCCACATAACGTTAAAGAGAGAAGTAAGCGCTTTACAGATATCGAGTGTCATCTTGTAAAATATCTGGTAATATCGTTGTTATGAGTTTATTATTCATGGGGAAATTTCACATCCCTGCGGCAAACCTAGTGCTGGCAGAGTTTGGCAAACTAGCACTTCCACTGAGGCAGTGACTCAGAAGGGACTCAGAGAGAGGAGAGACTAAAATGGCCTCGTTGCTGCTCTCCCATCGTACTGGTTAGAACTGGATAATAAGGCTCTTTTGTGACCAACTGCACTCCCTCGCCCCCCGAGTCGCCCGCTTCCTACCAGTCTGTCAGCGGCGAGCGAGACAGGCGGGTCTTCGGTCCACTCCTCCCAGCCTTGTGGAATCGAAAAGGAAATGGAAACCTTTGATCACCTAATGATGTTTGATTATCGGAGAGGAAGCGGTTGTTAAAGGATACTTTCAATCTACACTAGTTAATCTTGGTCATATTCCTGAAGACTAAACAGTAGCTTACGTAAGGTGTTTTTGTTTCCGACTCCTGATTAGCCTAATAATTTACAGTTGGATTGTTTCTACTCTGGCAAGCCATATACAGCCGGTAGCCTAGTTGTGGTGAAGCAGGCGGTGTGTGTGAATGAATGAATGAAAACTTTATTTAACAGATTGCAGAATGGGTACAATACAGTACGGCTCAATACATACAATTGTTAAGGGGATGCAGACCTGAGAAAGACATTTGTCTTGTTTCCATCAGGGTCCCCCATTTTCAATTCAATGTCCTTAGTCTCCGACTTCTACTCTGTATGAATGACCTCTCTGTTGCACATATCTAGTTACTTCACTTCACTCGATTCAATTCAACTATTAAGGCAACACACTCTCTGTGTCTCTCGGGAAAATAAATGCTTACTCCTTTTTTTCCCCCCGAGGGAGTTTTCATGTCAAAGTTCAAACCGTAGTGTTTTCCTTCGCTGCCACGGCCTCCTGCTTTAACTTTGTCCGCTCTGCTATTTTCAACCATTCGTTCATTTATTTGTGCAAACGTAAGTCATCTGGAAAAGAGAAAAGTCAGCATTTTATCTGCATTCTGCACACTACCATCACTGGGTATATGCGTCCTTGATAGTTCCCGATGTCAAGATTGTCTTTGTACACATATCTTTTGATTTTGAAAAAAAGATAAAGTACATTGTGCCTTCTTCACGTGGTCTGAATTCTCAGTCCAGAGATGACATCAATTCCAGTGTCACTTTGCACACAAGCAGAAGTGAGAAGTGTGTGTGTCTGTTTGTGTGTGTACTGTGTAGGTGTGTGTGTGTGGTAGGCCTGTGCACGTGTGCATGCTGTGTCAGGCAGGCAGGCGCTGTGGTCCTCTTGTATCCAGCTTGCTCTGCATTCTCAGAGCCACACGGTGTTCTCCTCTCAGAACACACACCGGATGTCGGGGATGTCCCTGACGCAGAGCAGCCTCTCCACAGCAGCCAAACATGATGACTGCCACCGCCCGCGCACCCCCCCCCCCCCCCCCCCCCCCTCTCCCGGCTTGCTGATCTGGCAGGCGAAGCGACTCAGTTGCCCTGTAAATAACTCGCCAGGATGTATTTAAAAAAAGGCATCGTAAAAGTGATATATGTGATTAGACAGAACATGTCTATGGCTCTTGGCTCTTTCCTAGTTCTAAATATTACCCCATCTATGTTTAGATGTAGAATGTGATACTGTATGTAATTATGTATAATACTGTATGTGATACTGTTTTCATGGCGTCGTATGACAAATACTATGTTGTTCACCTTTGGTTTTCATACTGTTGCCATTATCGGACGCAGAGCTTATTCAACAAGGGATTCGATGTAAAAGGAGCTACTTGCTAGTTTGGCAGACAAATGTGATACTGATTTTCCCAGCTCTAGTTAGTCATACTTACAGTCAGTAACTGATATTATTATGATATATTTCTCAGCTGCACAACAAATATTGTGACTCTTTCTCACATTGTACGACAGTGTAATTTTTAAGCCTTTCACTGCCACTCTACAGCGTTAACCTTCTGTATTGTTGCAGTGAACGGGTTAACCATTTGTTAGTGCAGTAGTGAAAGGGTTAGAAGGCTTGCCAGGGGCAAGGTCATCTCTTTAGACTGAGGAATTGAATACCAATACTTCAGTTGCTTGAAGGTATGTGATTTGTGGAACTCCCTCTGGTGTTGTAGTCGTGGTATTCACTGACCTTTGGGAAGTATTTTGACATGTAATAATAATAATAATAATAATGACTTGGATTTATATAGCGCTCTTCATGACACCCAGAGCGCTTCACAGAGTCCATTATTCGTTCATACACAGTCATACCGGTGGTGGTAAGCTACAATTGCAGCCAGAGCTGCCCTGAGGCAGACTCACGGAAGCGTGGCGAATAATCATCGCCTACGGCCCCTCCGACCACCACCAACATTCATTCACATGCATACACATTCATACGAGGCAAGGAGGTTAAGTGTCTTGCCCAAGGACACAACGGCGATGGGATGGACATGGGCTTGAGCGGGATTCGAACCACCAACCCTTCGATCATTGGACGACCCGCTCTACCCCTGAGCCAAAGCCGCCCCACACAATGGGTACAATGTACAATGGGTACCTTCGTGGTGTAGTGTATCTTGTAGACCAGGCCCATTGCAAGTTGCTGGACTCGTCTACTCTAAGCCATCCTAGGTTGTCAAAATGGGCAGGGGTGAGGTGGGTTCTAGGAGTAAGGTCGAGCAGTAGTCTGACTAGTTTGTTTTGTGATGTTTGTAAATAATCTTGTTTTTAGCGCCTTTGAGGTGCTTTGGTACCATGAGGTGCAAGCATAGTCGTAGTACCCTCGAATGAGTGCTCCTGCCAGAGTCTTCAGGGTATTCTTGTTTTAAGAGGAGATCCGGTACAAGAATCTTCATTTTGTCACAGGAAAGATTAGCCCCTAGTATGGAACCTAGGTATGTAATTTAATCTTTCATTGTGACAATATTATCACCCACTGTAACTGAGAAGCCATCGGTCTTACTGAGTTTGTTATTTGATCCAAAGAGAATGGACTCTGTTTTACCCAGGTGTGATCGTTTGTTATCGGCGAGGCATATGCAGATTTTGCCTAGTTCAGAGCTGAGGTTTTTTTCAACCTGTAACTTGTTCTTGTCATTGATTGATTGAATTGATTGATTGAAAACTTTATTAACAGATTGCAGAATGGGTACAATACAGTACAGCTCAATACACACAATTGTTAAGGGGATGCAGACCAGAGAAAGACTTTCGTCTTGTTTACATTGTGTGTGTGTGAATTACCACAACATTATGATGGATACTGCTGTAGGGGATTTGTGTGTGTGTGTGTGTGTGTGTGTGTGTGTGTGTGTGTGCGTGCGCGCGCGTGTGGTCACAAACAACTACTTTGATGTTGACTTCAGTAGTTAGTGTGTGTGTGTGTGTGTATGTGTGTGTGTGTGTGTAGTCACAACTACTTTGATATTTACTTCAGTAGTTTGTGTGTGTGTGTGTGTGTGTGTGTGTGTGTGTGTGACATCACATAGGGAAAGCCTTTCAGCTAGTTACTGACTTATTGTCTGTAAATATTGTCTTATTTATACAGAAAGAACTACCAGATGTGCCTTTGTGTGTCTATGGTTAGGGTTAGAGTTGTGTCTATGGTTATGGTTAGAGTTAGGGTTAGTTATGTCCATGCAGAGCCACCCGTATCGAGTACCGATCTGATCCACCGCTATTACTGAACAGTTTAGACTTAAGACAGTTTGGGGTCATTGGACAAAAGTTTTTGAGATATATGATACATTTATCTCCATTAGAGATAAATAATATGGTATCAGGTATCATATTTTAGCATTGGGGAAATTATCTGATAGATAGCCTGATAATAGACTCATATATGATGCTGTGTTTTAGCCTGATAATAGACTCATATATGATGCTGTGTTTTAGCCTGATAACAGACCCATATGATGCTGTGTTTTAGCCTGATAACAGACCCATATATGATGCTGTGTTTTAGCCTGATAATAGACCCATATATGATGCTGTGTTTTAGCCTGATAATAGACCCATATATACATTTCAGGTCTTGCTCGAAAAAGAGATTGTTGATCTCAAGTGACTACCTGGTAAGTGCCTCATAGTTGAACCCGCTTCATGACAAATGATGCTTTGTGGTCGTTGAGCTGACTCATAAAGCCATGAAGGAAATGCTGTTACCGGTATATACCGCTGTACCTTGGCGTTAGCGGTTTGTAGTAAAGTAACCTGGAGCCCAATAAAACAACCACACATTGTGTGTGTGTGTGTTGTTGTGATTAGGTGTTTAAAAGTTTGTTGTTCGTACCCGGTGATAAAAACGCAACTGATTGAAGAAATGGATCCAGGTTTCATAAAGATAAATGTTCCGAGGTCAACAATTGGCACATTTTCTACGTTCTTTTTTGCAATAAATAATGTCAACATGGCTTGAAGCTAAGGTTTACCATTGAACATATCTCCACAAGCGAAATGTCTTCAGTTGTTTTCATCTGAATAAGTAGCACACACTAATATTATATGATAGTCATTCTAACCATTTCACTACAAAGGGTTAATGCTTTCATGGTTAAGCTATAGTGTGGTAGTGAAATGGTTAACCTTCTATAGTGTGGTAGTGAAAGCGATAACCATTTGTAGTGTGGTAGTGAAAGTGTTAACCCTTTGTAGTGGTAGTGAAAGCGTTAACCCTTTGCAGTGTGGTAGTGAAAGCATTAACCTTTTGTACTATTTTCATCTGAATAAGTAGCACACACTAATATTATATAATAGTAATATTAACCCTTTCACTACCACACTGCAAAGGGTTAATGCTTTCTCTGTAGTGTGGTAGTGAAAGTGTTAACCTTCTGTGGTGTGGTAGTGAAATGGTTAATATAATATTGCCTTTCTAAAAATAAAAAGGCCAGCTAACATTATTCCAGGTTCACCGAGTGAAAGACATGATCCAAAACGTATAAAATATAATCCTGTTTTCCTTGCTACTTTTGGATAACCCATCGCTAAGCGCACTCTTTTCTCTCTCTTGTGATTCCAGGTAAGCCATCATGATCCCCATCACAGAGCTCCGGTACTTTGCCGACACCCAGCCGGCGTACCGTATCTTGAAGCCATGGTGGGACGTCTTCACGGACTACATCTCCATCGTCATGCTAATGATCGCCGTGTTCGGTGGCACCCTCCAGGTCTCACAGGACAAGATGATCTGCTTGCCTTGCAAGTGGGTGGTCAATGGGAACTGTGAGACCGTCCCCGTCTCCAACGTGACGGTCCCCTTCGCCCCGGAGCCGAGAGGCATCCAGTACGACCTGGACCGCCACCAGTATAACTACGTTGACGCGGTCTGCTATGAGAACAAACTCCACTGGTTCGCCAAGTACTTCCCATACCTGGTGCTGCTCCACACCCTCATCTTCCTGGCCTGCAGCAACTTTTGGTTCAAGTTTCCTCGGACAAGCTCCAAACTGGAGCACTTTGTCTCTATTCTTCTCAAGTGCTTCGACTCGCCGTGGACAACCAGGGCTCTGTCGGAGACGGTGGTGGAGGAGAGCGACTCAAAGCCCCTGGGGAAGATGAACGGCTCCACGGACAAAAAGCTGTCGTTCGTGAGTGAGGACGTGGAGGCCAGCGTGCCCATGCTCCAGCGGACTAAGTCTAGAATTGAACAAGGGATTGTAGACCGCTTAGAAACTGGGGTTCTGGATAAGAAGGAGGGAGAGCAGGCCAAGGCCCTCTTTGAGAAGGTGAAGAAGTTCAGGATCCACGTAGAGGAAGGCGACATCGTTTATCGCCTCTACATACGTCAGACCATCATCAAAGTGATCAAGTTTATATTGATCATCTGCTACACGGGCTACTATGTACGGTACATTAAGTTCAGTGTGGTGTGCACGGTGGACATCGAGAAGTTAACGGGCTACAGTATGTACCACTGCGCTCACCCTTTAGCCACTCTTTTCAAGATCCTGGCCTGCTTCTACATCAGCTTGGTGGGGGTTTACGGCCTGATCTGCATGTACACACTTTGCTGGATGCTCAGTCGCTCCCTCAAACGCTACTCCTTTGAATCAATCCGCGAGGAGAGCAGCTATAGTGACATCCCTGATGTGAAGAATGACTTTGCCTTCATGCTGCACATGATAGACCAGTACGACCCTCTGTACTCCAAACGCTTCGCTGTGTTCCTCTCGGAGGTGAGCGAGAACAAGCTGAGGCAGCTGAACCTGAACAACGAGTGGACACTGGAGAAGCTGAGGCGCACCACAAAGAACTCCCAGGAAAAGCTGGAGCTGCACCTGTTCATGCTCAGCGGGATCCCAGACACGGTGTTCGACCTCCTGGAGCTGGAGGTGCTCAAGCTGGAGCTCATCCCCGACGTCACGATCCCACCCATCATTGCCCAGTTGGCCAGCCTGAGGGAGATGTGGCTCTACCACACGCCGGCCAAAATCGAGGCTCCGGCTTTGGCCTTCCTGAGGGAGAACCTCAAGTCCCTCCACATCAAGTTCACCGACATCAAGGAGATCCCTCTGTGGATTTACAGTCTGAAGAACCTCAGTGAGCTCCACCTCACCGGGAACCTGAGCGCCGAGAACAACCGCTACATCGTCATCGACGGACTCCGCGAGCTCAAGAGGCTCAAAGTGCTACGTCTGAAGAGCAACCTGACCAAGCTACCTCAGGTGGTGACCGACGTGGGTGTCCACCTCCAGAAGCTCTCCATCAACAACGAAGGCACCAAGCTGATGGTGCTCAATAGCCTGAAGAAGATGGTGAACCTCACGGAGCTGGAGCTCGTCCGCTGCGACCTGGAACGTATTCCGCACTCCATCTTCAGCCTGCACAACCTGCAGGAGATCGACCTGCAGGACAACAACCTGAAGACCATCGAGGAGATCATCAGCTTCCAGCACCTCCACCGGCTGGTGTGCCTGAAGCTGTGGTACAACCAGATCGCCTACATCCCCATCCAGATAGGCACCTTGACCAACATGGAGAGGTTGTACCTGAACAGGAACAAGATAGAAAAGATCCCCAGCCAACTGTTCTTCTGTCGCAAGCTGCGCTTCTTGGACCTGAGTCACAACAACCTCACAAGCATTCACGCTGACATCGGCTTCCTCCAGAACCTGCAGTACTTTGCCGTGACAGCGAACAGGGTGAGAAGGGACATCTCTTTCACTTTGTGTGTATGGGTGAGGACGTGGACTATGTCCAGAATTGTACATGGAATTGTATATCGCTCGATTCTGTACTGTGATTCTCAGGGGAACTTTGCCAAATTGCCTAAATGCTGCCCTTTCTCCCTACCTCCCTGTTTTACTATCTGTCTGTCTTGCATGCAAGAACAGGCTCAAAGTTCAGGTAGGGCTGATCGTAATTGTGTTAACAAGTTAGTGGGCAAACATGGTTGAATGCCAGCACCCACTTCAATGATAGCGTTGTGACAGGCGGCTACGTGGTGCAGTGGGCAAGGCGCTCACCACGAATACTGGAGACGCTGGGTTCGCCTGTTCGAGCCCAGTGCTCCACATTGCTTTCAGTTTAGCTGGTCGTCCGTACTAATACACATTGGCAGTATTAGGGGGTGGGAAACTGATGGGTGGGGATTGGGCGTTGTGGACAGCGACTCCTACAGGTCGGTTGGTGCGCCTGCGCAGTAGAATCAGGAAGCGATGGGGGCAGCGCCCCTCCAAAGCGCAGACCCCTGACACTGAAAGATCACGCCGCGCAGGTGAAAAGATGCGACTGCTGTTACCTCGAGTATCGGAGGGGACTCGTGCTGTATGACTTAGTCCACATTGCAGCCGGCTTGTGGGAGGCAAGAAACAGCGTTCGAGACAGGGGAGGGTTGAATTGGATGATACGAAATTGGGATGGGAGAAAAATTGAAAAATGGGAGAAAGTGGATAAAAAAAAATGATAGCGTTGTGAACGCATAATCTATGTCTTAAATTATGGCTATGTGTCTAATCTGGCCGTCGCTTATCAATGACTTGTTTGCAGTCAACATTGTCAAAACGGATTGTTTTTTAATTGGTTCATTTCCATTTTATAGCATTTTGAAAAGTCCTCGTTTTCTTGAAAGTTTCAGGAAAATATAAAGATTCTGTGATAAACGGCATTTACTGGAATATTCTGGAATACACAAAAACGTTGTCATTTTTCGGCCTATTTATGAATCGTTTTCAAATAAACGCTAGATTATCGATAGTATATGTGTACTTATGCACGCTAGAGAAGCGAGCTGAAAAATCTATTCTCATTTCCTGATCAGCGCACGCACACACACACATAGGGCAAACACTGATATCTCTGTGAAAACATCCGATTATCCTAAGACTGGTAAAATAGATTCCTTACCTCAGATCAGATGTTCTCCAAAAAGATTATTCCAATTCCTGATCGCCATTCCAAATATCGATCGCGTTTATTGATTCAGCGCTGAGTACTGTAAATATGTATTCCACGCTGTTTTCCGGCTCTGCAATCACTTCGATCTCTTCGGATGTCTTGCCGGAAAAGTAAAATGAGGAAACTGGATTCCCCCCCCCCCCCCTCCCCATCAGTCTAATCCAATGGGGTGCAGTTACACAGGGAGAGACGATAGGGGGCGGTATTTTCCCAATGGAGCTCAGCGAGAGGTTGCTGCACTAGCGTGAGGCTAGATTGATGAAATATGAATTCAAATCGATTATAAATTTAAAAAAAACGACAAACAAACGCTATATAGCGTTGCTGGCATTCAACGGTCGGCATGAACTAACGACATATCGCGTCGCTGGCACTCAAAGTGTTACTGTAAGTATATAATATGACTGAGTCTTGTGCATAAAGCTAAACAATTTCATACATATGTATTTGATCAGTTCTGGGAGAAATGCTGGATTCTGGCACTAGGCATTTTTGGGAGATTTGCTTCTGTAAAATGTTTTCCCTAACTTTTTGACAGTAGCACAGGCTATTTACTAAATTATATTTCAGAAGTCAGTCCTCTTGTGTTTACAGTGGACTGGTTATGTTATGCTAACTGCCTCGTTACGCCCATTAGATAAAAGAGCTGCTCTCTCTCTCTCGTGATTCATGACACAAACGTTTGAACTGCTACTTAATTTGTTATGAACCAGGCTGATAGAAAGTAACTTCTAAGCATTCCAACTTGAATGCCATGTAATTACGTTTTAGGACTTGTTGTGTAAAGGTCATGATAGTAGACAATGGTGTACTCCTCCTCTCAACTGGTTCTACCATTGTACTCCTCTCCGGTTCTACCATTGTACTCTTATCCAAAGCGACTTACAAATTGTGAACAAGTCAGAAGGAGGGGTACATTTCTGGCAGCTAAGGGTCCGTGGCATTGTTCGTCAAATAGTGTTGAACTTGAGTGTTGTACGCTGAGTGCATAGTAGTTTAGATCTATTAGCATAATAGGTAGTAGTATAAGAATAGTGGCATACCACTCGCCACCAATGTGGAGACGCTGGGTTCGCATGTTCGAATCCAGCTCTCCACATTGTTTTCAGTTTGGCTGGTCGTCCGTACTAATACAATTGGCAGTATTAGAGGGTGGGAAACTGATGGGTGGGGATCGGGCGTTGTGGACAGCGACTCCTACAGGTCGGTTGGTGCGCCTGCGCAGTAGAATCAGGAAGTGTCGGGGGCAGCGTGAGCCTCCCACGCGTTACTCCTCGCCACTGAGAGATCGAGCTGCGCAGGTGAAAAGATGCGACTGCTGTTACCTCAAGTACCGGAGGGGACTTGTGCTATGTATGACTTAGTCCACATTGCAGCCGGCTTGTGGGAGGCAAGAAACAGCGTTCGTGACACGGGAGGGTTGAATTGGATGATACGAAATTGAGAAAATATAGAAAATGGGAGAAAAAGTGGATAAAAAAAAAGAATAGTGGCATACTAGTAGAAGAGTTTGTTTTCTTTTTTTAATTTATTTTTATTTCAGATATTGATTGAAGAGGTGTATTTTTAGTCGCCGGCAGAAAATTGGCCAGGTTTCAGCTGTCCTCCTGACTGTGGTGGGGAATTCGTTCCAGCGAGGACTGAGAATAGCCTTGCACAAAAGAATGATCCCAGTCTCTTCCACACAGTGAGGCATACAGTTTATTAATTGAACAATGGGTATCGGATCGGTACTTGGTATCAGCCGGCTTTGGATATCGGCTGATACCGAGTACAATAAATAAACTGTATGCCTCACTGTGTGGAAGAGACTGGGATCATTCTTTTATGCAAGGCAACATCAGGCTTGACTTAAAACATTACTTTCCTAACTTAGTGAAACAAAATGTAACAAATGAACAGATAGATATAAATGTACTGAATTGTTATTTATTATTATTATATTATATTATTAATTTTATATAAAAAGAAAAATCCCAAAAAATGAATTCTATACCCGATCCAGCTATTTTAGTCTTATCGGATCGGTGCATCCCTAAGTTGTACTCATCCTCTCTGGTTCTACAGTTCTTCTCATCCTCTCTCTGGTTCTACAGTAGTTGTACTCATCCTCGCTCTGGTTCCAAAGCTGTTCTCTCTGGTTCTACAGTTGTACTCTTTCTGCTTCTGGTTCTAAAGTATTTCTAGTCTTTCCCCTCTAAAGGGGCAGATGGCTGAACAAAATGCTCCACTCTTCCTGTGTACTTGTGAGAGCACGTTTGACTTTCAGACCCTCTGCGAGGGCAGATGATCACTTAACTTAATCCGTCAGAAGTCTCGTTCTTTCAGAAGTTGTTATGAAAAGACGTGTTACTCGCTTAGATCACTGATTAGATTAAGCATTTACACGGTTATTCCTATAGATGCAGTCGTGACAGTGTGAGCTTTGCTCTCTTGATTCCATCTGGCTCGTGGTGATGGAGGCATAGTCTAGATACCTGCACTAGTTCATTGCTATCAGATCAAAATGTTTATCCGTTTATCCAATCTGTCGAGGAGTTTGATTTGAAACCTTTATTTATTCTAGAAATTAACATTGAGGTTTTACCCTCATTTGCGACGTCGTCGAGATTACAAGTTCAAACAATTCGAGTACATATAAAATAAAATAACACATTTGCATAAATAGGACAAAACACAGGTGGAAAGAGAGTGATCAAATTAAATTAAAAACAGTTGCATGGAGGGAAGTTTGATCATGTTTTTACATTTAAAGTCCATATGATAGTGGAGTATTGATTTTTATTGTGAGTTGAAGATGGTAAATGGCCCGCATTTAATAGCGCTTTTATCCAAAACGCGTTACAATTTATGCCTCACATTCACCCATTCACACACCGAAGGCAGAGGCGACCATGCAAGGTGGCCACCTGCTCATCAGGAGCAGTTAGGGGGTTAAGTGTCTCGCTCGAGGACACCCTGCCAGGAGGAGTGGGAATCAAACCGGGAACCTTTTCCGAGAACCATACGACCGCTCTAACCTCCGGAGCCACTGTCACTGCCACTGTAAGCTGGTGCATCAAAACAAAAGGCAGATTTACAGAGTTCAGACTGGACTCGTGGGACCTCAAGTGTAAAGCCAGTCATCTCAGAGGGTCAGATAAGGGTTTGATTCATATGGAGAAGCGTGCTGCACACTCTTGATGAATAGTAAGGACGTTATACAGCATTCTCCTGGTACTGCTCTGTTTTAGGTGTGTGTGTGTGTGTGTGTGTGTGTGTGTGTGTGTGTGTGTGTGTGTGTGTGTGTGTGTGTGTGTGTGTGTGTGTGTGTGTGTGTGTGTGTGTGTGTGTGTGTGTGTGTGTGTGTGTGTGTGTGTGTGTGTGTGTGTGTGTGTGTGTGTGTGTGTGTGTGTGTGTGTGTGTGTGTGTGTGTGTGTGTGTGTGAGAGAGAGAGGGGGGGATCGGGGGAAACATATGGTTTCAGTAAAGGATGCTATTGTTGTTGTTTTACTGTGTCTGTTAGTGAGGTTGCACACTGCGAATAGGCTCCACCAGGGTGGGATGGAGCTGAAAATAGCCAGGTTTATGGGGACCCCTCTGGTGTGTTGTGCGTTTTAATGCCCTTCTCTACAGAGGTCTCTCTACACCATTAGCACATTATCGGCCCAAATGAGTTGTGTAATTTGTGAACGCTGGTGGTCTTTAATTAGGACCTGATGTTAACTACTGGACACAGGAATGAACTGGACTTGTTTTCTTTCTCTCAAAAGAACAATGAATATGAGCCTGTACAGTAATATATTTTTATTAATATATATTATTTTTTTTATTTTTTAATATATATATATAGTTTTTTTTTAATATAACGTTTATATATTTTAAAAGAAAAAAATATATTTTTATATATATATTTCTCTATATATTATTACCGTACTTTTCGCACTATAAGCCGCACCTGACTATAAGCCGCAGCAGCTAAATTGAATGATGTGTACATATATAAGCCGCACTGGACTATAAGCCGCATGTGTTTTAATGTTTAATTACCATATGTAAGGAGTGGAGCCTGCGGCTTAATTTGACTCAACACGGGAAACCTCACCCGGCCCGGACACGGAAAGGATTGACAGATTGATTGCTCTCTCGATTCTGTGAGTGGTGGTGCATGGCCGTTCTTATATTGAGCTTTAAGTTCCCACCTCTACAGAGAATGACTCCCATTGGGACACAATACTGTCGGACAAATAACATTAACTCATTTACAAGTTGTATTAAGTTTAGCAAATAAGGGAACAGATAAATAACATTTCAATGCAGTAAAAAAAGCAATATTTCGATTTTCGGGTTTTGTCCACATATAAGCCGCACCGTTATATAAGCCGCGGGGTCAAAAAATGGGGAAAAAAGCCGCGGCTTATAGTCCGAAAAGTACGGTATATATTTTTTCTTTTGTGTAGAAGGGGTAAGTGAAATATCCAGTCAATGCAGCATTTCATATTTGCTGTTCACCTTTTTGTGTTTATTTTTCTCCCAGTATTTGAAATCTGTTCCTAAATACCTGGTCCCGTTCGTGAGTGGCCCATTATCCCTGGCTGCTTTTTTATGTGTTTACTGTCCCAGGGGCTGGGGTGTGTTTCAGCTTTGATTTGGTAAACTACCGGAACAGAATGTACCTCTCCCCGCTCACAATGCTGCCAGATTTACCACCGAATAATGTCTTCTACAGCCCTCCAGCAAAAGGTCCATGTGTGTTGTTGGTTTATGCTAGTGACATTTAGAAAGAGGCTTCAACTGAACAGGGGGATACAGAAAGCCATTTATTTTTTCTTTAGAATAGACTTTTAATTGTCATTGCACACAAAGTATACAACGAAATTTCAGGGGAGCTCCCACATGGCCGTAGTACAACCATACATGTAACATATAACATAACACTGTACATATAACAGAAATATTTTAAAGTGCATGATGAGCGGTAAACATAATAGTTATCAAGTCCAGGTAAGGTGCATGGTGCATGTGAGGGGACAGTCAATGAGAGTTTAGCAGTCTGACTGCTCGGGGGGGGGGAAGCTGTTCATAAATCTTGAGCTCTTAGCATTTATTTATTTAAAGTAAGCAATTGAACCTCTGTCTGTATTCACTCATCACTCATGCACTCATCATGCGTTTCAGATCGAGACCCTGCCTCCGGAACTATTCCAATGCAAGAAACTGCGCACTTTGAACCTGGGTAACAACTGCCTGCAGACTTTGCCGTCTCGTTTCGGAGAGCTAACCGGGCTGACCCAGCTGGAACTGAGGGGGAACCGCCTGGAGTGCCTCCCAGTGGAACTGGGCGAGTGTCGCCTGCTCAAGCGGAGCAGCCTGATGGTGGAGGAGGACCTGTTCAACACGCTGCCCCCCGAGGTCAAGGATCAGCTGTGGAGGGCGGACAAGGAGCAGGCCTGAGTCCTGAGCTCCCCGGAGAGCTGTGGAGGGCGGACAAGGAGCAGGCCTGAGTCCTGAGCTCCCCGGAGAGCTGTGGAGGGCGGACAAGGAGCAGGCCTGAGTCCTGAGCTCCCCGGAGAGCTGTGGAGGGCGGACAAGGAGCAGGCCTGAGTCCTGAGCTCCCCGGAGAGCTGTGGAGGGCGGACAAGGAGCAGGCCTGAGTCCTGAGCTCCCTGGAGAGCTGTGGAGGGCGGACAAGGAGCAGGCCTGAGTCCTGAGCTCCCCGGAGAGCTGTGGAGGGCGGACAAGGAGCAGGCCTGAGTCCTGAGCTCCCCGGAGAGCTGTGGAGGGCGGACAAGGAGCAGGCCTGAGTCCTGAGCTCCCCGGAGAGCTGTGGAGGGCGGACAAGGAGCAGGCCTGAGGCCCGAGCTCCCCAGAGAGCTGTGGAGGGCGGACAAGGAGCAGGCCTGAGTCCTGAGCTCCCCGGAGAGCTGTGGAGGGCGGACAAGGAGCAGGCCTGAGTCCTGGGCTTCCCTGAGAGCTGTGGAGGGCGGACAAGGAGCAGGCCTGAGTCCTGGGCTTCCCTGAGAGCTGTGGAGGGCGGACAAGGAGCAGGCCTGAGTCCTGAGCTCCCTGGAGAGCTGGGGACAATGTAGAGGTTTAGTTGGAGGATGGAGAAAAGTAAGATAATAAGAGTGGGAGGATGGAGGAGGAGAAACCTGATGGGTGTACAGCAGTGCCAGTCCTCGAAGGCCCAGATACGTTACGTTTGGTGGTTGGTTTGTGTCTTTTGCCTGTCCTGGCTGGACTTCCTAAAGCCTGGGTCACAGGCCTCTTAATTAACCAGAGATCTTGCTAGTTACGTGGCCTGTGTTTCTTTTGTTGTGTTTTTTTGTTACCATTTTCTCATTAAAGGATATACAGTCCTTGTTTTAAGAGTGAGAAATACGAAACGTTCACAAGGATCGAGGTACTTTTTTTTCCTGTGCTGAATCTAAAGTATGTGAATGAGACTAAAAGACTTTAACGGTGTGTCCAAAAGGTTCAATCCCTCCGCAAACGCAAAGACGTAAAGTGTCTTCTCTCGCTGCGGTTATTTTCAGTCGCCGTTGGAAATAAACGCCCGCGTTAGTGGCTCAAGTGCCCCGACAATATGTACGCTAGCTCTGTTATTCTTCTCCCCGAGTTTAGTTCAAAGTGTACCGGACTTTTACCAGCAGTCTGTTTATTAATTCAAGAGGACGCAGGAACTTACCGTGTGAAGGAAACTTACGCTTTGGCCATACTACAGAAAAGAAAATAACGAAACAGACATTTACTCAAGAGTTTGCAGGATATTGGAATACCCAATAATAATCTAAGTCAGTGCAATGTGCTCCATCTGCTTGAAGCACTTTTATTGTTAATGCCTGGGATTTAATGGCATCGTTGTGAGTAGACTTGCTATGTGTTCTCCAGCCAGTCAACTCGTGTTGCTAATATGGCCTTACCTTTTACAAGCTGTATGTCCTGTTAATGATCGCAAACATCACATTCATGGCTTGTTTTCTTTTTAGTTCTTTTTTTTGGATATGCTGTAAAATGTATAGCTCACATGTTTAAAATCTATGTTTCATGCATACCAAAGGTATGCCATGTGGTGTTATTCTTACCAGCTGTTTTCATGTTGATTTTAGTTCCTAAGAGTTGAGGGAAGTCTCTCTCTAAAATGAGACACTAGCACCTTTCTTCACTGTGGGTTTTATTTTCATGTGGGCCTTAGCTTCAACCAAATGTCCCCTTTTTGAACGGTCACCATCAAGTGTTCCATCTGGTTTTTAAATAAGAGTCCTGTTCTGAAAAGAGCCCGTTTAACGAAGTCGCGTTGCCAACTCTAAGAGCAGGAGCAGTGTTCACTGAGGAGGGGGGGGGGGGGGATAGGAGAGCAAGAGGACGGGGCACATCCGTAACTCGCTGGGCAAAGTGGACGACCCCAGAGCACATAGCCTTAACTCGCTGGACGAGTTCATTAGCCGCTGGTTAGTCAGACAGAAAAATGTGGAGTTGTCCTCCCCACCGACCTCGTCCGTCTCTTGCTAATGGAAAATGTTTGCCAAAACAACCAGTGGCCCACTCCTGACACATACCCCACTCCCGGCAGAGCTGTTGTGGCGGGTAGCGGTTTTCAATTAACTTTGAATTGATTTGGAGAGTGCCATACAAATTAATCTCAGGGCATCACTGGGAGCCTGTTCACAGCTATAGAAATGCAGGCGCTTTAAATGGGCAGAAAGATTTGAGTTTGCCAGAAGGACGAGCAGAAAGGAATACTGCTCTGTGTGAATGAACTGCTCTGCTAATGTGGTGATTAGTGCGCCTTTGTCACACAGCCTTATTACTCGAGTCTCCCCTCATATTTGAAGACGTTTTTCATTTCCGCTTTGATGATTGCAGAGACACCGTGTATGATCGTAAACACTGGACTGAAATGTTGTGAAATTAACTGTTTTGTTTCTGGATTTTTGTTTTATTGTCATTACGCTCGCTTATTACCCTCGCCTCTGAAATCCTCGAGTTTTAGACCCAGGCTTGTTTTGGTTTTCGGGAATTGACCGTATTCATTTTTGCTCTTTTCTCTGGTTGTGATTCCTTTCCACCCTGTTCCCACCTCGGGTGAATAACGGTCAATAGCCTTCCATTACTTCTCTATTAGAACTGATGCATTTAGCCACAGAGTCACTTTCCTTTCAGTCACAAGGCAACATTCTTCAGCAAAAACACATTAACCCCGTCCCACATCCCCGTGTCATGGGTGAGGGATGGAGGAGGGCAGCAGACTGTTGACAGAACATTGAAATAGGGAAGCGTGGGTGGCCTGAAAAAAAAAATGCCTAGATTACAAAAGACGCTACAATAGGAATGCTGAAGACTTAACACATAGCACGTTGACAGCACAAAGAGGGACGTTTCACGCCAAAAGCGACCCATACTCAACTGTATGCCATTTCCATAAGCAACATGTTATTTAATGATTTTTTTTTCATTCACTGCCCCTGAATTGTTTTGCCTTATTATTAATGATTTATCTCGCCATGTGTATTTATGTTAATATATGAAAAGTCGGAAATGAGTTACTATGTGTAGATTAGTAGCCTAACGTTACGAGTATAGCGTCGTGAGGAGCTGGCGGATTGCCCATTTTTTGTTCTTGCCAGGAACCGTCACATTTGGTTCATCATGTTGAGCTCAGCTATCGTTGTGCTGAGTTGCTGATCTTGCCTGTATGACGGATGGTTGTCAGATCCTATTCGGCTGTGCGGTGCAGACAGTTGGACGAGAAGTGAAATTACTTGACAATCCAATTTTATATGGAAGGACGAGCGCCTTCCAGCGTGGGCAGCACTGTGTGACTGGAAGCATGACCGTTGATTCACACGTGAGGCTCGTCGTGGCCGCTGCCCAAAATGGTGATCTGGTGCAGTTATAGAATTTCTGAGTACATAAATTATATATTTCTGGGAAGACATTATTGCATTTACATTACAAATGAAGATTTTCTCATGTGTTTAAAATGCTTGCAAAGTCCCCCCCCACACCCCCACACCCAATTTTGTTATTGTTTTTTTTTTTTTTTTCATATTGCTGTGTTAGTGATTGGACATAGGTCTGTCTGACCTACATATTGTGTGCTACATATAGGCCTACTGAATACCCATCTGACCATAATCCAAGACCTTTGAAATGTTTTTGTAGTTGGTCGAAGATAAAGACTGGAGTTGATCGAATGGATAAATGACTCTACGTCAACAATGCACACATAGAGGTGATGACAGGGCCTTTATTATTGTTGCCAAAACGAGTGAACGTGGCTTTATGAGTGGATCCTGTAATACCACAGAGACCATGTACAAAGAAATGGATCTTCGACACTCCAAGGGTTCTGCTCCTACTTTTGTACTATTCTGATACATGATAATAAAGTTAACACTTAAATCCTATTGCTGTGTTTGTTTATTCTTGATTTTGGTTTTGATCACGAGAACTGACCTCTTCATATAATAATATAGAATAAAATATCTCTAGAATGGGATTGATGGACAGTCCTGGCTGGATGGGACGATCCTGCGATGCACGTGCGCCCCTGGTGGCGGCTATTGCTATTGCGCTGCAGGCAACGAAAGAGTTAAGGTACAAAATCCTATTATTGCTGCTTACAGTTTAATCGAGAAGGACAGGTCAGTCGTTCCAGTCCATGCTTACCCAGATGACATACACGTCGTAGCCTCTCCACCGTCGTGTACAGTAATACAACATGGATTTCATGACTGACGAGGACGCGAGGAAGGTAAGCGTCGCCATGCAAACCCGCATCTGCTGCACACGACTGACTGCGCAACTTCATGTTCATTACCATGTTGTTACATAACACGTGTTGTGTTCATCATTTAACAAGCACCGAGTGAATGCAACAACCAGTCCACGGATACATTATCATATTTAGATTGCAATGTTGCAGGTTTTGTTAGGCTTTATTGTCAAGGAGAACCAGATGAGTTTCCTCTCGCATAATGTAGTGGTACAAAGTTCAAACCTGAGGTTTGATTGAATTGATTGAAAACTTTATTAACAGATTGCAGAATGGGTACAATACAGTACAGCTCAATACACACAATTGTTAAGGGGATGCAGACCAGAGAAAGACTTTCGTCTTGTTTACATCAGGGTCCCCCATTTTCAATTCATCATAAAATTCCCAGCTTTTTCTCAAAGGTGGCCCGCCTATTTATTGGAATTGGAAAGTTCCTGTAAGCCCAACATCAAATAAGCACATGAGATGTCTTGTGTCTTTAGCATTGTATGCTACTTATCAACTTATGTTTACAGAGTGCAAAGACAAACATTATATTTAGGTAAACATTTATGGTAGTCTTTCATGTCAAACCAAATATTAGTCATTCTATTTGGGGAATGTTCCAAGGGACCCAATTTTTACATTCAGGGGTTCAAACCTGATTATTTGGAAATCCTAGGTTAAACCAGAACCTGACCACAAATGATATACCTGTATGTCATGTATGTCCCTATGCCACAAATGTCATGATGTCATGTATGTTGTGTATGTCATAAATGTCACTATGAATTAGGGCGGCTACGTGGCGTAGTGGGCAAGGCGCTCGCCACGAAATGCTGGAGACGCTGGGCTCGTCAGTTCGAGCCCAGCGCTCCACATTTGCTTTCAGTTTAGCTGGTCGTCCGTACTAATACACATTGGCCGTATTAGGGGGTGGGAAACTGATGGGTGGGGATCGGGCGTTGTGGACAGCGACTCCTACAGGTCGGTTGGTGCGCCTGTGCAGTAGAATCAGGAAGTGTCGGGGGCAGCGTGAGCCTCCCACGCGTTACTCCTCGCCACTGAGAGTTCGAGCTGCGCAGGTGAAAAGATGCGACTGCTGTTACCTCGAGTACCGGAGGGGACTCGTGCTATGTATGACTTAGTCCACATTGCAGCCGGCTTGTGGGAGGCAAGAAACAGCGTCCGTGACAGGGGAGGGTTGAATTGGATGATACGAAATTGGGATGGGAGAAAATATAGAAAATGGGAGAAAAAGTGGATACAAAAAAAAAATTTCACTATGAATTGAAAATGGGGGACCCTGATGTAAACAAGACAAACGTCTTTCTCTGGTCTGCATCCCCTTAACAATTGTGTGTATTGAGCCTTACTGTATTGTACCCATTCTGCAATCTGTTAAATAAAGTTTTCATTCATTCATTCATTCATTCATTCATTCATTCATTCACCTTTCTCTACTCCCCTATTGACAGTATGAGGAGGAAGGGTATGTGGTTCTGGATGGACTCCTTAGTTCCAGTGAGTGTGATGAACTGAAGCAGAGGATGGCAGAGATGGTGGACCGGATGGACGTCCCAGAACACTGTCGGATCACTTTCTCTACGTACCACGACGAGCAGCTAAACACACAGGTAACTAACGGCGGACAAAAGAGACTGTAAGATGGTTATTAAAAAAAAGTGACATTTCTCTCTCATGACATGGTTCTGTATTATTTCTCATTGATGCTTGCCATTACATCGTGCACTTAAAGATGCAGGTAAGGGCTTCAACTTGATACAAATTCTGTTTGCGATTCCAAGACTTAAGATTTTAATTGGCTACAAATTGTATAAATCTTAAGTATTGGCATTACTCCTGCCTATGACTTTCTTCCTGCAAGAGGGATAGCAAATGTTTATGTCAACAGTGGAGTTTATGGCCCCGACCCAGTCTCACCTCTGCAACACAACCATCCATCGATGGGTCAGGTGTCTGACATAATCTTGTCTGACCTGCAGGGAAACGCTGACTATTTCATCACCAGCGGAGATCAGATACGATTTTTCTTCGAGAAAGGAGTTTTTGGTGACAAAGGTGAGCGCTGTGTTTTATTGTTTTAGCACCCTGTTGGACAAAGGTCAAAGGTCACATTAGCCATATAAAGCGTCGCTTACCTGCTTTACAGGAGAATTCATCGTGCCGCGAGAGCGCTCCCTGAATAAAGTTGGACATGGTAAGTAAGGGAGGCAAGATTTCAGATTTTTTTTTTTACATTTCAAAGAATCTCCTCGTCATAAATGAATATCCATGTTTTTCTTTGTCTTTCAGCACTTCATGCCCACGAGCCTTTGTACAAAAATGTGACACATTCACCCAAAATTCAGGTGAGTGAACCGTGAGCTCGCTAGATCACCAAACGATCAGATAACAACTCACTCTGGTATTAAACGCACATGCTCTCGTACAGGGTGTCGCCAAGAAGCTGGGTCTCAAGAGTCCTGTGATCGTGCAGAGCATGTACATCTTTAAGGTAAAGCACGCCGCCTGCCGACTCTCTGTATTTGAGGCTCTCTCTCTCTCTCTTCACAACACACTGTCTGGCGGTAATCCTGTCTGATCGTTGTCTATAGCGCTTGAGAAATGTGTTATGCGACGTGGGCAGGATTTTGATTGGTCTATGTTGCTTCTCTTTCTCTTCCAGCAACCGGGGATTGGTGGAGAGGGTAAGGAAAGGATTGTGATAAAAAACCCATCAGTCAATAGAGGCCTTTCACGGAATGTTGAGAATACTCCATGTTGGAAGACGCACCGGTTACTGTGTGCAAAAGTGGAAGTGGAAGTCCTGACAATGGTGGAACGAACTTCCCACCACAGTCAGGACAGCCGAAACCCGCCCAATTTTCCACCGTCGACTAAAAACACACTTCTTCAATCAATATCTGAAAGGAAAGGGAAAAAAACATCATACTGTCTTTTACTATCATGCACTTTGCTACTAAATAATCTTCCTTGCCTATATTACTACTACCTACTATGCTAATAGTCTTTACTACTATGCACTCAAGACTGTAGCACTCAAGTTCAACACTGTTTGGCCGTTACTCAGCTGAAAGAGTTGTACCCTTCCTGCTGACCTGTCGCAGTGGCACAGTAATATGCTTTTCTAATGCTTTACCTACCGCTTCACAGAAATGAGGCATTGTCTTTCAAAAGTGGTTACCAATGGTTACGGGCAGCCGTGTTGTAAGAAAGAGAACTACACAGACATTCCGTGGCAAGGCCTCTTATCACTGCCATGCGTGGAACGCTCTGGTGCACATAGTATTGACCTTTGTTCACGACGAGGCGCAGACAGATCACTCAACTCCAAACATGCTCTAGCGTTCAAGCCCTAGGTGTTCTCTTATCGTATAATCAATATACACAGACTGCTGTCTTGTTTCTCAGTGACGCCGCACCAGGACGCGACCTTCCTGTACACGGAGCCGCTGGGCAGGGTGATGGGGGTGTGGATCGCTCTGGAGGACGCCACGCTGGACAACGGCTGCCTCTGGTTCATCCCAGGGTCACAGCACAGTAAGCTCACGATATCACTGGCCTGGGGCCTCTCGCTCTTCATCTCCTGTCACCCCGTCTTCTTCTCACAGATGAAATACTATATGGTATTATATTATAGCTAAATATCATCCGTCCTGTAGTTCCAATCCCCTACATGCCTTCATGATTCCCCGCGTATATCATGCCACTTAGGGTACCTTGTGTATACTGCACCTTGTGTATACTGTTTACTTTTACTCTTACTCATAGTATATATTCAGATTAAAATTCTTTATTGCCTATATTTATTGTAACGTATAATATAACCGATAGGACTTAATGATAGAGTGTAAACAATATAGTTAATTATATTGTTTACATTGTTTATTTGTTTCTCATATTTTTATATTCAGATATAATTGTATTGCCTTTACTTATGTCTTTCTACTATTACCCTGCCCATACCTGTACCTCCCCTCCTCCCTCCCCCATGCTGCTATGACACCCAGATTGCCCCAAGGGGATCAATAAAGGAATATATTATATTATCTTATATTGCATGTTGAATCTTAATCAAAGGGGGAAACAACAGATACTACCAGGTTTACCATATCTTAGTAAAGTATACTTCTTTCTAATAACTTGTCTTTTTGTAATATGATTTCCTCACAGGTGGTATCTCTCGCCGTATGGTGCGCACGCCAAAAGGCACCTTCCCCCTGACAGACTTCACCGGCAGAGAGCAGGCCTACGATGAAAACACATTTGTTGCTGCACCCGTTAAAAAAGGCTAGTAGTTCAGTAAAATGTATTAAAATCATACATTGAAGGCGGTCAGGTGGCGTAGCGGAGATTGTGCTCGTCATCACCAATGCAAGAGGCTGCGGTCTCGACTCCCGGAGAGTCAGCATTGCCTTGGCTCGGGCTGATCGCTATACTAACTTGTTTGGCTGAGTTAGGGGGAGGGGAGCCGTAGGTGGGTCCTGGGCGTTGTGGACAGCGACCCCTACAGTTCAGTCTGGCCGCCTGCTCAGCGAAGGTAGGATCTGGTGAGAGGTAGTGCGGCCTCCCACACGTTACACTCTCCCGGTGAGAATCTGCACGGCCAGGCTGGCTGCCGGCTGGCTGCACATGCGTCGGAGGAAAACATGTGACAGTCTCCGGCCTCTCGGACCAACAGTAGGGGAAAGTGCGCAACAACCAGGAAGGGGGTTGGGAATTGGCATAACGACTAACAGTGGGATGGGAGAAAAATCGGAAAAAAGAAGGAGGGGGAAAAAAGATTATAAAAAAAAATATATATATATCATACATTGAAGCAATATTTGATTTTGGTGGAACATGTTAAAGGGGCACTTCACCAAAAAACAATGCTGATTTATTTTGCACATAATGTCACCCACATCCAAGAACTCTAAACCGTTTTGCACACATTCATTTAGTTTAGTTTGATAGTTATTTGGAGTAAATTCGTTTTAATGTGGCCACCAATGATGTCATCGGGGACATTGAATCCTTGTGTTTCTTAATTACGGCTCAATTAAATGATGTAGAGGAAATAATAGCAATACCTTTCTTATACTAATCTTATAGGGACTGCTACCTTATCATTTCATCGATCAGTAGCAACAGTGATGACATCACTGGTGGCCATATTCAAACAAATTTACTCTCAATAGCTGTTAAACTAAATTAATGTGTGCAAAACTGTTTGGAGTTTTTGGATGTGTGTGAGATTCTTTTTTGCATGCATATCTCCATATGAGTTCAGGAGCAATTGTGTTCCAACATAATCTTCCCTGGGGACCTTAGTTGCCAGTAATACTGTTTCATTATTTCATATTGACGGGAAAAGGCCTGAATACCCCAGGGAAGGGTGCGGCTGGGTAGCGCATTGGACTAAGCACTCGCCTACCACCGCAGAGACTCTGGGATCTAATCCAACTGTCAGCGGTACCTCTGGCTTGGTCAGTCATCCCTAATAACACAATTGGCGGTGTTAGCGGGTGGGAAGCCGGTGCGGTGTGTGTTCTGGTCGTTGTAAACTGCGACTCCTACTGGTCGGTCGGGGCGCCTGTTCAGCTGGGAGGGGATCTGGGGGAAATAGCGTGAACCTCTGCACGTGTTACGTGAAACCCCTCGCTGTCAGGTGAAAAGAAGCGGCTGGCGACTCCACATGTATCGGAGGAGGCATGTGGTAGTTTTACACCCTCCCCAGGCCGACAGTGGTGCAATGCGCGCAACGACCAGGAAGGGAATTGGCATAAAGACAAAATTGGGATGGGTGAAAAATACAGAAAGCCCAAAAATAAATAGAATGGATATTTTTTTTAAGAACCCCAGGGAAGCTGGGGGTTGGAACTTGATTGCTCTCAATTAGCAAAAGTGCGACTTTTAGAGGCAGAGGCACATTTATATGCAAGTTTAGGGGAGACCCAGGTAAACCTTCACAACCTTAGAATGTTATTATATTAGTGGAGCGAATTCAGGGGGCAGCCGGGAATCAAACCTGGGTTGCCCACACCACAGGTTTGATTCCTGGGTCCGACCCCTTTAATAATATAATAATAATAATAATAATAATAATAATAATAATAATAATAATAATAATAATAATAATAATAATAATAATAATAATAATAATAATAATAATAATAATATAATAATAATAATAATAATAATCCCTTAGCCAAGGGCTAGCGATTCTAGGCATCCGTGATCGTTACAATATTGTAATACATTATGTATTACCTTGTAATGCTGCAAAACTGTGTACTGAAACTTGGGCAATGATGGTCAAATACACTACACATGCAATCGGTCATACAACTAATCCATCCATCCATTTCTCTCTCTCTCTCCAGGTGCAGTGGTTCTGATCCACGGGGAGGTGGTCCACCGCAGTGCCCAGAACACCTCGGAAGACTCTCGCCATGTCTACACATTCCACATCATGGAGGCCCAGGACACCTGCTGGAGCCCCGAGAACTGGTGAGAGTCACTGCAAAATCTGATTCTAGATCAGTGGTGGAACAAGTACACACAGTTACTTTACTTAATTAAGAAATACCCAGATAAAATAGTAGTCTGGTAAAAGTAAAAGTCCTCCATTCGACTTAAGTAAGATAAGATAGGAATAAACTTTAGACTTTTTACACGGAACATCAGTGCTGCATCATTCTGCGATAACAGTGTAAACAAAGAAGAAAAAAATTATATATATACAATATTCATTCATTTATTCAGTTAGTAAGAAGGACTTCAGACAAATATGACAATACATAGAGACATAATAATAATAATAATAATTCATTTAATTTATATAGCGCTTCTCAATAACCCGAAGTCGCTGACAGTAGTCGGGAGCAGGGGTACAAACAAAGAGGCGAAAGCAAAGAAACAAAACAAAACAACAAAGAAACAAAAACAAAGGAACATGAGACCATGGGGGGAACGGGGGAGACAGCCTGATGGCACAAAAAAAAGACTAGAGACATATCGATCAGGTTGGAGGGGAGGGGGGGGTTTAGGGGTGGGGGGGGTTGAAGGCAAGGGAGAACAGGTGGGTTTTGAGGCGAGCTTTGAAGGTGGAGAGTGTAGGGGAGTCTCTGATGGACTGGGGGAGGGAGTTCCAGAGTCGGGGTGCAGTGCGAGAGAAGGCCCGATCTCCGAAGTTTTTAAGCTTGGATGTCGGGACAGTGAGGGAGGCAGTGGAGGAGGACCGGAGGGAACGGGTTGGGCGGTAGGGGAGAAGGAGATCAGTCAGGTAGGGGGGGGCCAGGCTGTGGAGGGCTTTGAAGGTGAGGAGTAGTGTTTTAAAGTTAATGCGGTGTTTGATCGGGAGCCAGTGGAGGGAGTGGAGGACAGGAGTGATGTGTTCGCGGGACCGGGTGTTAGTGAGGAGGCGGGCGGCTGAATTTTGGACCATTTGCAGTTTATGGAGGGAGCGGGAGGTGATACCAGTGAGGAGGGAGTTGCAGTAGTCCAGGCGGGAGGAGATGAAGGCGTGAATGAGGGATTCAGCAGCGGGGGGGGAGAGGCAGTGACGGATTTTTGCGATGTTGCGGAGGTGAAAGTAGGATGTTTTCACGATGGAGCGGACGTGGGGGTCAAATGAGAGGGTGGGGTCAAGGAGGACACCAAGGTTGCGGACTAGGGGGGAGGGGGTGATGGTGGAGTCGTTGATGGTGAGTGTGATGGGTCCGGATCTGGTGAGGGTGGTTTTGGTGCCAATGATGAGGAGTTCAGTCTTGTCACTGTTCAGTTTGAGGAAGTTGTGGGTCATCCAAGTTTGGAGTTCGGTGATGCATGATTCAATGTGACTGAGGGGTGGGCTGTGGGGGGATTGTGTACTGATGTATATTTGGGTGTCGTCAGCGTAACAGTGGAAGTTGAGGTGGTATTTGCGGATGATGTGACCAAGGGGGAGAATGTAGCAGATGAAGAGCAGGGGGCCAAGGACTGAGCCTTGGGGGACCCCCTGTGTGACTGGGGAGGGGGGGGAGGTGTGGCCGGAGAGGGAGATGAATTGGTGTCTGTCAGTGAGGTAGGAGGAGAACCAGTCAAGTGCTGTGCCCTCAACACCCAGTTGGTGCAGCCTTTGGAGGAGGATGGAGTGACACACTGTGTCAAAGGCTGCACTGAGATCAAGTAGGATCAGGATGTTGAGGGCACCGGAGTCAGCGGAGATGAGGAGGTCGTTGATGACCTTTACCAGTGCAGTTTCGGTGCTGTGAGCGGGACGGAAGCCAGACTGAAGGGGTTCATATAGGGTGTTGGACTGGAGATGGGAGTAGAGTTGCAACCATAATGAATGAATAGGTAAACTCATTTCAAAAGCTTCAAAAAGCTTCATATTGCACCTTGCCCTAATTAAATTACAACATATTTAGACTTGGACAAGAAAGAAAGAGGTGACAGCCCACTGTTAGGTGGCACCTCAAAGGAATCGACCTCTAGTGTTATTTAGGAGAGCGATGGATGTAGGAAGGAAGGAGAGCTTGTAGTGGTTGCTCTTGTATCTACTTGCTCGGAACGAGGGAAGAACTTCGTATTCAGGATATAGAATAGTATATAATATAATAGAATATGAGAAGGGTCCTGTAAGATTCTCTGTGCCTGGCTGACCACTACTTTCTCAAAGATAGATTTCATTTTATTTCATTTCAAACCTTTATTTATACTCGTGAAAGCACTGAGGTTTCCCTCATTTACAGTGATGACGAGTTAACAAAGGACACAAATATCATAACAGTTATTAATTACAATGAATTACAATTACTACAATGATGGATTAAAAACAATTACATGATTCAGTACATAGGTCAAGTGCAATGCCTTTAAACTCCATGAATGACGGGAATGCTCCGAGCTTTAGAGTCTTTAGAGATTGGAGTGACGGATACTTCATAGCTGCTTTCACTAGCCTTTCTAAAAGTAAAAGTAGAGAAGTATTTTCTATTGAATGTATTTACGTATCTAAAGTGAAAGTATGCATTCTACAGGACGTTTGTGTATTCCAGTGCTTGAGAGCGTTTTTAAGCATTACATCACACGCAGGAGTGTGTTATAAGAATTAGAGCATGCCTAGGGGTGGTTGTTAACCCCGAGGCGCAGCCGAGCCACCACGATGAGGTGGAAGTACTTGCGGACGACGGTGGAGGCCTGGTGCTTCTTGGAGCCGGCCTGGTGCTGGTAATTCTGGTGCAGGACGACACAGGTGGCGACGCTGGCCAGGAGCAGCCAGTAGCCCAGAAGGCAGAGTCTCTTGTCGTTCAACGTGACAAATTCTTATTTTACTCCACTTTTTATTTAATTTTGCACTGTAAATAGTTCAAATGTATAATAAAAACTATAATATAATAAAGTTGTCCTCCGAAGAGGGGTGGTGGATGGAGTGCCCTCAAAAAAGGGCCGGGAGTAAGAAAAAAACAAAAACAAAAAAACAATATAAATATGCAGCATCTAACTTGGTTGGGCGTTACATCATTTGTGATAAACAGACAGAAGTAAACATACCTACACTTGAAAGGCGCATTGTCCACGTGGAGGTTAAATTGGTCAGTGACGTCACACCTTTTATTGATCATTTTGGGGAGTAAAGTGTAAATCCATCGCCTGAAGGTAACCACTCTAATAATGCTCAGTAAAATCCGGAAGACAGGCATCCGGTGATTTTCAGATTACTGAGGGGATACCCAAAACATGCCTACTCAACTATCAAAAAGTTAAAGGTGCTGTAAGTGGTATTGTTTGGTTTGTTAAAATACGTGGTCTACATGTGAGAATAATAGCTCCACACTCTGACAGCCATCACTGATCACAGAGTGCAGTAAACACAACTGTGCTGGTATCCCATTCCCACGTTATCCAATCAGGAGAGAGAACTCTACCAGTGCAGTAAGCAAGCACATTTGGCTTGGCAAGATTTCTTAAAATAAGTTAAAAGAAATATCTAGGGTTCTCTCTCCTGATAGAATAAAGTGGGAAGGGACCAGAAAACATGTTTTCTGTTTACTGCAGGCCAAACACTCTATATCAGTGATGGCTGTCAGAATGTAGAGCTATTTAACACTTATTTTAACAAAACAATACCACTTCCAGCACCTTTAACCCTTTCACTACCACACTACCAAATGGTTAACCCTTTCACTACCACACTACAGAAGGTTAACCCTTTCACTACCATACTACAGACGGTTAACCCTTTCACTACCACACTACAGACGGTTAACCATCTGTCGTGTGGTAATGAAAGGTTAACTTTCTGTAGTGTGGTAGTGAAAGGGTTAAAGGCTACTGAACCACCATACTGAGAAGAGACGTACTGTGGGGGGTGACCTTGTGACCTCATGACCTCTTGCACTCATGTATCTTGTCTCCGTGTCTTCTGTCCTCCTAGGTTACAACCGACAGAGGAGCTGCCGTTCCCCACTCTCTACTCTAAGTGAAGAAGATGTAACCGTATTGACCATATTCACACAACGGCCATTTTGCTCTTATGTCGTGCTCAGGTTGGGTTCCTTTTAACCTTAAGTGTAACATAAGAGCAAAATTGCCGTTGTGTGAATATGGTCCAATACAGAGCCAAGACTCTCACTTTTCTGAAAGAGGACCAACACACAACAGCAGTATTATCCCAGGCTAAATCAGCCCTGGTAATCATTGTAGCCTACAGTGGCACTGCCTGCGTAGCCTTGGAGAGAAACACACTACTGTCTGGGCCAGGAGCCACCCAATGGAATGAATGGATTTACTGTGATGTTTAATAGTGAAGTGATGGTAGTTAATTCACTTAACCTCTTATGCTGGTAGTTCAATTAAATTTACAGAAATGTACTTGAGTTTTGATAAAACTGTGAAAGAAATATTCCCTTTAATATAATCAAATGCTTATTCAACTTTACATGGACATTCCAACTGTCGTTTTCATATAAACTGCTGGACTGTGTATTCTTCTATTCATAAAATATTTTCCTGATAATACTGGTGGTCTTTGTGGTCGGGTTTTTGTGTTAAGGTGGTGAAAGACCTGAGGGCAGACTCGGTTTACTGAATCTATCCCAGTCTGGTGAAATGTGGACACAAACACAGACACCATTGTGCTGTCCCATGTAATGCATTTCAGGACATTGGTCTGAAGACGTCGCCAATTAAACCTTTAGACCTCGTTTGTAGGCAAACGTGCCACACACTTGTGGAGGAAATCATGAAAAGTATTTGTAAAAAAGGATATATAACGGGAAATTGCTAAAACATATTGGTCAGACATTTTCAGACAGTACAGGTTTACTATGTGCTGTTCCAAGGACGTAGGTTTGGTTTCAACAGCAAGGGGTCGGGAAGGTTCTCCCCCAGGTGACTTTGAGCATCAAACACTTATTTCCTGCATTCTTGTGTACTTTTATACACCAATTTGTGCATTTTCTGCATCAATTTATGGCAGAAATATGTTTATTTATGTAAAGGAAAAGACAACATTCAGGTACCAGCTGACACAAATATAATGCAGTAAGGCTCTCAGGCATTCTGTATTGCTTGTTTTGACCCCGTTATTTTACCTCTTTTGGGGAGGGGGTTGTCTTTCATATTAGCTATATTTCTTGAGTGGGACAAATTTACCTGACACAAATATAATGCAGTAAGGCTCTCAGGCATTCTGTATTGCTTGTTTTGACCCCGTTATTTTACCTCTTTTGGGGAGGGGGTTGTCTTTCATATTAGCTATATTTCTTGAGTGGGACAAATTTACCTCTTCTCAATATTGAGGGGGACAAGTCCCCTGCAACCCCCCCCCCCCCAACATCTACTGTATGTGCTGTTCAGTTGTACATGAATGAATGTTAAATGCATTGCCTTAGGTGGATCGATGGGATATTCAGATTTTTCAATAAAAAGTCTTTAATGATGCAGTTTACATGCACAACCAGTGTTTCAGGAATGCAGGGACAAAAAGCAAAACACAACATCTCAATAGGACGAAGTCATGATAATGAAGTATCATTACAATATTTAGAAGAAAAGAAAAAGGCATTTACAGAAAATGACAAATCAAATACCACGTCCGCTTCATGCTTTTAAAAACAAGAGAATGTCGCAGGTTGTAAATATGGCATCTCCATCAGAATGTGCAGCATATAGTGTCAAGTAGTCTGGTGACCCGGTTGAGGGTTATTCTTACAGAACAGACAAACTAAATCTTACTAATCTTATCGCTAAAACTATTTCCCAAAAAGGTTGGATCAAATTAGGCCTATATATGGATCATTAGGCCTCTATAGCGTATATTTTGGATTCCAGCAACGGTCGGGCTTCAGAGCTCAGGATCACAAGGAAATGTCTCGACGACGGTCGTCATCTTCATCAGAGCGCCCCATCATCAAACATGTTGACGCAAAACATAAAATAAACCTCAACAGATTGAAAATATATCGCGAGGGATAACTGTGTACAAGTTAAGAGGATTTCACATTATAGTGTCATGCAGGATCGTTATGTTTATGCCTTGTAGACGGACCGACCAGCCCAGACAATTACGTGAGAAGGGCTTCTTTGACAAATACCATGCTGTCAACTACAGTATATCTACTGTACTAGGTGAGGTGTGATGGAAGCTGTCGACTACAGTATCTACTGTATAGGTGAGGTGTGATGATGCTGTCAACTACAGTATCTACTGTGTACTAGGTGAGGTGAGATGATGCTGTCAACTACAGTATCTACTGTGTACTAGGTGAGGTGAGATGATGCTGTCAACTACAGTATCTACTGTGTACTAGGTGAGGTGTGATGGAAGCTGTCGACTACAGTATGTACTAGGGTGTGTAACGATGCATCGATTAATCTAAATGCATCGATTGTAATGTGACGATTCAACTGCATCGATTTGAAAATGTTAGATTCGATTATAATCCAAATGAAAAAGATTTAAAAATTTTTTTTCGTGTGTATTGTTTTTATTGACCTATAGACCATTCGTGCTGAGTGAATCAGTTCCCCCAGCCACATTTGTGTATTCAAATATTTTTGGGGAATTAGAAAATGTATCGAATCGTGGTCAAATGAAGAGATTTCATGATGCATTGAATCGTCGCTTGAATAATCGTAATCGAAATTAATCGTTGTGAGGTCGCATCGTTACACCCCTAGTATCTACTGTACGATGGAGGTGCGATGGATGCCGTCAACAATAATATCTACTGTACTAGGCGAGGTGCGATTAGAAAACATACTTCTTAAGGCAAATATGTCCAGCAATTAGTCCTTAATATTGCCACAATGGTAAAGGCAAATACAATATATTAAATATAATCAAAACAAAATGGTTTATGATAGAAAGAAATGTCAAAAAGCGTCCTTTAAATTATGTTCTTCAATGGCTATACAAAGGCATACATATTTTGCAAACAAAAGACAAAATAGAAAACACAAATTATCAAAATGTTTCATTTAGCAGCGTCTGTACAGTACCGTCGATGATTGTGTGTTTGTGTGCGTGTTAAAGAACATGTTTCCACTTTGCTAAACTTCATCTCCTGTTACATAATTCAGGAGTTATAAGTTTCAGCGCTCCAGTACAGACCCATGTGCCACGAGAAAAACACATCTTTCACCAAGTGTCAGATCTCAAAAAGAGAACATTTACTCAACTCATCCTCTCCTTCCTAAATCACCCGCATAGAATCGATCCGTCTCCCAACCTAAGCAACCGATACTGAAAATGATTTGTGATCTTAAAACGGAACCGATTCCGTTGCCATGCTTGAAATACCGCCGCTGTGAAATAAAAAAAGGGCAGAATATTTAGCGCCATCTTGATTTGTTCGTTATTAATGCAAGCTAGCATAATTATTACCCAGCTACACTCGGCAGTTGTACAACTGTCGCTCTCTTGTGCTAGTCACAATGATTCCCCTAGTCTTGCCATCTAGAGAATATCAGTGTTAAGTCAATAATACCATTAGTAGTACACCTCCCCAAAAAGAAAATTATATATAGCTACTGTACATCCCTCACTGTGTATAGAGTTCTCCATTGATTTACTAAATGGTCTTCATAACTTAGTGTACCATGATATTTTGTCACATTATTTTCCCCACGTTTACCGCGCTTTCTTCCCTAGCAGCAGGGCCCGAGCGCAGTAGGAAGGGGGGGGGGGGTCCTCTGGCCCCCTGTGTGTGTGTGTGTATGTGTATGTGTGTGTGTGTGTGCCCCGTCTGGCCCGCCAGGTCAGAGCATCAGGAGGATGAAGAGGTAGAGGGGGAGCAGGAGGTTGTCTATCTGGGAGGTGTAGGCCTCCAACATGGCCACCAGGGTGATGGAGCCTACGATCCACGAGTAGGTGGAGTTCAGGTTGATGGTGGGGTCGAAGATGAGGAACACGGCCACGGCGATGATCTGGGCGAACACCGACGTCGCCGTGCCCTCCATGGTCTTCTTGGTGCCCGGCCAGCGGATCTCGCCCATGCTGCTGCCGAACAACGACGCCACGGTGTCCCCCACGCCCACGGCCAGCACGCCCGCGTACGGCACCAGTCCGCCCGCGCCGGGCAGGATCCCCTTGGGAGCGCAGGGCCCGGGGAACAGCCATATGGGCAGGGACATGCCGACCAGCAGGTAGATGTGGGTGAGGATGAGGGGCCCGGAGTCGCGCTCGTCCAGGAACAAGGTGAGCAGCTGCCGCAGGAGCTGCCCCATGGGCCGGATGCGGAAGTAGCGCACGTACTCCAGCAGCAGGAAGGCCGCCAGGCAGCCCACGGAGGCCACGTGGAGCAGCTGCCGGTCGTACACCAGGCCCGGCACGTACGTCGCCACCACGATGAGGTGGAAGTACTTGCGGACGACGGTGGACGCCTGGTGCTTCTTGGAGCCGGCCTGCCGCTGGTAGTTCTGGTGCAGGACCACGCAGGTGGCGACGCTGGCCAGGAGCAGCCAGTAGCCCAGCAGGCAGAGTCTCTTGTCGTTCAATGTGACAAAGTCCAACAGCCACATGATGGGGTGGCGGCGGATGAACAGGGAGAGCCAGGGCATGAGGATGCCCAGACCGAGCACGGCCGTCATCATGTGGAAGAAGAGCGACGACACCCAGGTCTCCGACTCCATGAAGCAGAAGAGCAGCGCGAAGAAGACGCCCAGGAGCAGCGAGCCCACCACCACCACGGGCAGGAAGTAGTTCACCGGGTCACCCTTGACCTCCGCCAGATTGAGCGAGCGCTTGATCAGCTGGTTGACGATGAAGCTGATGCCGCCCACGATGAGGAGCGCCTCGCCGGGGCTGAAGCAGCGCGGCAGCAGGTAGAGGACGATCAGGCACAGGTAGACGAAGATCAGCAGCACCTCCAGCACCTCGATGACCTCCGACACCGTCAGCGTCTGCTTGGTGGTGTAGAAGATGGCGCTGCTCGCCACGCCGGCGATCACGCACGTGTTGGTGGGCACCGGCCGGGTGATGCCCAGCGCGATGAGGGACAGGAACAGCGCCAGCATCATGCCCGTGACGGTGACCACCGTGAAGAAGCGCTCGAAGTAGACGTTGCCCGAGTCCGAGCACTTGTCCCGCAGCACCATGCCGATCAGCGGCATCACCATGGAGGCGGGCACGATGCCGCTGTTGGCCGTCGGGCGGAACTGGAAGACGGCGCCGCCCGACCGCAGCAGGCGGTCCCACTTGTGCTGCACGTAGAACGACTGGATGACGAGGGCTATGCTGCACCAGGACAGCTGGTTCCAGAGGGCCATGTGGACACACAGCACCACCGCCAGCACCACGGTGGACTCCACCAGCGCTGGGTTGACCTGCATCATGGCTGCGGTGTGGTGGAGGAGGGATCCAGACGGACTTTAAAACAAAACAAAAACAAAAAGGAAAGAAAGACAAACACCCTCTTCTGTCAGTTCCTCTATTGTTGTCAACGCATCTTCATTTGCCAGCCACTCTCTTCTTGCACTCCAGATTTTTTTTATCTGTAAAATATTTCAGATGACATCATTACATTTAGCTGACGCTTTTATCCAAAGCGACTTTCTGTACGACAAGTCAGCAGGAAGGAGGGTACAACTCTTTCAGCTGAGTAACGATGATCAAACAGTGCTGAAACTTGGGTGCTGCAGTATTGAGTGCATAGACATATGATTCATTTCAGATATTGATTGAAGAAGTGTGTTTTTAGTCGACAGCGAAAGATTGGTGGGGATTCGACTGTCGTCCTAACTGGTGGGAAGTTCATTCCACCATTGCGGAGCGAGGACCGTGTTTACTTATGTTAGCGATCAAGAAGGAAATGTATGGCAGATACAGAATGATAATATATACATGTGAATTATTGATTTTATATAGGCTAATCACTACAGCAAATGTGTCCTTCTGGATTACTGACAATTTAGTAGTTGTGAGACTAGTGGTTGTGGATCAACATCAAGGGGGAACACGTCCATGAGTCATGGCATGGCATGGCCTGGTCACCCACTGAACCTTGGCCTACATGGTGGTGAAATATTCACTGAAAACAGTCTCCTGGTAGAAGAACGAGATCCCCAGGGAAATGACTTGATATTTCACATCATCCTGCCAGCTGTGTAAATAGTGCTTCTAGAGTAGACAATGTAAATTATCCAAATTTAGACTTCAATTTAATATTGTGTAGTTATGTTTTATTCGTGGTGATTTTCATATACAAATTTCATATAACGGTTTGCGCTTTGAAACGATAACAATTAATAACTTTGTTATACTAACCGGTCCGACAGACATGATGACACCGGCTAAAGAAACTAAAGACAGGCAGCAACGCTAGCCAGTTAGCTGTACCAGGATCGGCCGTAGAAATCTTTCCCCCAAGAGAGAGGACCACTTATATTCTTAATTCATTGCAATATTTTGTTCACGGTTCTTGTCATTCAAAAGGTGGATGGTGATGGTGGGGCAATAACGATTTCCACAGCTATGAATTATTATTAGTTCAAAGGGCATTTAATCAAATGCACCTCACCATGTCTGCAGGAGGAGGCGAAGCAAGGACGTATTCTCGTTCGGTTCACACAATGGTCAGTCATTCTAACATTAGCCCACAGCAGGGCCTCAGCTAGCAATAGTTTTCACTTGAATGAGAAATGCAATCAGGGATGCAGCAGCATCGGTCTAGCAGCAAAATCCAGCTGACTACCGAGGTATAGTATAGCTATAGCCGTTAGCAAGCAAACACAGAATACAACGCCATATTTAATCGATTTTATTCTAAAATGAACGTCTAACGAATGCAAATATACTTACCACATGAATGCAGTTTATATCTGTACGAACATGTGCAGTGATCGGAATAGATATCCGATATTATTTGGACAATGATCTTTCCTCTGTCAGCTGGCGTGTCTTTTACACCCAGGAGGAGGTGGCCATATTTGACAGCCAAGTCACGTGGTAGACGACGGAACTATTATTATATATTGTTTTATTTTTATTTACCAGTACATTGTTTTTGTTTTATATTTATAATTATTTCATCCTATACAATATTAAAACTTTTTTTTAGTAAATCATAATTTATTTGTGATGAATAAAAAATATTCGTGTACGTTTACACCACGTGACGGGTGGCCATATTTGACAGCCGAGTCACGTGGTAGACGACGGAACTATTATTATATATTGTTTTATTTTTATTTACCAGTACATTGTTTTTTTTATTTATAATTATTTCATCCTATACAATATTAAAGATTTTTTTAGTAAACAATAATTTATTTGTGATGAATAAAAATATTCCTGTACGTTTACACCACGTGACGGGTGTGCGTGTGAAGCGGCCAATCACACGGCAGGGGGAAAAGATGGCGGACTCGGAGATGTGTGTCAGGTAAGCTAGCTAACTTTTGTGTCTTACTCGGGGAGATATAACACGTTTAAAATAGGGCAAAGCGGGTGTCATAGTGTGTTTACGGGTTTGCGATATATGCGTTCGGTGTATCATAGTATTGGCACGTTTGACGTTTGAGTCCAATCATTCGAATGTATTATTAGCTGGTGGTGGTAGCACCGAGTTAGCTTAGCATGCAACTGGTCGCTCCGTTTGAATGGCTGTGTAGCGCGGCGGGTGAACCGCATGACAACAACTACAGCACAGCGTGTCCTGGAGGCAGCAAAGATAACTAGCTGTCTGGCCATGCTGCTATTTAGCCCAATTCGAAGTAGCATAAATATAGTATCTCGGAATTAACGTACTTGTAATTTATATTAAGTACCGAGGGGTGCCTGTTTTGTCTTTGTTTGTTGGCTACAAGCTAGCGGGCCAGCTCAGCTGGAGCTATGATGAAGATGACATCCTGATCCTTTCACAGCTGATAGATTGATTGATTGATTGATTGATTGTAAACTTTATTAACAGATTGCAGAATGGGTACAATACAGCTCAATACATACAACTGTTAAGGGTATGCAGACCACCAGAGAAAGACTTTCGTCTTGTTTACATCAGGGTCCCCCATTTTCAATTCATCATAATATATATGACATACACGACATACAGATAGACAGTACTGCTACATCTATACATTTATGACATACCATCGCATTGGCTTAGTGAAAGTAGTGTTGTCATGTTGGTGAACGTATATGAGCATAATTATGTTGCTTACCGTTATCTAACGATAAGAACCTTTCCTATGAAACCTTTTCCTCTTAGGAGCAGTAGAGAGTTATGGACCATATTGCTTGGGAGATCTGCATTGCGAGAACCGGTAGGTCTTACCTGGCTGTTGCTTGTATAATCATCATGGATATTTTGCTCGCCTCTCCCAATGGGGAATTCTTCTTACTGTACTCAATGATGTCATGAGTACCAGAGTGTGTGGTGTCAAGTTCATTGCCACAACATTTTGGTGCTTCATGCGTTGCTACGCTGCCCAAAATAACCATGTTGTTGACACCTCATATTGGTCTCTGTCCCTGCGCTGCTCTGTCTCTCTTACATGGTCAACCTTTCACGAACAAAGGCTCAGATCGATGCAGAACTCAACAGACACTGGGAGAGGCTGCATCAAGGACTGAGTTACTATAAACCACCCAGGTATAACTTTGCCAAGATTTGCTGTCACCAAAAAAAAACGTATACACACATTTAGAACAACACAAATCACCACTGGCACTGACACATTGTCCCGTAATTACAGCTCCTCATCGGCGGGGAAGGTTAAAGCCAACAAAGAGGTGGCCCAGCCGTTGAAGGATTTCGGTCTGCGGATCAGCAAACTACTGGTGAGGATGGAGTTTGCTGGCTTGTGTAATGGATATTATTTTGTGATCTTCTCTTTCCCATTTTGATGGTGTGTATTAGGGATGGGCACAAGTGGCACAACTCACAAACGTACTATTCGATATAGTCACTGGGAACCAGTGAGAACTATTCGATTGCTAATCGAAAATCGATTATCGATTGAATGTTATGCCACCTGGCTAGCTAGTGAGCTGTACCCTGCATGCTGTTCAGCGGTATGACAGTTAATAGGGTCCCCTCTCGATACACTACACGTTGTTGTAGGTGCCGGTAAAAACAATATATATTTTTTTGAGACTAAACGATATTCGCATAAACTGATCAATTTATTATAATTTAACTACTATTCGAATGTCGACTCGATGACTATGCCTAGTGTGTATATTATGATGTGGTTCATGACTATAATTAAGGGGGAAATGGAGTTTCCTGGGTGCTAAACTGTTCAGTGACACAAGTATAATGACTTCAGTTAAACCCATTTTTTTCAAAAGCAACCAGGAGGCTCTTTTCTTCATTTGGCCTGCTGATCTTCCCTTTGAATCCTTTATGACTATGCTATACTTGTTTTAGGGTCTTGATGAACAGCAGAGTGTGGACATTTTGCAGTGTTATTTGCAAGAGGATTACAGAGGGACCCGTAACTCGTTGAAGGTAGGTGTGTGTGTGCGTGTGCATGTGCATGCCCGCCCATTTGGAATGGTAACCGTTTAGCTCTGTTTGAGTTATGTTGAATTTGAAATGGCACATATATTCAGTTTATTACATTCATGGATCTATGGATATGTTAAGTGTGAACGATGCTGTAATGAGACAATGCTGTTTTCTGCACAGGCTGTTCTACAGGATGAGAGACAGAGCCAATCACTGCTACTGAAGGTCTGTGAAGTCTTGATAAGTCTTTCATTATGTTATAAGATAACTCTTGTGTTTACCTGTGACGTTGGTTATTTTATCCATCATTTGTTTCACAACATTCCTCACAGATGGATAACGTGTGTCTTTGTACATATTCCTCACAGATGGATAAAGTGTATGTCTTTGTGTGTATTCCTCACAGATAGATAAAGTGTGTATTTGTGTATATTCTCCACAGCTAGATAAAGTGTATGTCTTTGTGTGTATTCCTCACAGATAGATAGTGTGTATTTGTGTATATTCTCCAGATAGATAAAGTGTATGTCTTGTCTTTGTGTGTATTCCTCACAGGTAAAGTGTCTTTGTGTGTATTCCTCACAGATAGATAAATTGTATGTCTTTGTGTGTATTCCTCACAGATAGATAAATTGTATGTCTTTGTGTGTATTTCTCACAGATGGATAGTGTATGTATTTGTGTGTATTCCTCACAGATAGATAGTGTATGTATTTGTGTATATTCTCCACAGATAGATAAAGTGTACAGTGTCTTTGTGTGTATTCTCCACAGATAGATAAAGTGTACGTCTTTGTGTGTATTCTCCACAGATGAAGTGTACATCTTTGTGTGTATTCCTTACAGATAGATAAAGTGTATGTCTTTGTGTGTATTCCTCACAGATAGCAGACTATTACTATGAGGAGCGTCTGTGTCTACTCCGATGTGTCCTCCTGCTCCTCACATACTTTCAGGATGAGCGACATCCCTACAGGGTAAGAAGCTTCTCTAAACCAGTAGCGCAGTGCTTTTGGCATACACATCTTTTCACTAAGAAAACATTTAGGCCCTGGGCCAAATCGTTCTTGTCTAGTCTTGTACAATATGATGATTCGTGGCTGTTGAGCTCTTGATAAAGTGAAAATCAAAATGAATAATGAAATAGTCATCATAAATCTAAAGGCTAAAAACAATCAGCCCAAAAACAAAAACGTTCTAAAATGACTACATAAATGTGATGTGAGGCTTTTTGGGGTATTACAAAAAAAAAAAAAGCATTATGGTTTTAGTTGAGGGGAAAATGCAACAGGAAAGGGTTAATTTAAAGAGCTCTTAACGATTTCCATTTTGATCAGACATTTAAGTATACTCAAATTGAAGTTAAGAAATTTACATTCCCAACAAATAAGATAAGATATTCCTTTCTTGATCCCCTTGGGGAAATTCAGGATACTGAAAATATGCATTGAAGAAGCTCACATAGAAGAAGCTCACAAGGACCCTGCAGCCATGGTTAAAGGCATTTTAGGCTCTTCCCTTGTACAAACGAGATTTATTTTACGAGTCCTTATGTAGCCCAGTTTGAATACAGCTTGTGGTTTGTGACGCCTCAGTAGAAAGATAGTGAAAAGGTGCTACAGATAACATTCAGCCACTAGATGTCGCACTAGAGCACCAGCATGTCATTTATCCAATCGGGTGCATTCCATGTGGGGGAATGGGAAGTAGGGGGGATACACTCATGCAATATGTAAACAACAACATTGATTTTGGACCTGCAATTTTTTTTTTAAATAGTTTATTAATGAATCAAAACAAATTTGAGGAGAAAGCAATACTTTTATTCCGCACCTTTCTAAAAGCTCTATAGATGTTTTTATTTGTATATATAAATGATTACCGGTACATTTGTATCTATAGCACCTTCAAGTCCGGTATGATAACAGTTGAATGTGTTTGCGTGTGTTTGTCTGTGCAGGCAGAGTACTCCAACTGTGTAAATAAACTGGAGAAGGATCTGGTGAGCAACTACCAAGCCCAGTTTGAGAGCCTGTTCAAAGCAGAGGCACCAACATGGGAAACCCATGGAAACCTTATGGTGAGAATCTACTGATAAACGCGACAGTCCTTCTAATATGACATCTAATCTAAACCCATGGAAACCTTATGGTGAGAATTATGAGGTTTTATTTAGTTGTGGCTTTATTTAGTTGTGAAACATGGGTATAGGTTTTATTTAGTTGTGGCTTTATTTAGTTGTGAAACACAGGTATAGGTTTTATTTAGTTGTGAAGCACAGAGGTATATGTTTTATTTAGTTGTTAAACAGGTATATGTTTTATTTAGTTGTGAAACACAGGTATATGTTTTTAGTTGTGAAACACAGATGTATAGGTTTTATTTAGTTGTGAAACACAGAGGTATGTTATTTAGTTGTGAAACACAGGTATAGGTTTTATTTAGTTGTGAAACACAGAGGTATATGTTTTATTTAGTTGTGAAACACAGAGGTATAGGTTTTATTTAGTTGTGAAACACGGGTATATGTTTTATTTAGTTGTGAAACACGGATGTATGTTTTATTTAGTTGTGAAACACAGGTATATGTTTTATTTAGTTGTGAAACACAGGTATATGTTTTATTTAGTTGTGAAACACAGATGTATGTTTTATTTAGTTGTGAAACACAGGTATATGTTTTATTTAGTTGTGAAACACAGTTATATGTTTTATTTAGTTGTGAAACACAGGTATATGTTTTATTTACAGGTATAAGACATTTTGTCTTCTACACCATATTTATTCTAATACAACATCTTAATTGAAAACATTACAAAATGAAAATATAAGTCACACCTTATTATTTGAAGGTCACTCATAATTATGAAGACACAGGACATGACGTTATTATCGGTGACTACATACATAGCCTAGTTTTAGATGTAATATCGTATGTACGGTAGTCAAGTTGACGCCTCCCATCACGGATGTTTTGTCTAAGCACCATAATGACGATGTGTCGTCCAGAATACGTGAAGTTGACTTCCTGTTTCCCTGCGTCAGACGGAGAGGCAGGTGTCCAGGTGGTTCCTCCAGTGTCTGAGGGAACAGTCTCTGCTGCTGGAGATCATCTTCCTGTACTACGCCTACTTTGAGATGGGTCCCTCTGACCTGCTCAGCTTCACCAAGATGTTCAAAGAGCAGGGCTTCGGCCTGCGACAGACCAACAGGCACCTAGTGGACAAGAGCATGGACGCCTTGGTCGACCGCATCGGGTAAGAGCACTGTGCGCGTGTGTGTGTGATGGTGTGCTAGGAAGCTGGATGATGTGTTTTAATTGATTGATTGATTGATTTTTATTGTGGAGTAAAAGACAGCATCCAAGGGATAAAAACATGAGAAAGTGCAAGCACTTATTTCCACCATGGTCCCTGATTTTGGACATGGACATACATCATAAAACATAGAGCATCATAATAAAACGGAGCATCATAATAAAACATAGAGCATCATAATAAAACATAGATCATCATAATAAAAAAAAACATAGAGCATCATAATAAAACACGCCCTACCCTCTCCTTCCTAGACGTGGCTATTCTATAATTCACTGGCTAGCCATTTCTTTGTGGCACGTCTAAAGCTGCCCCCCTCTTCAATGTTTTTCAGGGCCACTGGAAGCTTGTTCCACTCCAATGCCTCAGAATTTGTGCCCATTAGTGAGTTGAATATGTTGCAGCCTTCGTTATAATAGTTTCAAAGTCTTCGCTATAATTGTTTCTTCAAGAAAGATCTTTTCACCATTGTCTCGAGTTTAGATATTTGGTCCACATTCTGAGATAAAAGAATTCCCCAAATGCTATTTGCTGTGCTAAATACGTACAACTTACTAAGTTCAAAACTACATTACCATCATCTTTTGATAAAGCTTCAGGCAATACTATTCTTCATCTAGCTAGTGCTACACCTTAATTTAATTGAGCTGTAATTAACGAAGCACAAGGCTCCAGTGGCCTCCCGGGACGTCACTAGAGGACACATTCAAACTAATTAACTTCAGTTACTCTCAATTAAAATGCATGTTTGCAAGACTGATTACATTTGTGAGGTTATGTGTGTGTGCTTTGATTTTCATTAAACGTCACAGGTTGGGCTGCTGTTGGGTGAAAACCTTGTATCTCCAACGTTGGGGACTGGTTGTATATGTTGTTTACATGGTTCTGTTGTTTACATGGTTCTCTGTTGTTTACATGGTTCTATATGTTGTCTACATGGTTCTGTTGTTTACATGGTTCTCTGTTGTTTACATGGTTCTATATGTTGTTTACATGGTTCTCTATGTTGTCTACATGGTTCTCTGTTGTTTACATGGTTCTCTATGTTGTTTACATGGTTCTCTGCTGTTTACATGGTTCTCTGCTGTTTACATGGTTCTCTGTTGTCTACGTGGTTCTCTGTTGTCCAAGTGGTTCTCTATGTTGTCTATGTTGTTCTCTTTTGTCTACATGGTTCTCTATGTTGTCTACATAGTTCTCTGTGTTGTCTATGTGGTTCTCTATGTTGTCTACGTGGTTCTCTCTGTTGTCTACATGGTTCTCTCTGTTGTCTACATGGTTCTCTGTTGTCTACATGGTTCTCTGTCAGGGTTTGAAATTAAGGGGGACTTGGGGCAAAATGCCCTCGAAAATCAGTTAAGGGGGGCAAGAAAAGCCCCAGACAGTTTACTAATTATATATATATAATTATATATATGCTCTACAGTGCGAGCATTCCACTCATATTTGCCCCTAATAATGTGTGCGAACCGGAAAAATCATTTACTCGCAGTGTGCGAGTGAAGATTACAAACAGCTCCGCTGTTAATAGTTCAGAAACTACAAGTCCCACATTCCACAAGGCACAAACGTAGAGTTTCCTGCGGTGACGCGGCTGGTTTCATGCGAGTGAAAGGAAATGAGAACACAGTACACGCTGGAAAACAGTCACGGTACCGGCAAGTTATACATTCAGAATCAGACAACGCAAAAAATTCAACCAGCCATGAAGCCCATTCATTTTTATTTTGAGCAAAAGAGAGACGAGGAGAAAGAGGAATCCGGCGAGGCAGCTAATGTTACTGAGGCGGATAACGTTAGCGAAGTTAGCACATACACGCCAGTGACTTTGGTGGTGTGTGCTATTGCACAGATGTGTGTCCCGTTTGCACACACACATACACACACACGCACATAGTAAGCCATCACTGGGAACGCTCAGAGGAAAGGGCGGCTGAGAATATCTGTCTATCTGTGTGTGTGTGTGTCTCGCTCCTTCTCCCTCTCTACATATCACTCTCTATCTCTCTCCCTCCCTCTCCTCGCTAGTTCTCTGCCTGTCAAACCCGTTTGAGAAGTGTCGGGTTACACTATGCCTACGTCCCCGACACACACGCAGTCAAGTTTGTGTGTGTGTCCCCGACGAGGGAGAGCGATGGCGCACACACATTACACACACTTCTGCAGTCCTTCCCGCCGTCCGTCCATCTCTCTCTCGCTCATTCTCTGCCTGTGAAAACCCGTTTGAGGAAGTGTCTGGTTACACTGCACTTAGGGCTGTAACGGTACGCGGATACGTACTGTACCGCCTCAATGTGGTCCTCCGGTACAGTACACGCTGTGCACCGAACGATTGCAACGGTATGGAACCTTTTTTTGCGGAACTTAAATCCCCCCGGCCCTAATATAACATGCACAACTAACCGGATGTTGTTTGTTCCTCCCACACAGCGCGCAGCTACACTGAACGATAGCTGTAATTCAGCATAGCATATTAGCCCGTATGTCGAGTGCAATACTAACTGACCAGCCAGAGCCATGTCATTGTTCAACTTTATCGCAAACTTTATCACGCATTTGAAACGGCATCACCCGAATGTGAATATCACTGGTACACGGAAGAAACAGATCCTAGTGCAAACCCAGCTCCCCGCTCCCCACTCCAAAGCAGCATCTCGCTATTAATTCAGACCTGGCCAAAGCAATAACAAACGCCATAGGTGTTTTTATAGCAGCAGATCTGCGACCATACTCCGTTGTCGAGAACACTGGGTTTAAGCACATGTTAAAAGTAATATAGCCCCGCTACCTAGTTCCCTCTCGTCCGTATTTCAGCCACCAAGTCATACCAGCTCTATAAACTAGCCCCTTTCGTGACTGTAGCAAGCCCTGCCCCTGTATTCAAGCAGGGCTTGCTCATGAAAGGGGCTCTGTATAAACAAACACACGCTACAGTTGTCCAAGGCATCTGCTATATAATAATCTTCAGATTTACTTTTAAGTGGTATTAGTAGGTTACAGCAGTAAGCATTAGTTTGCTCAGTAAATTATGGCCAATTTGTTTTATATTGTTTAATACAGTTAAATAAATAGATAAATGAAAAAATAAAAATCCCCCCCCCCCCCCCCCACTGTACCGAAAATAATACCGAACCGTGACTTCAAAACCGAGGTACGTACAGAACCGTGGATTTTGTGTACCGTTACACCCCTAACTGCACTACAACCATAGAGGGGGCGTTACTGCAGATCAACGCTATGTCGACGTCACAGAAACCGTCAAATCAGAACAGTTTAGTTGAGTGAGGGAAGATCTCGTGAACTCGAGACTAGACTGATGAGTCAATATGGTAATTAGAGATACAGACCCATTGATACTAACCTGTATTACTATAAAACCATGCTAAACACAGAAAAAAGGCATTTATAATGCATGTCTCCTTTAAATCAACTTTCCAGCCCCCTGTCAACTGTCAAATGATGTCAACTGTCAACCTGAATTAACATTCAGTATTCAATATGGTCTGATATTAACATTCAGTATTCAATATTGTCTGATTCAATATTAACATTCAGTATTCAGTAGGGATGCCCCGATCGATCGGCCACCGATCGTTATCGGCCGATACTCAGTATAAATATGCAATCTGTGAATTCCGATAATGAGTCATATTCGCCGATGGCGGAAACCGATCAAGCGAAGCTCTCACTCGCTGTCTGTCTCAGACACACACGACCTGCAAACTGCCGCTGCTCCTCCTCCCTAGCCCCGCCCGCCCCCGTGTAGAGTTTGTAAACAAAGAGGACTGCTCGAGTCTGTAGTGCATTCAACCTGCGCTAACGTTAGCTACCTAGATATCGTTACTGTTTAAACAAAATTACCCAGTCAACTATTCACGTTTAGTAGGCATTGTCTAACGGTATTTAGCCGGCTAGCTACCGATAGCTCCTGATATCAACAAATGATCCAGAAAGTCTAGTAGTCCATGTTCATACCTCCGTTAGCTTGCGTTAGCTTGTGTTAGCTGACGTTAGTTTACTGTTCAAAACGAAATGTCCCATTGAACTAAAGTTCTGTCTTAACGTCATCTAGCCGGCTAGCAGTAGCTACAGATAGCTCTTGATATCAATGTCTTATAACATTGATTTAATGCGTATTCGAGCTGAGGGCTTGCTGAATGTGAAATGACCAAAGCACAGTAATGTTACCAATAGGGTCCCGCTGCAGCGCCGGAGAATCCTTTTTGGAGCTGGAGGCTACTAGAGTACACACAGACAGTGGAGCTGTTTGCAGATAGCGAGCATTTTGACTTAAATGTGGTGGCGATGTCTCGCAGATAATACAAGTACAAGTCTAATTATATAATATATATATTTTATATAAAAAAAAAACTTTTTATATAAAATAATTTTTAATTTCTTTTTAATCAAAAACAATCGGTATCGGATCGGTAACGGCCGATATGGCTCACGACGATCGGTGATCGGTATCGGTGGCAAAAAACGTGATCGGGGCATCCCTAGTATTCAGTAGAACAGCTAGCTAGCTGTTGTGGACACTCACCTTTCCACAGCAAAACGGTAGGCAAGGCACCTTGGTTGAGAAATGCAGGTTTCAGTCTATATCCTGTCTCAAGATGCACAATGAGATCTTGAGAGAATTAGAATTGAATATAATTGAATATAGAACACAAATGTTCTAGAATGTTCTATTATTATGACATCGTACTGTGACATCACAAATGTTCTAGAATGTTCTATTATGACATCATATTGTGACATCACAAATGTTCTAGAATGTTTGATTATGGCATTTGAATAAGCCTGTTTTTGGGATTCAAACTTCGTCAGGGTTCTTCGAACGGACGTTCGAAACTTCCGTTTTTAATTAAAACATTTTAATTTTATTTTTTTTAATACATTTTATTTTTATTTAATTGTTTATATCCTCAAACTAAATCCTCAATTTGAATAAAGTGATTAATCTGATTAAATTAGTATTTTTTTCTTTTATTATTTTGTTAGTGATGTAATAAAAAATAACACTTGGAACAAAAAAAACGATAATATACGATTGGTAAACACTGATGAACCAAAACACTTAAAAGAAAACTGGATGAATTATTATAATATGTGGTTGGCACTTCTTTATCGTTGCTATTGTAGATAACTGTGGCAATTCTAGAGTTAATACATGTAAAAATGTTTATTCATTGTGTGTGTGCACTGTGCACAAGTGCACATCTAGGGGCAGGGTGTAGATTTGGTCTCCCTGATGTTGACTCCTTAGCCACAGCCTTGGGTTGTTTAATACTGGACGAGTGTTTCATAACGGCCGGTGCGTGGGCTGGTGCGTCTCAATGTCCCGGGCTGAATTTGGTTGTAGCTGTAACAGAATAATTGTATTGACTATTAACCCTTTAATCGCCGTTGACGCTTTTCAGCGTCATTCCCCGCCATGCTTATTCTGCCGATGATATCAATATTTCAAAAATCTGTGATCGAAATCATATTTCTCCCCCGGAGACATTATATGTACTGGTGAGCCCCTGTCAACTCTCTAACGGTTCAAGAGCGCCATCTGGTGGCCGATCGGCAGATCGCCCAGGGCATAAACGGGGAAGTGGACGCTGGTGCTCATTTCAATTTGGTCCGATCACTCGCTATAGGTCCCGGGACTCGAGCTCGACACAATGGATATCGATCCGTTGCCAATAACTCGATAAACAACATGATTTGGACGTATACCGGTATACTATTATACAACCTGGAAATGGATCGGGTATTTCTATATCCCATAATAGAAAAAAATTCTGTTCCACGCTCATCTCCCAACGGCGCGAGGAAGCTACGGTGAGTTTCAGCGTTATTTTGTAATGTCTTCTATACTAACTGCTCCAATGATCATATCACCCACACTAGATGAATGATATAACGTTGCTCACAGAATTATAAACGACCCCCCCCCCGCCCATCTGGTCATCAGATCATACGTAGTAACTTCTAGAAGTACGTCCATTTGAAATGTTTTATCTCGCGCCGATTGCTATCAAACTGTATACAATCATCAATATAATGCATTTGGGGCTATAAATCACGTTCTGGAGAAAGCTGCAGAAAACGATAAAAACATACTTTTTTTTCTTTTATCCACTTTTTCTCCTATTTTTCTATATTTTCTCCCATCCCAATTTCGTATCATCCAATTCAACCCTCCCCTGTCACGAACGCTGTTTCTTGCCTCCCACAAGCCGGCTGCAATGTGGACTAAGTCATACATAGCACAAGTCCCCTCCGGTACTTGAGGTAACAGCAGTCGCATCTTTTCACCTGCGCAGCTCGATCTCTCAGTGGCGAGGAGTAACGCGTGGGAGGCTCACGCTGCCCCCGACACTTCCTGATTCTACTGCGCAGGCGCACCAACCGACCTGTAGGAGTCGCTGTCCACAACGCCCGATCGGCCCCACCCATCAGTTTCCCACCCCCTAATACGGCCAATGTGTATTAGTATGAACGACCAGCTAAACTGAAAGCAATGTGGAGCGCTGGGCTCGAACAGGCAAGCCCAGCGTCTCCGTCATTCGTGGCGAGTGCCTTGCCCACTACGCCACGTAGCCGCCCACGATAAAAACATACTTATACTTTAGACCGTATTTTAGTATGAATATGTGAATGAAAAAGTATAACGTTGCTACACCCTGAACAATAGATATAGGACTTTGAATGGGTCATGGTAATGTCAATTTAGCAATACAATTTAAAAAGTTATAGCCCTGCAAAGAAGGGGAACTTCTCCATGTTAAATACGGCTGGCGAGGGATGGTAAATTATGAATTTAACCCCGGCGATCAAAGGGTTAATTAACTATTATTCAATAGCATCTCAATCGTGACAAGACTACAACATACAAAGCAGCTTGACAACTGATATCCTTTGCGTCTAGTAGGCATGGGCCAATTTGTGATTTTGGTGGTATGTGCTATTTGCACAGATGTTTATCCCTTAGTATGCACACGCACAGTATAATATGCATGTAATAAATAGTTTGTTAATAAACTCTGTTACTTGAACAATTTTCACTGTGCTCTTAAATTTCTGTGTGCTCCTAAATCTTTATTTAGATTTTATTTATTTAAATTAAATTTAGGAGCACATTTGCTCCTTGGGGAAAAGGTTAGCGTAGAGCCCTATATATGGAGACATTAACATTACGTTATCAAACATAGGGACGAAGACTGTAAAAAAAAGTGTCGACAATGTTTTATAATCTTTGTTAATTTTCATCAAAATAATGCGGTGCCCCCGAAATACAAAAAAAGGCCCCGAAAATCAATTAAGGGGTTTTAAATGTCTAACCCTGTTCTCTGTTGTCTACATGGTTCTCTGTGTTGTCTACATAGTTGTCTACATGGTTCTCTATGTTGTCTACATGGTTCTACATGGTTCTACATGGTTCTCTATGTTGTCTACATGGTTCTACATGGTTATCTATGTTGTCTACATGGTTCTCTGTTGTCTACATGGTTCTACATGTTGTCTACATGGTTCTCTATGTTGTCTATGTGGTTCTCTATGTTGTCTACATGGTTCTCTATGTTGTCTACATGGCTCTATGTTGACTACATGGTTCTCTGTTGTCTACATGGTTGTCTACATGGTTCTCTATGTTGTCTACATGGTTCTCTATGTTGTTTACATAGTTATCTATGTTGTCTACGGGGTTCTGTATGTTGTCTATGGGGTTCTGTATGTTGACTACATGGTTCTCTATGTTGTTTACATAGTTCTCTATGTTGTCTACATGGTTCTGTGTTGTCTACATGGTTCTACATGGTTCTCTATGTTGTCTACATGGTTCTCTATCTTGTCTACATGGTTCTCTATGTTGTCTACATGGTTCTCTATGTTGTCTACATAGTTCTCTATGTTGTCTACATGGTTCTCTGTTGTTTACATAGTTCTCTGTTGTTTACATAGTTCTCTATGTTGTTTACATAGTTATCTATGTTGTCTACGGGGTTCTGTGTTGTCTACATAGTTCTATGTTGTCTACATAGTTCTCTGTGTTGTCTACGGGGTTCTGTGTTGTCTACATAGTTCTCTATGTTGTCTACATAGTTCTGTATGTTGTCTACATAGTTCTATGTTGTCTACATAGTTCTCCGTGTTGTCAGCAAGTTTCATGACCCCAATGTATGGCTTCAGAAATACATGGGTGTCGATCTGAAAATGAGGTTGTTTTTCCTAATTCCTAATAAACATGGAGATATGAGGGTTTTCACCTGACGGCAGTGGGGCATGCAATGACTTCATTCTCTCACTGGGGTTTGTGTGCCGTGCAGATACTTCAGCTCTCTGATCCTGGTAGAAGGAATGGACATAGACTTCCTCCATAAGAGTGCTCTGGAGGACTGTACCGAGCAGCACCAGTTCTCCAACACGCCGGACATCTGCAAGGTTAGACTCGACACTCTGAACACTGCATGTTGCCATTCAATCACACTTAAAGGGGCATTTGGGCCAGATGTTTAACGTGAATCCTATTGTTCTTTTGTGAGGAGGACATGTGATAATAACTGGACATAAAAACTCCCCAGCGTGATCTGCGTCTCGAGAGCTTGGCTGCATCCAAGAAGCGCTGGCTTGATGTCACCTGGCACACGGAGAGCAGACCTCTAGTGAACTGCAGATGGGATTTCCTCAACTATTCTCAGCTGTCCTAAGGCCAAACCTGAGGAAAGTTGAAGAAATAATTGAGGAAATCGTGTGTGCAGTTCATTAGAGGTCTGCTCTCTGCCAGTTTCTTGTAGGGCTGATGCAGGCAACCTTTCAAGACGGAGAACATGTGGCTCACACTCACAACAGAATGATAGGATTAAGGTTGAAAATTGCTGAAGTGGTCTAATGGTATCAAATAATAGAGGAAAGCCTTTATACAAGCATATTTGCTAACATATTCTATCCCTCTCCCTCTCTCTCTCTCCCTCCCCCCTCTCTCTCTCTCTCTCTCTCTCTCTCTCCCCCACCCTCTTTCTCTCTCTATCCATCTCCCCTCCCTCTCACACTCTCCCTCTCTCTCTCCACTCCCCCTATCTATCCCTCCCCCCTCTCTTTATCTCTCTATCTCTATCTCTCCCCCACCCACCCTCTCTCTCTCTCTCCCACCCTCTTTCTTATCTCCCCCTCCCTCTCCCCCTCCTCTCTTTATCTCCCTCTCTCCCCCCCCCCCCCCCCTGTATCCAGGAGATGGATCAGCTGCTGTTGACGTTCGGGGACATCCCCCACCACGGCCCCGTGCTGCTGGCCTGGGTCCTTCTGAGGCACACGCTGAGCCCCGAGGAGTCCAGCCTGGTGATCAGGAGGATCGGCAACACCTGCCTGCAGCTGGACGTGTTCCAGTACATCACCATCATGCTGCAGGGCCTCGGGGGCTCCGGGAACAATGTGAGACGAGAAGCACACTGTGGTGTCAGTGATGATGAGATACACAGGGGATCTGCCAGGCTTTAATAATATTAAATATATGAAATGTTTTTGTATTCAAGTCGTTTTTTGTTTCGTTTGGGAGCTTGGTGCGTCTGGCGAGAGCTTGTATGGAACGCGCAAGAATTTAAATTGGCGCGCAAGTGCAGCCGCCAGTTCAGTGTCGCTATATTTTTTTTTTGCCAGTATGTAAGTGGTTTTAAAAAGTCTTAAATTGAACTAGTTGAAACCTGCAGATACCCTGATACAGTTGACTTAAGTCTAATTTTGTACTGATTAAAATATATATCACTGTATTTGCCCATTATTCACAAATGGCACACAACATGGAAAGTGCACATTCTATCTTGTAATATCAAATATTAATCTCACACAAAGAAAATGTATTGTTGTACTGTATTGCTGTCTCTCTCTCCCTCTCTTAATGTCTCTCTCTCTCTCCCTCTAGTGCACAGCGAGCACAGCTAAGATGTGCGTCTATGGCCTCCTTTCATTTGTCATCACCTCCTTTGAAGAGGAGACACTGGGCAGCCAGCAGGTACAGATGTGCAGTCAGTTATTCCATTGATGTTATGAAGGAATACTATATTATTCTATTCTAGCTTCGGTTTTATTATTATTATTATTATTATTATTATTATTATTATTATTATTATTATTATTATTATTATTATTATTATTATTATTATTATTATTATTATTATTATTATTATGTATTACTTTGTTTGGTTTCTAGGCTATTAAGTTTAGGTTTAATTTCTTTCATCAGTCGAACTAAACGTGTCTGAAAAGTCTTAAAAAGATGAATCATCTTGTAAGTTTGAGCGTCAGTTCTGATTGATCCCGGGTCGGTCCTCTGGCGGTACTGAAAGGAGGCTTTGACACTAATAGTTTGACTATGCGTTGCTTCCGCAGCACCTGATCAACGCGGCCTGCGAGGTCCTCTCCGCTCCCACCCTGGCAGAGCTCTTCTGGGAAACGGTGAGCAGAAATGTATTAAAACATTCTCAGGGGGGAAAGATTTCTTTATTCAATTTAACAAAAGAGATTTATTCCATCAACTTCTCGCTTGTTTGTGTAATTCCTCACCCAGAAGCCCAACTTGGGATTGGGAATGATCCTAGACGGTGCTGTCGGAATGTTCCCTCACAAGACGGGACCCCTGTTACAGCTTCTCACTACGCTGCTCTCGGACAAGTCCACCGCTAAAAAGGTATTTTACACACTCACACACACTGAATATAAAGAGCATCATGTCCACCTCATGGCTTGATTAAAACACACACACTAACACACACCTTTGTCTTGTCTGATTGAGAGATGACAATATATTCCTACCTCTTGTGTGGCAGGTCTACACGTTCCTGGATAAGATGTCCTACTATACAGAAGTTTACAAACAGAAGCCCAATGACATCGTCTCTAGTGATGACGAGACACTGTGGAGGAGGCAGACACCGAAACTCCTCTACCCTCTGGGTGAGTTCCCCTGACACCGAAACTCCTCTACCCTCTGGGTGAGTTCCCATGACACCAAAACTCCTCTACCCTCTGGGTGAGTTCCCCTATCACCGAAACTCCTCTACCCTCTGGGTGAGTTCCCCAGACACCAAAACTCCTCTACCCTCTGGGTGAGTTCCCCAGACACCAAAACTCCTCTACCCTCTGGGTGAGTTCCCCAGACACCAAAACTCCTCTACCCTCTGGGTGAGTTCCCCTGACACCGAAACTCCTCTACCCTCTGGGTGAGTTCCCCTGACACCGAAACTCCTCTACCCTCTGGGTGAGTTCCCCTGACACTAAAACTCCTCTACCCTCTGGGTGAGTTCCCCTGACACCGAAACTCCTCTACCCTCTGGGTGAGTTCCCCTGACACCAAAACTCCTCTACCCTCTGGGTGAGTTCCCTGGGCTGCTTGTCGCTGAAGTGTGACTGATTTGTTTACAGTACATGCCTTATAGCTTGGAGGAGAGACTCAGGTTCTCTCTGTATACAATTCCACTTTGTGCACCTTGTTCTGTTATACAGTATCTCACAATGAGCAAAAATGACGTAACAGTATTTTATTTGTATTTGTTTTGACAAACATGTCATCACAAGGGACAATGATGACCTGTTTTGTCGCTGGCGAAGACGGGTTTCTCGGAGCGGTGGTTGTTTAATAAGCTAAAGTATAACACAGGTCAACTTTGGCAACGTTGAACAAGTGGATGTCTCTTAACACGTTCATACCGAACGCATGGCAACCGCATGCCCAGAGAAATTAAATTGTATAATCTTCTCTCTGTCTCACTTAATTTCCTGCTGGCGAGCATGTTGCCCTATGTCGCCCCCAAAAGGCTGCTCAGTGCATCATCACAGTGTGCAGCAACTCATTCATTGTGGGATTCTACTGCACCGTGGGCCATAGGGCTGTACATTTGCCCAAAAATGTAAACCATTAGAATATCTATTATTATCCACAAAAGGGTAAGCCAATACAATGGGAGACATTGTGAGCAGAGGTGCTAGATTGAGAACAGACTGAGTGACATCAAATTAATGAAAGTTAATGGTATATGGAAGGGGACATTCATACACAACAATGCGTGATAAACATGAAGCGATATCTTTTCCTTGACATGAAACGGGAAATGGTAATCAAACCCTTGATGCTGCATGATGCTTCCGTCTATTCATTATTCAATATCTACAAGTTTTACCCTGAGGGATGATTTACAATAAAGTAACACTGAAAAGTAGGCTACTTACATTCTTGACTAGAACTCCCAAAATAGTGATAAAAAAAAGAAGCTGTAGTTTACATAGCTTACATGTAATGTCTCGAGGTTCTCAATCTGAAGCATTTCCAAACAGGGCTTTTTAGATTGAGCTCGGAGTGCAAATCACTGTCTTCGTGACCGAGTTGGGTTCTGAACTCTGCCATCACGCCATGCGGTTGTTGTCGTCATTTAGCTCCACTAAATTAAAGTGACGTTGCGCGACTCCTGTCCGTCATGCAGCCCATTCAGGGCTGCGTGTTAAAGGGGAAGTTCACCCATAGCGATTTCTTTTACACCATGGAATGTAGGTTTTATTTGACAAATATTGGTTGACAGCCCTAATGGGCCAGCACCTCTCCAGTGAAGCTGTGCGCTGGGCTGACCTCGTTCATCACAGTTGTGTTGTGTTCTCACCGTGGTCCTCAGGCTCGGGGCAGACCAACCTGCGGATGGCCCAGGGGCTGCTGGGTCAGGTGCTGCTGGGAGGGGAGCACGGCAACACGGTGCGCTGGGACTACTCCTACAGCTCCTGGACCCTCTTCACCTGCGAGATCGAGATGCTGCTCCACGTCGTCTCCACTGCAGGTAGAGACGATAACATAAGTACACCCACCCACGGTGGGGGGACAGGGTGGAAAGGAATCCCATCCTGAGCATGATGACATAAGTGCAAAATGGCTGCTGCGAGAATATGGTTATGAAATGAATAAATGAGATGTAGTGTGTTTCTCTCTTTGTGGTAGATGTGATCGCTTACTTTGCACGTGTATCTCTCTTAGATGTGATTGCTCACTTTGCACGTGTATCTCTGGTAGATGTGATCGCTCACTTTGCTCATGTATCTCTTTGTGGTAGATGTGATCGCTCACTTTGCTCATGTATCTCTTCGTGGTAGATGTGATCGCTCACTTTGCTCATGTATCTCTTCGTGGTAGATGTGATCGCTCACTTTGCTCATGTATCTCTTCGTGGTAGATGTGATCGCTCACTTTGCTCATGTATCTCTTCGTGGTAGATGTGATCGCTCACTTTGCTCATGTATCTCTTCGTGGTAGATGTGATCGCTCACTTTGCTCATGTATCTCTTCGTGGTAGATGTGATCGCTCACTTTGCTCATGTATCTCTTCGTGGTAGATGTGATCGCTCACTTTGCTCATGTATCTCTTCGTGGTAGATGTGATCGCTCACTTTGATCATGTATTTATTTTCGTGGTAGATGTGATCGCTCACTTTGCTCATGTATCTCTCTTTGTGGTAGATGTGATCGCTCACTGTGAGCGTGTGAAACCCATCCTGGACCTGGTCCATAAGGTCATCAGTACTGACTGGACCGTATCCGACTGCCTGCTGCCTCTCACCTCTCGCATCTACATGCTGCTCCAGAGGTGAGACACAAACACTACATTATTAGGCATTCGGCACATGATCTTATCCCGAGTGTATCCATCGCAACACGCATCTGTGTTTTGAGCTTCCTCTTTGGAATGAATTCTGTTGTGATTCAATCATCGCTTTGTTTCTCACAGTTTGTTTACTGTGTGTCTTGTCAGGTTAACGTCAGTCATCAACCCTCCAGTAGATGTCATCGCCTCCTGTGTGAACTGTCTGATAGTACTGGCTGCCAGGATGCCTGGGAAGGTGGGTAGAGAAGCTGATGCACCTTTCATCTGGAGGGAGGGTGACTTCCAGGGTCACGCCATACGCTGTCGTCACAATACTAGAGTCAAGTTATTGTAATATTGTGATTATATTGCGATTTATGACCTTCTTTCAACTGCAAACGATGTCCCCAAACGAAGTCAACATCTGCAATAAATATATATATATATATAAATCATTTGTTTTATCTAATAAGGTAACATTTCCAGTCTGTTCACCTCACTAATTTTTATTGCAGCAAAATGGAATTGTCTTTAACGTTTTTAAATATCAATACTTGCCGTCACTGTATCAATTTATAATATCGGCACGTGAACTAAGGTGGATGGAAGAATTTGTTCTTAATTGCTTGCCTGGATAAATAAAGGTTAAATAAATAAAAAAGACATTCCTGTGTTCTGTCTGCAGGTCTGGGCCAGCCTCCACCACACTGGCTTCCTGCCCTTTGCCGCCAGCCCGCTGACCAACATGGCTCAGTCCATCAGGTACTGCGGCCGTCTGCCTGCCTGTGTCGAGCACCGCCAGGTGTGTTTAGGGACTCTCTCAGGGTGTTCGCTTTGAACGGTTGCAGTAAAGCGCTATTATCTTCTCTGCAGTGCGGAGGGGATGAAGGCTGGTAACTATGGCAACCTGCTGGTCCTGATCGAGCAGCCCAGAGGGGAGTATGCGGTGACCATCGCCTTCCTCCGCCTCGTCACGACCCTGGTCAAGGTAATGCACTCCTCCAGTGCCGCCCTACCGGATTCATGTGTTATTCACACCGTCGGTTGCCTAGACAACACCGATGTGTAGCGCAGGGCTGTCTGAGCCAATTCCAACATTCAAATCATCTGTTGTAACTAGATGAAGGAAGTATGAGTGGGTGTCTTGAACAGGGCTTTCTCCAGGGTCCTCAAACTAGATGGTGCTGAGTCACAGCTATGGGGTGGTCCTGAGGGGGGCCGGGAGGCTAAACTTTAAAACATGATTTCAATAAAATTACAAACGCAAGTTAATTATGTAAGTACAGTGTATAATCTTGTACAATTAGTTTAATGTTGAACGTGAAAACACACACAGTGGAACAGAGGACAGAACGATCATGTATTAGACAATGATTCATCCGTTTCTAACCTGGCCTCAAGCTTTCACTGCAAAAAGAAAATGTAAAAGTACTATTTTAAAGTAGTATTTTATTTTATATTTATATTTATTATATGGCCGCCTTGTCATAGTGACCATTACCATTGTATACCATTGTTTAGGGAAAGCCCTGTTGAACTGTGGGTCACTTGGTTCTAGGGCTGACCCCTATTAGTCGAATAAAAAAAAGAAAGAATTTATAATTTTTTTTTTTTTTTTTTAATCATTCTTTCCAAAAGAAAAGAGGCCTAGAAGCGTGGCTAACGCTAATGGCACGCATACCAGAGGCTAACTGCCTACAAAAACCGGCACAGAGGCACTGAAAGAGGATTTCACCCATCTAATGAACACACTAGACTAGACAAATATCAAGATGTATCCATCAGTGGACCAATTGCCTTCCGTCGACTCCTTCAGACATTAAGCACCCCCCACAGCCCAAATGGAATGATAAAAAAAAAATAATAATAATAATATTATACTTTTTTATTTTTATTTTTATTTTTTTTAGTCGACACAGCAAATTTTGGCCAATTATAGTCCACCATCCAAATCCTTAGTCGGGGACAGCCCTACTTGGTTCTAATGCTGGCTGTGTCTCTGTGTGGTGAACAGGGCCAGCTGGGCAGCACTCAGAACAAGGGCCTGATCCCCTGCGTGCTGCTGGTGCTGAAGGAGATGCTGCCCACCTACCACAAGTGGCGCTACAACAGCTACGGAGTCAGGGAGAGGATAGGTGAGATGCACCTGCATGTAATGCTTCTATATACCTACTGATACACCTGCATGTAATGCTTCTATATACCTACTGATACACCTGCATGTAATGCTTCTATATACCTACTGATACGCCTGCATGTAATGCTTCTATATACCTACTGATACGCCTGCATGTAATGCTTCTATATACCTACTGATACGCCTGCATGTAATGCTTCTATATACCTACTGATACGCCTGCATGTAATGCTTCTATATACCTACTGATACGCCTGCATGTAATGCTTCTATATACCTACTGATACGCCTGCATACAACTCTGGATCATACTTACTTTTTACTTAGGCCTTTTATTCCTTTCGGCCATTGATGAAAACTCTGTATCATAGCATGTACAATAATGCTGTTGTACATTATCAACATCTGTCTGTACATACCTGCACATAATCCTTTTACATGTCTGTAGATACTATATCTACCGGTATATCTGTACATATCCCTTACCTAGTCTTACTAGTTACGCTGCTGGCCAGTATGACTTACTACTACCATAGTGTCTTTATACCTGTATCACTGTGCATATTAATATTACAACTCGGTTCATACATCTGATTAGCACTATTACTCAGTAGTACTAATTTATATATTTTATACCCAGTTTAATCACATGTACATCGTACTCTGTTTGGATGCCAAACTTATTTTTGTTGTACTGTACTTATTACTTATTTTATTCTATTAAGTAAAGATTAATTTACCTTATTTGACTTGTTTTTGTCCTTTCTTCTGCTACTCCTTGTTGCTGCAGGCTGTCTGATCTTGGAGTTGGTCCATGCCATTCTCAACCTCAGCCCAGAGGGAGAAGATCAGGGCAGGTAAGGAGGCTCTTGTGGAGGTGGTGGTGGTGGAGGAGGAGGTGTAGTAGACGTGAGTTAGAGAAGTACAGGCTGGTTGGACCTGGTGGACTTTGACCATACTGTGTTTCCACCACGCAGCACTCCCACCCTGCAGTCCCTGTGTATCTACAGCCTGGCCAACACCGAGGCAGGCCAGGCCGTGGTGAACATCATGGGGGTCGGAGTGGACACCATCGACGTGGTGCTGGCAGCACAGCCCAGCAGGTAATAACGTCTCCATGGTAACGTAGTGTCACCCTTCACCTGCCTACCTAGTGCAGGTCGGTTCTGATGGATTGTAGCTACATCTCTTTATGAGCACATTCATAATCAGGGTTCCCACTCGTTCTGGAACACCTGGAATAAAGTGCCGCCCAATTTGGAGCCTGTGGGCCAAGTTTGGCCCATGCTCCCTTTTTGTTTTGGTGCGCCATGGTATTTGACAAGCTCAAGCTCATCCTCTTATTTAAAGTGCTGTAAAATCCTAAGCATAATGACTACAAAACATACATTTTGTGACTGGTGTAGCAGTCACCTGTAATGAACGACGTGAGAGAAAGAAGGGGCAGGGAATAAAACCGGGGTTAAATGTGTCGATACTAGGCCTACCGGTAAATTATATGACTGACAGCAAATGTTGTCCTGGAGTGTCAAGGAAAACTCCTGGAAATGTCCTGGCAAATATCCTGGAAAATTATTTCTCAAAAAGAGTGGGAACCCTGATAAGTTGAACACTTCCTGCCATTGGACGTCTGAATTAGTTTCACTTTCATTTTAAAGTGGTCAGTGATTTCTCAATGTTTCCTCACTGGTTCCTCCACCTCTCCAGCGGTGGCTCTGAGGGTCCGGGCCAGATCCTGATCCAGACGGTGAAGCTGGCGTTCTCTGTCACCAACAACGTGATCCGCCTGAAGCCGCCGTCTGATGTGGTGTCGCCCCTGGAGCAGGCGCTGACGCAGCACGGTGGCCACGGCAACAACCTGATCGCCGTTCTGGCCAAGTACATCTACCATAAACACGATCCGGCACTGCCGCGCCTGGCCATCCAGCTGCTCAAGAGGCTAGCCACAGTAAGTAAATAATAACCACATGCTTCTCCTTATAGACACTTCCCAGGGTTAGAGTATTGTAGTGCAGTTTTTTTTTTTTATCCACTTTTTCTCCCATTTTCTATATTTTCTCCCATCCCAATTTCGTATCATCCAATTCAACCCTCCCCTGTCACGAATGCTGTTTCTTGCCTCCCACAAGCCGGCTGCAATGTGGACTAAGTCATACATAGCACAAGTCCCCTCCGGTACTTGAGGTAACAGCAGTCGCATCTTTTCACCTGCGCAGCTCGATCTCTCAGTGTCGAGGAGTAACGCGTGGGAGGCTCACGCTGCCCCCGACACATCCTGATTCTACTGCGCAGGCGCACCAACCGACCTGTAGGAGTCGCTGTCCACAACGCCCGATCCCCACCCATCAGTTTCCCACCCCCTAATACGGCCAATGTGTATTAGTATGAACGACCAGCTAAACTGAAAGCAAATGTGGAGTCCGCATTCGTGGCGAGCGCCTTGCCCACTACGCCACATAGCCGCCCTATTGTAGTGCAGTTTTTATATATAATTATTACATTGATTAATTAAATTTGTCATTACTTGACACAATGATACAAATAAAACGATATATATATATATATTATTGCCATATAATCGATACTGATTAAACAAAAGTATCACTGCACAACACAAGTAGTGCAGTGATGTTTGCTTGATATTGCTTCATTGGTCTTAATGTTGCTTCATTGATCTTAATGTTGCTTCATTTGTATTAATGTTGCTTCAGTGATCTTAATGTTGCTTCATTGGTCTTAATGTTGCTTCATTGATCTTAATGTTGCTTCATTGGTCTTAATGTTGCTTCATTGATCTTAATGTTGCTTCATTGGTCTAGATGTTGCTTCATTGGTCTTAATGTTTAATTGGTCTTGACGCTTCATTGGTCTAGAGATGTTTTAATTGGTCTAGATGTTGGATCATCACTGAATTGTAACCTTGTCTCCAGGTGGCTCCCATGTCGGTGTACGCCTGCCTGGGCAGTGATGCAGCTGCCATCCGAGACGCCTTCTTGACTCGGCTGCAGAGCAAGACCGAAGACATGAGGATCAAGGTCATGATTCTGGAGTTCCTCACCGTTGCCGTGGAAACGCAACCGGGCCTCATTGAGCTTTTCCTTAACCTGGAGGTCAAAGACGGCGCAGAGGGGTCAAAGGTGAGGGGTGATAAGGGGATGGACATTGTTATTTTGTATACGTTTTTTGTAGCTTAACTCATTCACGGCCAGCCACGACTATAGTCGGGTTATCTCGCCAACCGTTGAGCGCCAAAACCTGAGTATAGTTGGGTTTTCATCGTTTTTTCTTTTATTCGATTTTTTTTATTCTATACAGTCTCACAGCCATACTGAGACCCCGAGAGTATAATACCGGCCAGATCCTGCTAGGTGGCAGTATCTCCTACCCTTTGAAACCCTGTTCCAGACTGTGTGTCACATCTAATGTCGTCCGGGCGGAGAATTTAGACCAAGCCAAGTGAATCGCTTCATGCGAGCACTTTGAAACGCGTTCAGCACACTTGAGGCATATCTTGTGCCACTTCATGTCAGGGACCCGATGGACATCAATACTGGAAATCGCGATCAGACAATTGGAATATTCTTTTTGGAATAACCCCGATCAAAGGTAAGGACTATCTGACGTCAATTCCACCTTGATCCTACAATGATTTCACATCGATCCATCGAATGCCGTTGCTGGCAATCAGCATAAAAAAACTACCCCCCCCTTTGATGCATTCATGATGAAACATAATACCTATTATATACCTTCGATTTGGAAACAGTAGCATGTCCAGGCGAGAAACGCGAACACCTTTAGCAAAATTCACGCCATAACGCGGCTTCCAGGAATTAGCCAGGATCACTCTGAAACTATACAATATTCACCACGGGATAACACGCGGACGTATACATGATACAATTTACTTGTTTTTACATGTTGGACGATAGATAGTGACTGTCAAATGAGCCATAGTATTGGCTCCATAGCTATAATATAGAATATAGATATAGCCCTGCAAACATTGTGACGCACAGTGAAAATCCCTATCTTTTAAAGCGTGGCCCATTGACTACAAGGATGGATAAAACGGCTGGCGCTGAAAGTGTTAAGGTGTGCTTCATGTTCGGAGGATAAAGAGGGCAGGGTTTGAGATAGATAAATTGCGTAATCAGTAAATCCCTTTTTGCTTATAGAAGTACTCTGCTTATAGAAGTATGCTGCTTATAGAAGTATGCTGCTTATAGAAGTGTGCTGCACTCCACTGTTGACTGTCCCCAGTCTGACGTGATGCAGCTGACTGAGGACTCGGCCAGACTAGAACGATTCTTGTAGCTTAAGGTGTGCTTTCAGTACATTGAGAAACGGTACACAAACCTCTTGTTTATGACTACACACTCTGACGTGTCGCACTTGTTTATTTAGATGAGATTCCTTTATGGCCCTCTAGCAGGGCTGTACGTTAACTTTTTTTGCACATAGCACTGGTGCTACAGAGGTTGATAGTTTTGTAGCACAGGCCAAAATCTTGTAGCACAAGTATAAAACGTGTTATATTTGTAACAGTCACAAATGTGCCTATTGTATTTGTGTTATTTAGTTGCAGTGCCATGTTTGCCTGTCATTTAGTATATCGCCATGTGTTATTATTACTATGATACTCTCATATGCTATTTTAAATTAATATCATAAACAGCATAAGGAATATTAGCATAATTTTGAGTGGACTGAAGGAATGAGTCAGTGTTAATAGTTTTAAATGCAAATAATTTATTGAAACATAGAAGTGGGGTCGGTTGGGACACACACACACACAATGGGGGACCCTGATGTAAACAAGACAAACGTCTTTCTCTGGTCTGCATCCCCTTAACAATTGTGTGTATTGAGCCGTACTGTACCCATTCTGCAATCTGTTAAATAAAGTTTTCATTCATTCACACACACTGTTTCAACTCACCACCCCCGCATCATATTGTAGTCTAGTCTGTCTTCAAACTTCCACTCCTCTCGAAACTTGTATTTGAATATCATCATTATCTGTCCATCCTCAGTTTACTATAATATACTCCTGTCCTGAGTCTTGACTAGTGACTTCATCGTCTTTCCAAACGCACGCACGCACACACACACACAGGGAAGGGGAGAGAGTGCCCCCCATTTCCCTTTCCACACTGTGTCTGCTGGCTCTGCGCCCTCTGATCAGGATTAGCTTGTTAGCTTGCTAACGTTGTAGTGATTGTAATGGTACATAAACGTTAATTTCGGGCGATGTGCGCATAAAGGAATGGCGACGGTGCAAAGCATGTAGATGCATTTGACCCGTTGCGAGAAAGAAAAAACACCACAGACTTATTTCGGGACGTGTAGGCGCACTGCTGTGTTAACGTGCACCAACCGACCAACGCGCTGCTCTTCTAGCAGAAGCACGGATAGGGCGGATACGACTCGTCGAGTTGTCACAAGAGTTTTTTCAAAATAAGAGTATCATATGCACCTGAACGTTGCTAGCTTTCGGAGCCTAGCTGGAGCTGCGCGTGGGCAGAAATGAGACCCGCTACAGGATTTTCAAAATAAGAGTATCTATATGAACCGAATCCCTATCGCACCAGTGCTACTGAAGTAAATCCATCCATCGCACAGACAGCTGTTGCTGTAGCACGTGCAAGATATATGTCGCACTGTACACCCCTGCCTCTAGGCTCTTACTACTCTGCTTGTCCCTTGTTCCGTTATATAAATAGATCAACTTTAATCCAACCCGCTTTTTAAAAACTCCCCATCTCTCTCTGCCTGCAGGAGTTTCTCCTGGGCGAGTGGAGCTGCCTGCAGGTGGTGTTGGACCTGATCGACTCCAGACAGCAGGGGAAGTACTGGTGTCCTCCTCTGCTGCACAGGGCCGCCCTGGCCTTCCTCCACGCCCTGTGGCAGGACCGCAGGGACAGCGCCATCTCTGTCCTGCGCACCAAGTGAGCGCACCTTCCTGTCCATGATAATAATAACGAGGCGTTTGTGGAATAATGGGATGTTTTCATCAGAGTATGTGTTGTGATGCATCTTTGACCGTCTTTGCAGAGAGAAGTTTTGGGAGAATCTGACGACGCCTCTGTTCGGAACCCTGCCGTCGCCGGCAGACACCACAGAGGTAAGACTGACTTGACGTCCAGGCAGACACCCAGGCAGACACCCAGGCAGACACCCATGTCTATTCATGTCCAGTAGTGGGATGGAAAGCCTGTCGGCTTAAAGACTGTGACTTGTTTCATTTCAGCCTTGTGTTTTAGAGACCTGTGCCTTCATCATGAAAATCATCGGTCTTGAAATCTACTATGTTGTCAGGTAATTTCATCCATCTATATATTATGTAGGAGTCATTCATCCACCTATATACAGTATGTAGGAGTCATTCATCCACCTATATACAGTATGTAGGAGTCATTCATCCCCCTATATATGTAGGAGTCATATGGATGGTAAACTATGGATCCATCAGTGTTATGAATGTTGTGAAGATGCTTGTTAACTGATGTAAGATAACCTCTGGTGTGGCAGTGGCTCCCTGGAACAGTCGCTGAAGGACGCGCTGCAGAGGTTCTCCAGCGGGCGGCGCTATGAGTACTGGTCCCAGTACGTGAAGTCTCTGGTGAGCCATGTGGCCGAGGCGGAGGAGGAGGTGGTCCGGGCCTTCACCGAGACCCAGATGCTGATCTCCGCCTGGCGCATGCTGCTCATCCTCTCCGCCAGCCATGTATGTCAACTTTGGAACTTTGGAGTGCCTAAAATGTGCCTAAAGGCTCAAGCCCCCTTTCCTGATCCTCCAATCATGGCGGTTGCTTCCCTCTGACAAACTTTGTGATCGGAGGATCAAGAAAAGAGGGAGGGGTTTGAGATGGGTCAATTGCATAATCTAAATCCTTCTTTTCTTGTTTCTGATGTTGTGTTTGGAGATATTGACGAGTCATTTAGACATCAAATGTAGAATAGAAGGACTGCGTATATCAACCACTGAGAGCTGCACACCGTTTTATTTAGATCCCCCCCCATTCGCTTTTGCATAGCTTCCTGAGGTCCAATTACTGACATGGTGATGACACAAAAATATACATATACATTCACAATACATTGACAAAACATATAAAATAATTTGAATAAAAAATTAAATAGAGAACACGCCTAAACAAACGCAATGCAATTAGACAAAACAAATAGACAGGCTCTGACTGAATCCATCATGAAGTAATTAATAGATAAATATAATTTAACATTGATAGCCCATGTAACCTTACTCGACCATTCGTACAACATGTTGACTGGTGCATGTGTCCTCGTGTTCCCAGTCGGATGTGATGCAGCTGACGGAGGACTCGGCCAAACTCAAGCTCTTCATGGACGTCCTGGACGGAACCAAAGCTGCTGTGAGTTGCCACCAGTTACCATGACTCATCACGACTCACCACCAGTTACCATGACTCATCACAAGTTACCATGAGTTACCACGACTCATCACACTGAGTGACTCTTCTCCTTCTTTCTTTCTTAACCCATCATTTTACATTTGCTTTACATTTGCTGTTTGTTTCAGTGTTTTATTGTCTTAACTGCTCACTGTTCTCTCTCCCTCTCTCTCTCCCTCTCCTCTCTCAGTTGTTGGTGCCCATGTCAGAACCATGTCTTCGTCTTGGATCCATGATGGCCACTCTGCTACTTGTCTTGCTCAAACAATGGAAAAGGTGTGTGTGTGTGTGTGTGTGTGTGTGTATATATACATGTATATATATATTATAGCTTGTATGGAACACACAATCATTTAAATTGGCGCGCAAGTGGACCTGCCAGCTCAGTGTCTCTTATTTTTGTTGATGTTTTAATTTTTTTAATTAAATTTTTGCTAGTCTGGTCGTGAAATTGGTATTAAATTTAGCTCTAAGTGGTATTAAAGTTCTTACAAAGTCTTAAATTTAACTTGTTGAAACGTGCAGATACCCTGATATATACCCTGTACCTGTGTGTATGTATCTGGTACCATTTGTACTGTTTTCTTAAATCCTGTCTGCACATTTTGCCTCCTCTCTTCCCCTCCATTGTGTCTCTTGCTCCTCCCCTCCGTGGCCCCTCCCCTCCGTGGCTCCTCCTCTATGGCTCCTCCTCTCCAGTGTGGTGGCCACGGCCCCCGACCTCCTCTCTCCTCTGTCCCTGGTCCTGGAGAGCGTCCTGCGGGCCGACCAGCACCTGATGGAGAGGACCAAGGCCAAGATCTTCTCCTCCCTCATATCTGTGCTGCAGATACAGGGACTGAACGGTGAGAGTCTGGTGTGGCTGGAAGCGTGCGCTCCTTAACACAATGGCGCCCGACCACGGAGATCTCCGTGTTTCGATTCCACCCGTTGTGAACAGAAGCACGAATATATCCGTGGCAAGTTGTTTTAGCTTTTATTCCATTTTAATAACCTATTCAAGGTCGCCGAGATGCACTGCAGATGTACCCTACTCTTTGAAATCGAGAGTGCAATACCGGCCAGATCCTTTTAGGGGCGCTATCGCGATCATAGTGTTCCCTGTGGCAGAAGTTGTCTTTTTTTTTGGGGTCTCTAATGTCGTTTTCTACTCATCTGAAGCGATAGCTATTGTCTGTTCCACGGAATACCTTTTGGAGCGCGGATTTCACTATGCAATAAGGGGATTTATCATCAGCCAATGGATATATCGATCTACCAGATGGCGATCGATAACGGGGAAATGCTCGGGGGGATCCAACCGGCTCATGGTAAGATCTTTTTCACGTAAACTACAGCCCGATCGAGCCTTGTTATGATACGATACGATCGGCCTATGTGGCTACTTAGACGAACACGGTTATTGGTAATCAATAATAAGAAACTACGTTCCCCCCCCCCCCCCCCCTTTCATGCATACATGCTTGAGGATCGTGCCGATCATATGCAGTTTGAGTTTTAACTTTAGCATCTGTATAACGGAAATGCCATTGGATATAACGTTAGTATCTATTAGCCATTTATCTCGCCTTCCAGGAAATATACTAGACCAAATGCCGTATAACGCTTATATTCACGGCGCTATAAAATGAGAACGTATTGATGACATTTTTTTTTCTTTAATCCATTTTGAAGGGACGGTTTATGGTCCCAATTGACAATGAGAATGGACAGATAGCAATACTATAAAGTATAGATTTAGCTCTACAAACAGCCCCACGTCTGTTTACATTTGCCGGTCCTCTAGAGATTTATTAGACTCATCCCAATGGCCCCGAATGTGTTAAGACTCCATTGTAATGGTCCTGTGTAGCTCACTGGGTAGAGCGTGGGACTACAGCTGCTAGGGTTAGGGGTTAAATTTTAGCTGGGTGTCACCCATACTTAAATTCACAAGTCTCATTAAAATGCTTTCTGACTTTGTCGCGTTGTCTTAACCAGGAGGGGAGATTTCCCAGCTGCCCCAGCTCCTGCTCTGCGTGTGTGAGACGGTGCAGGACGAGGCCCTGGCCCTGATGGACAGCACCCGACACATGAACCAGCTGGGAGACATGCAGGAGGACAAGGACAGCATGGAGACGGACACTCCCCGCAGCCTGCAGAAGGACCAGAGAGACGGGGTGAGACAGGAATTTAATAATGTCCAATTGAAACCTTATGCTAAATCACAGCATTAGGTTTCAGGGCTCCAGAGTGCACCCAAAAATCAGTGCAGTGCGACTGAATATTTTCCCTTGTTGCACCGGTGCGATGAATGAACTTACTGCAGTAGCACCCGTACTATAGCCTGTGTGTGAGAGAAAAAAAATTGCGTGTGAATCGATGAGCCACGCTATTCTACTTGGTAGTTGTAGTCTATCGTGCGATTAAAAACCATGTCCCCGTCTGCAGAGTCCATACATCCAAAACCAAATCCCATAATTCCTAGCGAACAATCTCATTTTCCTCAGCGAGTCAAGAGCTAATTAGCGGCTTAGCCCATGACAAAATGAAGCGGTATTTTCAATTGCATCTCCGTGAAGTGAAGATGAAAATGAATGTGACCTATTGCATCGCCAAAGAAGAACTTCCTTTCAATAAGTTTAAGCCGCTAAATTTTACTCTGCAATAAGAACGGAGCGGATATCAGTCCATCTTATGACAACCATGTCCGATGTGGAGACATGATAGAGACCATAGCCGATGAAATGAAGTCGGAACTGTCGGAGGAAATTGGAGGAAGCCGCTACCTTTCAGTGATGATTGACTGGGACACGGACGCTTCTAACAAATAATGTGAAATGGTCTACATTAGAATCATTATGAATGGAAAGCCAACGAACAAGCTGATCGGGCAATATGAACTAGAGCACAGCCATGCATTAGGTGAGTAGCCCACTATTAGGACGTTTTTCAATACTTAAATACTGGCTACTTAAATTTCCCTCCGGGGATCAATAAAGTATCTATCTATCTAATAACGAGACAATATGCAAATAAGGTAATACTAATAATTGTCACGGATCCCCGTATAATATGAAAGTGGCTGGCTTCTGGTAAAATCACTGTTTATTTCTCGTTTTGCATAATCAAGTCAAATCAAATCAAATTTATTTGTAAGGCCCGACAACACACGATGTCCCCATGGGCCGGACACGTCTTCTTTAAACAAGTCAAGAAGAAACATCACAATAGGTCAACAAAACACCATAAAGTAATTTTTTTTTAAATAAATGCTAAATAAATGCAACACTCCCAGACATACCCCACGCGAAGGTAAGGAAAAACTCACTAAAACCTAGCAATAGGAAAAAATGCACCACAGGCAATGTGGAGGAGAGAAACCTTAGAAGGGCCATTCAAGGGGGGATCTCCCTTCTTAGATGTCGGTGATAGTAGTGTTGCAGTAAAACAGGCGAGCAGTTGGTAAAGCATGCACTCACATGTGTGAGTAAGTGCATGCGATAGCAACTGAACATTTTGAAAGATTAAAGATAGAGCTGATAGCGGATCTATTTGAGGCAAAGGGGTGGCGCAGAGAGGGTCGCATCCTCCCGGTCATTATCACGGGACGTCCAACACTCCGGTCATCACTCCGAGACAGCCACTCACAGGGAGACAGGAAGACGGGACAGGCGTTAGACAGTTTGCGTGATTGTGATGGGCGGACATAGCAATAGATACAAGTGGTAAGCATATATGTGTATAGAATAGAAGTACTTAACACAGCAATGAACTCCACGTCTAAACCACGTTGACAGACCACGGACAGAAGACGGTAAGAAGCTGATCCATGGCCTCGGTGGTGCACGTAGAACACTCACTGCAATCTTGGCCAAGCCCCCGAGACAACGAGACATCCACCACCTTAGTCAGCACTACGAGACAACCACTCAGAGATGGGGGGGGGGGGGGGGGGCGGTTAGAGAGCCACATTCATATTCTTATTTACAACCCATATACTACTAATTATATAAGTCATTATAGCAATGCACTAACCAAACTTCTTCACCTCGTATGTGTCTCTCTCCCTCCCTCTTTCTTGCCTACTCTGTTCCAGGTGTGTGTCCTGGCGTTGCACCTGGCCAAGGAGCTGTGTCGTGTGGACGAGGACGGGGAACACTGGGTTCTGGTGATGAGGAACGTTCCAGTTCTGCCGTCGGTCCTCAGCGCTCTAGAACTCAGCCTGCGCTCCAAACACAACCTCTACTTCACAGAGGCTGCTCTGCACCTGCTGCTCACACTGGCCCGCACACCTCAGGTAAATACACTCTCTAGTCCACCTCAGGTAAACATATACTCTCTCTACCTCAGGTAAACACACTCTACCTCAGGTAAACATATACTCTCTCTACCTCAGGTAAACACACTCTACCTCAGGTAAACACATACTCTCATATCGCTCTGTCTCTCTCTCACTCTTTCACACACACTCACTTTCCTTATACCTTTAGCTCTGCTGTGCCATAAGCATCACTGTATCATCACTACATGGATCAATAGTTCACCTCAGGTTGTGTCCATGTGTCCTCCAGGGGGCAGCGGCTGTGGCGGGTGCAGGAGTCATTCAGAGCATCTGTCTCCCTCTGCTCAGTGTCTATGAAGTCTCTTCGAATGGAGCCTCGCAGGTAACTAACCATTACACTAAACTAACCGCATTTTAACTAAGCGCTCTTTTGTATTCATATGATACTCTGCAATATGGTTATTGTGCTAAATGACTGTTATCATAACACATCCGTGTCCCTGTGCAGGCTTTCTCCCGGAAGGCCCAGGACTCCCCCTGCTGGCCAGGGGTATACCGTCTCTGCATGTCCCTCATGGAAAGTCTCCTCAAGACGCTACGCTACAACTTCATTAACGAGGCCCTCGACTTTGTAGGAGTGCATCAAGAGCGCATACTGCAGGTGTGTGGCGTTTTGTGGGTAAAAAGTACACAGTACTGTACTTTTCGGACTATAAGCCGTGGCTTTTTCCCCCATTTTTCGACCCTGCGGCTTATATAACGGTGTGGCTTATATGTGACTCGACGTGACCAAACCCGAGAATGTAAAAATCAAAATATTGCTTTTTTGACTGCATTGAAATGTTATTTATCTGTTCCCTTATTTGCTAAACTTAATACAACTTGTAAATTAGTTAATTCTTGTTATTGTGTCCCAATGCTAATTACATATGGTAATTAAACATTAAAACACCTGCGGCTTATCATCATTCAATTTAGCTGCTGCGGCTTATAGTGCGAAAAGTACGGTAGATCCATCATAACACTCACTAGTGACTACTGTGCCTCGCGCCATCGTCACTAATGCTCTCTCTCTCTCTCACTCACTCACTCACTCACTCACTCACTCACTCACTCACTCTCACTCTCTCTGCACCGTCACTAATGCCCTCTCCCCCCCCCCCCCCCCCCCCCCCAGTGTCTGAACGCAGTGCGCACGGTGCAGAGCCTGGTCTGTCTGGACGAGGCCGACCACACGGTGGGCTTCCTGCTGCAGCTCTCCAGCTTCTGTAAGGAGTGGCAGTTCCACCTGCCGCAGCTGCTGCGTGACATACAGGTGAGGAACACCGGCCAGACGGCACAGCTTAAACTGCTGCAAATGTAGCATCTGTGGTGGAACCAAACTCAATTATGTCGTAGACGGATCTTCATGATCAATAGAGGTGTAATAGTGAAAGCATTATATACAAAGTACATGTAAATTAAATGAGCTTGGGCTAAGAGGAGTGCTCTCATCGTGGCTGCTGGGAAACACAGGTGGAGAAGGGGATAATATATATATACATATAATATATAATGGCGCACATTTACGCATATAACGTAGCGCATTTGCGCATATTGCTGCGCCTGCGGTTATTAAGAGTAGTAGTACCTACTTACTGGTCATGGGAGGCTTCAATAACATTTGGATGGTAATCCATTTTGTGAATCCATTTGTTTTAACAACATCTTTGTTGGCCGACGGCTCCTTCTATCTTAATGTTAGCAAGCTAAACGTGTTAGTCTGACTTAATTAACGTGCATAACATACCTGTGTATAACATACCTGTGTAACGTTAAGTAACTTGTGTTCTGCTGGGAAAGTCCAGCATCACTGCATACACTTGGTTTAATCCAAACGTCCATTCGGAAACGTTGTATTATGAAATAAGATGGGTGAGTCACTCAACTCTCTTTTTTGCATGATTGATTCATTTCCTGATAATGTATGACGGTGACCCCTCCTCATCCAACTAGACTGTGTTGTTGTGTCTGTGTTCGCTCGTGACTTTCGAATTATTGTGAACACAACATAGTACTGTGATATTCTGATATATATCACATTCTGATAGTGTAAAATATAAATTCTAAATAAAATAAAAAAGCTGCAACGTTTGGGCTCAGCCCTACTCTAGGTGTGAGATTTAAGCTCGTTAGGACGAACAAAGGTATTCCTCCACATATGGCTCTTATGAGGTATTTCATATTTACAAAAATGTCTACCTCCTTAAGAGCTCTTCATGTTCCTCTCCTCCCAGGTGAACCTCTGCTACTTGTGTCAGACGTGTACGTACCTCCTCCACAGCAAGAAGATGCTCCACCACTACCTCCAGGTCAGACACATTCAGCTGCTTTGACATTCTGTCCAGACGTGTCTTCACTTCCACCCTGCTGAATAACACTGTTTCTCCCCCAGACGTGTCTCCACTTCCACCCTGCTGAATAACACTTTCTCCCCCAGGCTAAGAATGGTGAGGCGTTGCCTCCCGGCCCCCTGCCCCGGGTCCAGCGGGCCCCTCAGACCCCCTCTAAGGATGCGGCAGGGCGGGGGGAGAGGGAGGAGCTGGAGCAGAAGGCTCTGCTGGCCGTGCAGTGCAGCCTCCTGAAGATCCTCAGCAAGACCCTGGCCACCCTGCAGCACTTCACCCCCGACTGCTGCCAGATCCTCCTGGACCAGGTCAGACCCGCCTCCCGGACCCTCAGTTTCATCTGAGCCAGTCTTCCACTCTTTTACTAGAACCAGGGGGTCTGCTGGGTATTAATATTAAAAATATTCTTAGATTTCATTCGCACAGGTATTACATTTTAGGGGGGCAGCCCGGCTGTCAGGAGATTAAATAATATATTGTTTTTTTGCGGGGCTACCGGGAGCTTGGTGTCTGACAAGAGCTTATATGGAACGTGCAAGAATAGAAATTGGCGCACAAGTGCAGCCACTAGTTCAGTGTTGCTATGTGGGTTTTTTTCCCTTTTTTTTCTAGTATGGTCGTGAAATTGGTATTAATGTTTGTTAACACTTTGGGTGCCGGGAACCGTGTTTAGACGTCATTGCGGGCCATGCTCAAGTTGCCGAAGACGCTTTACAGCGTCTTTAATATCAATATTTCAAAAATCTGCGATCGGATTCATATGTCCCCTCCGCTGGCCTGAGATCCACCAGCAGGACCCACTGAGCTCTCTGGCGGTTCAGGAGCGCCATCTGGTGGCCGATCGGCGCAACTGCTTAACAGGATGTGCCATAGAGGTTGTGCTGGACTCCGTATTACTTCCGGGCACTCGCTATAGGTCCCGGGACTCTGGCTCGTCACGCTACACAGTGATCGATTGCCAATAACTCGATAAACAACATGATTTGGACGTATATACCATTATACAAGCTGGAGATGGACCGGGTAAATCGCCATCCCATAATGATAGAATTTCTACTCTACGATGATCGCCCAACGGCGCGCGGAGACTGGGGTGAGTTTGAGCGTGTAACGTTACCGTCTTCGATACTAACTGCTATTATCAACATTTGACCCACATTAGATGATTGGTATAACGCTGCCCACGGAATTATAAACGCCCCCTCGCCCATCCGGTCAACATCAGATGACGTGTAGTAACTTCTAGAAGTACGTCTAGTTGGAATTTTTTATATCGCGCTGATTGCCATCAAACTGTATTTCATCATCAATATAATGCATTTGGGGCTATATATCACGTTCTGGAGAAAGCTGCAGAAAGAGATGAAAACATACTTATACATTAGACCATACTTTACTATGAATATGTGAATGAAAAAGTTTAACGTTGCTACACAATGAACAATACATATAGGACTTTGAATGGGCCCTAATAATGGCAATGTAGCAATAGAATTAAAAAAGTTATAGCCCTGCAAAGAAGGGGACTTTCTCCATAGACAAATAGAGCTGGCAATCTATGGTATATCATGAATTTAACCTTAGGCAGCCAAAGTGTTAAAGGTCTTAAAAAGTCTTAAATTTAACTTGTTGAAACCTGCAGATACCCTGTAGAACGTATAAATGTCCTTAAGTACAATTACATCTCAAGTAATCATAGTAACCTGATGATGTGCTAATAGCTAACAGTGGTGTAAATGCATCATGTAGTTGTCGACTGACTGATCTGTCTCATGGTCTCGTCAGTGTATGGACCTGGCAGAGTACAGGACCCTGTTCGTCTTGAGTTTCACGACGCCGGCCTTCGACTCAGACGTGGCTCCGTCCTTCGGGACTCTGCTGGCCACCATCAACGTGGCCCTCAGCATGCTGGGAGAGGTGGGTTTGGATCTTTACACATCCGCTGCCTGTCACTCAGCCCTTTTGATGAACGACTGGCGTCTGAATCCTCACTGTTGTTTTCCGTGTGCAGGTGGAGAAGAAGAAGGAGCCCGCCAACCTGAGCGTGGCCTCGCTCGCCTCCTCGGAGGAGGTGCAAGCGTTGAAGTAAGCAGGGACTCCTCCCTCTTTCTACTCCTTAGTTTCTGAGACATTCTTTCCTCCTTTGACTGGAATGGTCAGAGGTGATTTGAAAAGTCATCGAAGAGAACTTGGATATTAAAGGTGCTGTAAGTGGTATTTAAAATAAATAAATAGTAATAATGGGTCTACATGTTAAAATAACTACATTCGACAGCCATCACTGGTATAGAGTGTCTGGTCAGTAACATGGGTCTCCCAGTCCCTCTGCTCTGCAGTAAACAGCCATCACTGGTATAGAGTGCTTGGTCAGTAACATGGGTCTCCCAGTCCCTCCACTCTGCAGTAAACAGCCATCACTGGTATAGAGTGCTTGGTCAGTAACATGGGTCTCCCAGTCCCTCCGCTCTGCAGTAAACAGAATGTCTTGTATCTGGAATCCATTTCCCACTTCATCCAATCAGGAGAGAGAACTCCACACTGCAAAAATAAGAAATAAAAACTTTTTAAGCACATCTGCCAGTGCTAATTAGCTAAGCTAATTTGGCTTGGTAAGATTTCTTGAAATAAATTTCAAAAGAAAATATATATATATCTAGGGTTCTCTCTCCTTATTGGATAAAGTGGGAAGGGATACCAGGTTTATTGCAGAGCGGAGGGAGACCATGTTACTGAGCAAACACTCATACCAACCAAATATATCAGTGATGGCTGTAATGTAGTATTTCAACAAAAAAACACCACTTACAGCATCTTTAACTGCTGATTCTCTCTCTCTGGGTCATAGGTCACTAATAGGCGGACTGTGGTCCGGGTCTGGATTCCTATCTGGACCCGGACCTGTAGCCGATTTTATTGAATTATTGAGAATGAATACATTTTGACAGCGTTTCCCATTTAAGCAGCGCTGCTTTTCTAGTCTTTACGGTATTGGTTTAGCGGTCCAGGAAGCTCACAGACCAAATCATCTCACATGACGCTACTCAGCCAATCAAATCTGTGCATTCCCATAAGTATTGCGACTCGAGTCGGCGAGATACACAGGCGGTCGAGGGAGAGAGACGAGTCTCTGTGCGTTCAGTAGAAAGCTATCTGGCTGCATGTTAGCCTAGCTTAGCACAATGAATGGAAGCGGACATTCGGGAGAGGTGTTAGTTGGACAATACCTAGGCTAACCGGCACTGTCCGCTTCAATTCATTGTGCTAAGCTAGGCTAACGTGCAGCCAGATAGCTTTTTTTTTTCGCCATGGCATTCATAATTCATCCACCCAACCCCCGGTGCTGCAGCGGACTGCAACGCGGACTGCAACGCCTCAATACCGCCGCCTGGTGGGTGGTCGGGCGAGTTACACACACTCAAAACCGGATAGTGTCATCGGTGCGTCGAGGAAATTCCTCCGGCAGTCACATCTCGCTACGGGACTACAGACAAACACTGGTGTGCATATGGATTGCTGCTAGGGGTGGGAATCACCAGTTTCATCATGATACGATACGATATCGATTCTTTGGACAACGATACGATATTTGCCGATATCACAAAGTCTCTCACGATACAATACGATACGATTAGATTCAGGTGCCTGCGATCGATATGAGATGATATCATATGCCCATTTAACACAATCAGTTATGAGACTCGCCACAGGATTTTCAAAATAAGAGTATCGATATGAATCGATCTTATTACATCGCATCGATTCGATCGTTGATAATTACATCGATGTATCGATCTGGATCGATGTATCGTCCCACCCCTAATTGCTGCCATAACGCAATAATCAATATGATTTTGCCGTTTATTGCGCCATACAAACCGGAAATGGATCTACCGGTAGGTGATCGGCGTAGAATAATTGGGATCTTTCTTCTCCAGTATCATCAGCGCACGGTAAGAGAGCAGTAACGTTATTTTCAACCCGATTGTTTATTCATTTCACTGCAAACAGTCTGATCAATATATCAACCCATAGTAAATAAAGCCGTTACTGACGATCAAGGAATTATAAACGACCCTTCCCCCTTTCCCCCACGCATGATGAAGCATAATGTATACCGATCATATACATTTGAATTTTTTAATATAGCGTGTATAGGAAAGAAACGCCAATCGATAATCTATATATGCTTCAGGGCCTATAACTACTGTTTTTGGAATTACAGCAGAAAAGATTAAAAACGTACTTATTTATTCTCGAAGGTATTAACACAACAATGTATGAATGAAAAAATATAACGTTCCCACATCCTGAACGATAGATAATCGATGTTGAATGGGCCATAGTAATGTCAAAATAGCAATACAATTTAAAAAGTTATAGCCCTGCAAAGAAGGTAAACATCTCCATAGGCTTTCAACGGTGGCAGAGAGTGGTATAAGATGGGCACAACCCCCAGCGCCCAATGTGTTGAAGCGATAAATTAATTCAGGAGTACAGTTGAGTAAAACATCAAACATTTGTTTTTTTCTTTAAAAAAAAAGTATATCTTGCAGCATATTGTACGTTTTTCTTTCTTATATTAAAATATATTTCGTTTTTAAGAATTTGTAAAGGATAGGCAAAAATAAGCATGTTGTGCTTCAGCCTATTCCTTTTTTTTCAGTCGTTGATTTTGGATTTTGTGTGAGCTTGCCTTGAATATGGACATTTGTGATATTTTATTTGTATTTAAAAAAAAATTGCAAGTCCACACGGGTGTTTGATTTGTCTGTAAACAAGACCGAAAAATGTACTTCATTCAAGAGAGAAGGAGCTGTTAAAGCTGTTTAATTGTTAAGCTCTGTTTAGGTTATTTATTATAAAATAGTTTGAAACTGTTTTATAAAATCTTTCTCAAATTAAGCACTTATTTTAAATTGCACATTTTCCAAAAGCTCTCGTGTTTTATTTTTGAATGCAGCCTTTATTTTACTTGGCTAGTTCAATATATATGACACCGAATCATAATGCGAGTTAGACATTATGATGTTCCTTTGCTTGAGGACATTGCCTCTGACTGGGCCGCTGTTTTACTTGACTCCCCTGCTCTCTAGGTCTCTGCTGATGTTCACCATGGAGAACTGCTTCTACGTGCTGATCTCCCAGGCTGCTCGCTGTCTGAAGGATCCCTCCATCCTGCCCAGAGACAAGCAGAGGCTCAAACAGGAGCTCAGTTCTGAACTGGTGAGATGATCTCTCTTCATGCCGTCTCCCGTCGTCATGCAGGACTCATTAAATACATCTCCCGTCCTCATTAAATACATCTCCCGTCCTCATTAAATACATCTCCCGTCCTCATTAAATACATCTCCCGTCCTCATTAAATACATCTCCCATCCTCATACAGGACTCATTAAATACGTCTCCCGTCCTCATACAGGACTCATTAAATACACTTAACATTAGTTTACAGCTATATCTAATTACAGCACAATACATGTATTGATCATATGCCATGTTCTACCAGTGTAAATGCATATTATTGCTGAAACACTGAGGGAACTAAATGGCTGTCAGCACAGGTACAGCTCCTTCTAAGATGTATAGATAATATTGCATATTAGTTACTGGATAGTGTTAAAATGTCATGTTATTTAATTGTCATACATTCAAAAGTACCAGTCAATGCCATGATATGCGCGTTGCCCTGTCTCTCGCTCACACACACACACACAGCCCTTAAAACATTAACAGTACAAAAAATAGATAAAAGCTAACCTGAGAATAAAACAATAACGGCATATTATGATCAAATGATGGTAGCATATAATAAATAAAAACAATACAAAAACATACAATAAAAGCATAAATGAATCAATAATCCACAGTTTCTACATTAATTGAAATGCTACTGTGCAGTAGTCTGGTGGTAATCTGAGGCAGAAGGTCTGCGTTGATGCTCTTCCCCTGAGGGGAGATGCAGGAAGAGGCTGTGACTGGTGTCCTTCATCATCCATGTAACGCAGCGTTACTTGGATTATACTTGGATTAGTATAATTACTATTATTGGAAATTGTAAAGCATTACCGGTACTTTACTTGTTACTGGGAATGTAATAAAATTAGTTACTGTATGTTGACTAAAAAGTAAACACACTACTTGAATCAATATCTGAAATGAAAAAAAAACGAACCGTTGTAGTATATTATTACCTACTATGCTAATTTGCACTCAGGTCTGTAGCACTCAAGTTCAACACTGTCTGACAAACAATGTTACTGCCAGAGTTGTACCCTTCCTGCAGAACTTGTAGGTCGCTTTGGATAAAAGCGTCAGCTTAAATGATTAATGTAAATGTACTGCCCAACACTGTTCATAATGCATGAAGTGTGACGGTACACATTCTGTTCCTCATCTCTAATGTCTGACTCTCTGGCCGTCTGTTAATCTCTAATGTCTGACTCTCTCTGTTCCCCATCTCTAATATCCCACTCTCTCTGACTCTGTTCCTCATCTCTAATGTCTGACTCTGTTCCTCATCTCTAATGTCTGACTCTCTGTACCTCATCTCTAATGTCTGACTCTGTTCCTCATCTCTAATATCCGACTCTCTCTGACTCTGTTCCTCATCTCTAATGTCTGACTCTGTTCCTCATCTCTAATGTCTGACTCTCTGTACCTCATCTCTAATGTCTGACTCTGTTCCTCATCTCTAATATCCGACTCTCTCTGACTCTGTTCCTCATCTCTAATGTCTGACTCTCTCTGACTCTGTTCCTCATCTCTAATGTCTGCCTCTCTGTACCTCATCTCTAATGTCTGACTCTCTCTGACTCTGTTCCTCATCTCTAATGTCTGACTCTCTCTGACTCTGTACCTCATCTCTAATGTCTGACTCTCTCTGTACCTCATCTCTAATATCTGACTCTCTCTGTTCCTCATCTCTAATGTCTGACTCTCTCTGGCTCTCTGTACCTCATCTCTAATGTCTGACTCTCTCTGGCTCTCTGTTCCTCATCTCTAATGTCTGACTCTCTCTGGCTCTCTGTTCCTCATCTCTAATGTCTGACACTCTCTGGCTCTCTGTACCTCATCTCTAATGTCTGACTCTCTGTTCCTCATCTCTAATGTCTGACTCTCTCTGGCTCCCTGTATCTCATCTCTAATGTCTGACTGTCTGACTCTCTGTTCCTCATCTCTAATGTTTGGCTCTCTGTTCCTCATCTCTAATGTCTGGCTCTCTGTTCCTCATCTCTAATGTCTGACTCTCTCTGGCTCTCTGTACCTCATCTCTAATATCTGGCTCTGTACCTCATCTCATGTCTGACTCTCTCTGGCTCTCTGTACCTCATCTCTAATATCTGACTCTCTCTGGCTGTCTGTTCCTCATCTCTCATGTCTGACTCTCTCCGACTCTCTTCCTCAGAGCACTCTCTTGTCCAGCCTGTCACGGCATTTCCGGCGAGGCTCCCCATCATCTCCCGCCAGCGGCATGCTCCCCTCGCCGCAGACCAAACCTTCCACGCCGGGCTCCAAGGGAAGCCAGGAGGGCCAGGAGCCCTTCATTCAGTTCGTACAGGCCTTCCTCAGACTCGTACAGAGATAAAGACCACCAGAGGACTTCAGCACAACAGACTTACCTCTCATTATAGAAGAGGATGACTCTTTTGAGGATTGGTTTATTATTTTTTTTTCTCATGACATGGAACCAATTGCCGACGTTTTTGTACGGACTTCCGGCACTTTTACCTCCAAGTAGTGCTTATGTCTAATGTTCAAATGAATGGCTGAGCTACTCACAGCACAGCATTTTGACCTTGATAACAAAGATCCTTGTTGTCCTAACTGAAGAAATGTTTGTATTATTGCTAATATAGGCGTACCATGGCATTTTGAATTTAGTCCGTTTCTTTTCAAGGCACTCGACACGTCGAGCCCTGCGTTCTTTTCTTAATCCTCGAATCACAGCGGTTGCTTCAAATTGGAGGATCAAGAAAATAGGGCGGGGCTTGAGGTAGGTCAATCGTCACAATGTCTGCATTGACATTTTAGTTTTTTATTTATTTATCTCATTCAAACAATGGGTAGCTAGCTCGTTAGCTTGGCGCTAGCGGCGCCCGTCTGTTTCAAGTCAACAAGGCCTTTAAGGTATGAAGGATGAATGTTTTCTTGTGTCAAAGTTCCCGGCCAAAGAAAAGGGACTAATTCAAAATGTCAAAGATAGTTCCTTTTAACATCTACCTGTTTTGCCAAAATGTTCTAGGTGTTAATGGGGGTGGGGTTTTGTCAGTCGAGCTGCCTTTTCCTGCACAACCGATGTTCTACTTGGGATTTTACACAAACTACAACCAAAGTCTACGTTGTTGTACAATAGGTCAATTAGATGGGAACGAGAAGTTAAGAAAAAACTAAACAAATGGCATTGGTTCTGGAAGGGAATCTTAACCCTTCCACTACCACACTACAGAACCTTCTGTAGTGGTAGTGAAAGGGTTAAGATAGAACGTAGTGATGTTGGAACGTCACGTGTCGACAGTGGTCCTCCTTTCCACGGCCTAGTTTTATAGGTCACTTTTGACAACCCTTTACGACCGTAGACAGTCAATAAACATTATGTATCATCGTATAAAGGCATTGTCAAAATATAAATCGATCTATACTTATTCATTGTAATGTTTTTTGGTCATAGAAAAAGCTTACTGTTAAAGCTGTAGTAACGATATACTTAAATCTCTTCATGAAGCCTGTGCAAAGGGAGGGGGGGATATCTTATGTTATACTCTATTTTTTAAAACGTGCTGTGGAGTTTGCAATTTTCTTAAGTATGCTTCAACTTGTACCTATACGTTTTGTGTATGCATTTCAAAAGGAGCTGCCAAGATTTGTACTTCGGGGGCAGGGGAGTTTGTATTCCATTGAGAAGTTTTTGTAGAACAATACCTTTCTTTTTGTAATACTTGACACGTAAAATAAATGACATGGTGGCTAGTTCGTATGTCTGTATTGTGTTTGCTTGAGTTGGATATGATTAAAAAAGACAATTTAATGCAAAGTTTTGATGGCAATTTTTTTTTTTAAACAGCATTTGCACATACCGGTAATTGTCAGTACATTGTAGCCCTGAACAATATTACAATTAAAATAACTAAACGTTAACAGGTGAAGCTTTTAAAGGAAAGACAACAGTAATAAAATACATCTGTGTAAAATAGTTCTATAATATAAAAAGGTAAACGAAAAAAAAAAACTCAACAATTGTAGGAATCTGTCATATTTACACAAGGCTTTTAAATTACAATGATAAAAAGAACCCTTTACAACTTTCAGTACCGAAAATAAGTCTCCATACGATAACGGTAGAACATGTGCACAATTACAAGACGATTTCCCAAAATGTTTTGCATATAATCACTAAGCAGGTAAAACAGTCTTACAGCAGGGCAGAAAGGCAGGATTAAAGGTCCGTAGGTAGGTAGCTACATCAATAGAAAGGCAGTGTAGGACAGAACGGTTGGACCGGCGGGACTAGTAGCTGCAGTGGGAGGAGGCGTCGCTGTGACCCTCTGAGGATCCGGAGCACCTGCCAGGAGTCCGGACGGCTACGGGAACAGGGGTAGTCGTTCCCTCGTGCTGGGCGTGTGCAGGGTCTCCTACAGTCACTGGCCATTGACCGGGACTTCCTGTGAAAGCAAACGCAGTTTAGAATGAACATGTACATGCTGTAGAGCAGTAGTGGAAGCTAAAACCAGCTCACTTTATCTGAAGCATGCAGCTTTACAGTATGTTCTCCAGTAGATTCAGGGGTATGGGGATAGACCTTGAAAATGCTTATCATCATCATACATCTTTTTCCAGGAAAAGATGCCTGGGTCAGACATAAATCAAACGGCATATCATGCGTCACACTATAAATCCACGGGGTTGAAGAGTAGAACTTAAAAAAAAAGATGGGACACTTTCTCAAATCAAGCCGTCAAACTGAACAACACGAGATGGATGACAGCCGGGATTTGGGACAGATGGTTTGGAACCCGTTTCATGCAACAAGACCAGCTAAACCAGAAGCAAACGGTCATGCAGCTAATCACTCGAGGCCCCGGGCCTCACCCACACACTGACCTGACTCTGATCCTTTCAGGCCAAACAGAGTATAGTAATTTGTCTGACATTGGTTCACGTGAATAGAGAGTGAAAAGAAAAAGAAATACAATTTTAGAAGTAGTCATTGATTAAAGGAGAGTCTGCTGCTCGATCTATAATAATAATAACGGATATTCCGTTGCCGATTGTAGAGTGGTTTCTTTAGACTTACCTCAAGATTCCCCCTGGCTTTCTTCAATACTCCATGGGTTATTGACACTACATTGAGGAAACACAGAAAAAAAAAAAACAGTGTTCAAATGCTTAGCAGAGACATTGGCGTTTGGATTTCAGCGTGTAATGTTAGACGTCAACGTGCAGCCATGACGCGACGACGTACGCTGGTCGATGATGACCCTCTCCATGCCCTCCTTCAGCTGGTTGGTGGAGCGCAGCCGTTTGACGGCCCCGCTCAGCATCCTCTCCTGCTGGGACAGCCGGCTCTTCAGCCTGGAGATCTCACTCTTCAACAGCTCGTCCTGTCGGGGGACAGAGAGAGAGAGAGAGGGGGCAGAGTTACATACCTGCACTTTAGGCTAAATAACACTAGATCCCAGATGCATAACGCTGCCGTCGGGTGGAACCTGTGACTCGAATGTCATGTTGCCAGGCTCATGATGGCAACGCCCATGAAACCCGGTTTAAAAATGGACGCTTTAACTGTTTTCTGCCAGTAAAAATGCTGTGTTTATTTACCTGCTGGTTGTTGTTGTTGTTGCCGCCGTCGTCTCCTGCCGAGGTGCCGCCGGGCAGAGAGACTCTCCAGACCAGTTTGAGCAGACGACCAGCCTCCTCCAGAACCTGCTGCATGGTGTTCATACTGCTGCACAGAGTCCTCAGAGGCTGCTGCTCCAACACCTGCTCAACATCACAACACCTGGTCAGCATCACCTGGTCAACATCACTCAACACCTGGTCAACATCACTCAACACCTGGTCAACATCACTCTACACCTGGTCAACATCACTCAACACCTGGTCAACATCACTCAACACCATTCAACACCTGGTCAACATCACTCAACACCTGGTCAACATCACTCTACACCTGGTCAACATCACTCAACACCATTCAACACCTGGTCAACATCACTCAACACCTGGTCAACATCACTCAACACCTGGTCAACATCACTCAACACCATTCAACACCTGGTCAACATCACTCAACACCTGGTCAACATCACTCAACACCTGGTCAACATCACTCAACACCATTCAACACCTGGTCAACATCACAACACCTGGTCAACATCACTCAACACCTGGTCAACATCACTCAACACCTGGTCAACATCACTCTACACCTGGTCAACATCACTCAACACCATTCAACACCTGGTCAACATCACTCAACACCTGGTCAACATCACTCTACACCTGGTCAACATCACTCAACACCATTCAACACCTGGTCAACATCACTCAACACCTGGTCAACATCACTCAACACCTGGTCAACATCACTCAACACCATTCAACACCTGGTCAACATCACTCAACACCTGGTCAACATCACTCAACACCTGGTCAACATCACTCAACACCTGGTCAACATCACTCAACACCTGGTCAACATCACTCAACACCTGGTCAACATCACTCAACACCATTCAACACCTGGTCAACATCACAACACCTGGTCAACATCACTCAACACCTGGTCAACATCACTCTACACCTGGTCAACATCACTCAACACCATTCAACACCTGGTCAACATCACTCAACACCTGGTCAACATCACTCTACACCTGGTCAACATCACTCAACACCATTCAACACCTGGTCAACATCACTCAACACCTGGTCAACATCACTCTACACCTGGTCAACATCACTCAACACCATTCAACACCTGGTCAACATCACTCAACACCTGGTCAACATCACTCAACACCTGGTCAACATCACTCAACACCTGGTCAACATCACTCAACACCATTCAACACCTGGTCAACATCACAACACCTGGTCAACATCACTCAACACCTGGTCAACATCACTCAACACCATTCAACACCTGGTCAACATCACAACACCTGGTCAACATCACACATCACCTGGTCAACATCTGGTCAACATCACTCAACACCATTCAACACCTGGTCAACATCACAACACCTGGTCAACATCACACATCACCTGGTCAACATCTGGTCAACATCACAACAGCTGATCAACATCACACACAGGAGACACAACTAAAACGATCTTCAATCTTGTCTTTAACTTTTATGAAGTCCAATTAAATCATTATTCAAAAGTCTGAGATACTTATTTCTATAAAGCAAGTAGGGATTTAACAGGGGCCTAGGGCTAACATGGGCAATATGATGAGTCAATAAGAGTGTCATAATTCAGAGTTTTCAAATTGCCCTCAACCCTGAAATCAGCTAGTGAGTGAGTGTGAGTGATAGATAAAGGTGTGTCTGATACTGTAACATGTCCTCACCCTGTTGTCAGCGCCCTGCTGTTTGAGGGTATGGAGACAGTCCTGCAGGTGTGTCTCCATGCTGTGGTTGAGCCTGCGCCCCTCAGAGATCTTCTTGCGCAGGGCGTTGTGGTCTTCGATCAGACCCAGGACGTGGCGGCCGGTCCTGTTGACCCAGAGCCGGTGGCCCGGCACCAGCCGGGACAGAGTGCCAGAGACGCTGTCCCCCCCAGAGCTGCCACTGGACTGGGACACGCCGTCCACCTCCGTCTGGGCCTGGCGCTTCCCTTCTGGGTGGAGACATGGATGCATAGTTACTTTAGAGCCTCTTTCGCACATGCATTGGACTCCTGACCTTAACTGCACATTCATCGGTATGTGTGAACGGAAACGTTCAAATTATTTAGCTTGAGTTTACCCTCCCAGCTTTATAGTCCTATGTGTTATGTGCTATGTCCTATGTGTTATGTACTATGTGATATGTCCTATGTGCTATGTGTTATGTACTATGTGATATGTCCTATGTGTTATGTGTTATGTGCTATGTGATATGTCCTATGTGCTATGTGTTATGTCCTATGTCCTATGTGATATGTCCTATGTGATATGTCCTATGTGTTATGTGCTATGTGATATGTCCTATGTGCTATGTGTTATGTGCTATGTCCTATGTGATATGTCCTATGTGATATGTCCTATGTGATATGTCCTATGTGATATGTCCTATGTCCTATGTGTTATGTGCTATGTGATATGTCCTATGTGTTATGTCCTATGTGCTATGTACTATGTGTTATGTACTATGTCCTATGTGTTATGTGCTATGTCCTATGTGTTATGTGCTATGTGATATGTCCTATGTGCTATGTAATATGTGCTATGTACTATGTGCTATGTACTATGTGCTATGTACTATGTGTTATGTCCTATGTGTTATGTGCTATGTCCTATGTGATATGTCCTATGTGTTATGTGCTATGTACTATATGATATGTCCTATGTACTATGTGCTATGTCCTATGTGCTATGTGCTATGTACTATGTGTTACGCATATTGACCAACTGGGCAGAATTCACACAGAATACACATTTAAAATTATGATCTTCTGTACGCAGGCGGAGGTCCTTTTCTGCATCATGCCCTCATAAGAGTGACATCACTGAACTGTGAGTCTACAGGTACCAGGCCATGTGAGCGGATCGGAGCGTGAGCGGCGCGGGGAGCGGAGCGGGCGGTTTTGACGTGAGCGAGGAGTGGGTTTTAAAATGGGTCGGCGTGACGTCCGGAGCGAGAGTTCTCCTCCGCTCCAATCCACTCCGGGACGCTCACACAGTGGTTTAACACTGATGTAATAATATACATGTAGTACAATGCCAAAGCAACAGATGGCGATGTACAAACATGAAGGCCATTTTCAACCAATGAGAATTGAGAAGGGTGAACCTGTGATATCCGGTTCAGGCTTCACTCCTCCTCCTTCACTCACTGTTAGAAAAGTATCGACGCCATTGTTGTTGTCGTTAGCTTACATGCTAACGTTAATGGCAGCGACCATAGCATTGTGGCTCGGCTAACTATCATCGCTTAATAGAGCTAGTGAATGGATAAACAACGTTATTTAACATTGCAGAATGGGTACAATTACAATGCTGCTCAATACAAACAATTGTTAAGGGGCCCAGGGGGTGTAGACTGTTGTAGTTTGAGCTCATTTACACCATGCTCCAAAAAAAAAAAAAAAAAAGCAGAGCGATCTGGCGCGGGGAGCGGGGAGCGCTCGATTCAAGGTGAGCGGTGAGGGAGCGGAGAGCGACTTGGGGGCGGGGTCAACATGAGCGATTAGCGGAGCGGACCAAGCTTTAAAGAGCGAAGAGCGGATTTCTCGGCCGCGCCGATCCGCTCACGTGGCCTGACAGGTACTGAGTGACATCACTGAACTGTGAGTCTACAGGTACTGAGTGACATTACTGAACTGTGAGTCTACAGGTACTGAGTGACATCACTGAACTGTGAGTCTACAGGTACTGAGTGACATCACTGAACTGTGAGTCTACAGGTACTGAGTGACATCACTGAACTGTGAGTCTACAGGTACTGAGTGACATCACTGAACTGTGAGTCTACAGGTACTGAGTGACATCACTGAACTGTGAGTCTACAGGTACTGAGTGACATCACTGAACTGTGAGTCTACAGGTACTGAGTGACATCACTGAACTGTGAGTCTACAGGTACTGAGTGACATCACTGAACTGTGAGTCTACAGGTACTGAGTGACATCACTGAACTGTGAGTCTACAGGTACTGAGTGACATCACTGAACTAACTGTAAGAGTCTACAGGTACCATTGAGGGGTTGTGTCCAGCTATACTAGGGAACCTAGTCTTGAGAGTTTTATGTCAATGCTTTATCCCCAACAACAACACCACAACATCTACTGGTACATCTAGACCCTATAGCAGCTCTGAGACAGAGATGACATGCTCACCGTGGAGGAGGTTGGAGTGTTCACCCTGGGAGTGAGAGGAGTGACGGAGGGGATCACAGCCGTCCCGACCAGGAGACCTGCCTCCTTCATCTACGACACATGGGACCAACGTTAGCATCATCAGCTTTCAATGCTATGATACAGTATGTGTGTGTGTGAATTCATAGAATAGAATATATATTTAAAAAAAAAGTTTGGTCATGCTCTGACCTGACGTGGACAGCAGTCTACAGTGTGTCTACAGTGTGTGTGCTCTAGGGCTGTCCCCGACTAAGGATTTGGATGGTCGACTATGATTGGCCAAAATTTGCCATTAGTATTTGCCATTTGTTGACTAAAAAAATAAAAATAAATAAAAAAGTATATTTTTATTTATTTTTTAAATTATTTTAATTTTAATTATTTTTATCATTCCATTTGGGCTGTGGGGGGTGCTTAATGTCTGAAGGAGTCGACTGAAGGCTTCTTGTCCTCATTTTTTATATATTCGACTAAGAGGTTGGCCAGTCGACTACGGCTCCTTTCGGCCGATTAGTCGACTAATAGGGGTCAGCCCTAGTGTGCTCTGACCTGACAGCAGGTAGTTGATGGTGATGGTGTCTACAGGGTGTGTGCTCTGACCTGACAGCAGGTAGTTGATGGTGATGGTGTCTACAGGGTGTGTGCTCTGACCTGACAGCAGGTAGTTGATGGTGATGGTGTCTACAGGGTGTGTGCTCTGACCTGACAGCAGGTAGTTGATGGTGATGGTGTGTCTACAGTGTGTGTGATCTGACCCGACAGCAGGTAGATCAGGGGTCTCAAACTCACTGGATATTTTGCGGCCCCCTACTTGACAGAGTTGAGTGTTAGTGCGGCCCGCACGCAACTTTTTGCCGCGTCGTTGTGCGAGTTGGATGTTTTATTTATTTTATCACTTGTAGGCTACCATAGCGCAGGCTCATGACCGCAACGTTACGTTAGTGACTTGGTTGAAACGTGATTTCGGAGTGATACCAAGTGGGAGGAAAATATATCCAGTGCGTATGGCAGGCATCCTCGAAATTATCCGCTGTCTCCTCTGCAAGCAGTGCTCTGCCTGTCTGTGTCTGTCTGGCTACTCTGGTCCAATCACATTCAGCGTCCCGTCAGCGTTTCTCACCCCCCCACCCACAGTCTGCGAATCAGAGCAGAGTAGGGCGGGTCTTCACGTCTTTCAACAGGTCCGAGTCAGAGCGAGAGTTGACAGCGCATCTACTGGTAGTCTAATCTGCAGGTACTGTAGCTAGTAATCTCATTCCCAGTTATATATGCCCGTGAGATAAATGTAGCTAGTAGCCTAGTTTCGCCAGCAGGCAGTTAGTAGAAAAATATGGCATGCTCAAAGATGGCCAGTAAAAGAAAAGTACAGTGACAATCGCTGCAATTCAAAGGTGAATGGACTGAAAAATATGCGTGCATCCTCCCAGCACCAAACCAATGTGCCTAATATGCCAAGAAACGGTAGCTCTTGTGACGAGTGGCAATTTGAAACGCCACTACGAAACAAAAGTTATTTTCATGCAGCCTTTCCTCAAAATTCAGTGCTAAGAACCACAAAAATAAATGGAATGAAATCATATCAAGCTGCAAGCAGAATAATTGTTAAAGCTATGTCACAACGAGAAAAAGCAACCAAGTCCTCACTCAGTGGCATGGGTGTTGGCTAAACACAAGAAGCCATTCTCTCTCTCTGATGCATAAATAATAAAATAATGTATGACTGAAGTGATGGAGACCATGTTTGAAGGCAAACAAAAGTAAATCCTCCTCAGATAGCACAGCAACCAGAATAACTAAAATACTGGCTGATGATTTGATTAAACAGCTTTGTGATAGAATAAAAAAAAATGCACAGTGCATTTCCATAGCTGTGGATGAGTCCACTGACACCACTGAGAATGCTCAGTTGCTGGTGTTTGAGGTTTTAGTGAGTTTGTGAGAAGATTGGATCAGTTGTACTTTTTTTTTTGAATACTTTAAACCAGGGGTCCCCAAACGTTTTCCTGTGATGGCCACATAACTTTTCCCTTCACTGATGGGGGCCGGGGTCATTTTGTAACAGAAAAAGTGTGACGATCGCAGGGGTGCCTAAACGTAACCATTTATTGTTTTCCAGAAAGCCACACATAACCAAATATTAATAACCCTTTTCTGGGATCTTCACAGAAAAAAAAAGTCAGGAAATAAATAATAACACTATTAACACATTGACCGCCGGGCATTGTGCCCATCTCATACCCCTCTCTGCCACCGTTAAAAGCCTATGGAGATGTTTACCTTCTTTGCAGGGCTATAACTTTTTAAATTGTATTGCTATATTGACATTACTATGGCCCATTCAACATCGATTATCTATCGTTCAGGATGTGGGAACGTTATACTTTTTCATTCATACATTGTTGTGTTAATACCTTCGAGAATATAAGTATGTTTTTAATCTTTTCAGCTGTAATTCCAAAAACGCTAGTTATAGGCCCAAACGCATATGATAGATTATCGATTGCCGTTTCTTTCCCATACACGCTATATTAAAAAATTTAAATGTATATGATCGGTATACATTATGCTTCATCATGCGTGGAGGAAAGGGGGGGGGGGTCGTTTATAATTCCTTGATCATCAGTAACGGCTTTATGTAGTATGGGTGATATATTGATCAGATGGTTTGCAGTGAAATGAATAAACAATCGGGCTGAAAATAACGTTATATTCCCCTTACCGATGAAAGATCCCAACTATTCGATGCCGATCGCCTAGGTCCATTTCCGGTTTGTATTGCGCAATAAACGCCGAAATCATATCGATTATTAAGTTTAGAAAGCGATCCATATGTACTATAGGGAACCTAGTCTTGAGAGTTTTATGTCAATGCTTTATCCCCAACAACAACACCACAACATCTACTGGTACATCTAGACCCTATAGCAGCTCTGAGACAGAGATGACATGCTCACCGTGGAGGAGGTTGGAGTGTTCACCCTGGGAGTGAGAGGAGTGACGGAGGGGATCACAGCCGTCCCGACCAGGAGACCTGCCTCCTTCATCTACGACACATAGGACCAACGTTAGCATCATCAGCTTGTTGCAATGCTATGCTACAGTGTGTGTGTGTGTGTGTGTGTGTGTGTGTGTGTGTGTGTGTGTGTGTGTGTGTGTGTGTGTGTGTGTGTGTGTGTGTGACCATTGCATGTGTCAAAGAATTCATAGAATAGAATATAAAAAAAAAAGTTTGGTCATGCTCCGACCTGACAGCAGGTAGTTGATGGTGATGGTGTCTACAGGGTGTGTGCTCTGACCTGACAGCAGGTAGTTGATGGTGATGGTGTCTACAGGGTGTGTGCTCTGACCTGACAGCAGGTAGTTGATGGTGATGGTGTCTACAGTGTGTGGTGTTCTGACCTGACAGCAGGTAGTTGATGGTGATGGTGTCTACAGGGTGTGTGCTCTGACCTGACAGCAGGTAGTTGATGGTGATGGTGTCTACAGGGTGTGTGCTCTGACCTGACAGCAGGTAGTTGATGGTGATGGTGTCTACAGGGTGTGTGCTCTGACCTGACAGCAGGTAGTTGATGTTGATGGTGTCTACAGGGTGTGTGCTCTGACCTGACAGCAGGTAGTTGATGGTGATGGTGTCTACAGGGTGTGTGCTCTGACCTGACAGCAGGTAGTTGATGTTGATGGTGTCTACAGGGTGTGTGATCTGACCCGACAGCAGGTAGTTGATGGTGTCTACAGGGTGTGTGCTCTGACCTGCCAGCAGGTAGTTGATGGTGTCTACAGGGTGTGTGCTCTGACCCGACAGCAGGTAGTTGATGGTGTCTACAGGGTGTGTGTGCTCTGACCTGACAGCAGGTAGTTGATGGTGTCTACAGGGTGTGTGCTCTGACCTGCCAGCAGGTAGTTGATGGTGTCTACAGGGTGTGTGTGCTCTGACCTGACAGCAGGTAGTTGATGGTGATGGTGTCTACAGGGTGTGTGCTCTGACCTGACAGCAGGTAGTTGATGGTGATGGTGTCTACAGGGTGTGTGCTCTGACCTGACAGCAGGTAGTTGATGTTGATGGTGTCTACAGGGTGTGTGCTCTGACCTGACAGCAGGTAGTTGATGGTGATGGTGTCTACAGGGTGTGTGCTCTGACCTGCCAGCAGGTAGTTGATGGTGTCTACAGGGTGTGTGCTCTGACCTGCCAGCAGGTAGTTGATGTTGATGGTCTCCGGGCGGCTGGGTCCCCTCAGCAGCTGCTCCTCCAGCCTCTGTCTGAGGGAGTTGTTGGTCTGGATGCTCCTCTCCAGCTGCACACGCAGGCGACGGCTCTCGGACAGCAGCTCCCCCAGGTCATCTGAGCCAGAACCCGGGGCCGGAACCGGCTGCTGAGCCGCCTCGCTGGGTTCTGTTGGGGGGGGGGGGCATCAGGCTATTATTATATATTCCGTAATTTCCGGACTATAAGCCGCACCTGAATATAAGCCGCACCAGCTAGATATAGAACGGAAAAATAAATGTGTAAGCAGCAGGTGTCCACTAGACACCTGCGAGAGCGCCCCTGGTGGCCGTTCGCTGTAAAAACCCATAGATTAGCTGCATCGTTGTATAAGCCGCAGGGTTCAAAACATGGGGAAAAAGGTGCGGCTTATAGTCCGGCAATTACGGTTATTATATATAAGTATGTATGTATGTATGTATGTATGTATGTATGTATGTATGTATGTATGTATGTATGTATGTATGTGTGTGTGTGTGTGTGTGTGTATAGCTACGTAGCAGGCGTTTCACTCAGTGTTGTACCAGTGTGTGTGTGTGTGTGTGTAGCTTGTTCCCCTCAGTGTTGTACCAGTGTGTGTGTGTAGCTTGTACCAGTGTGTGTGTAGCTTGTACCAGTGTGTGTGTGTGTGTGTGTGTGTGTGTGTGTGTGTGTGTGTGTGTGTGTGTGTGTGTGTGTGTATCTTGTACCAGTGTGTGTGTGTATCTTGTACCAGTGTGTGTGTGAGCTCCTGTCTTCATCTGCTCACAGACCTGCAGCTCGACACGCAGAGACTGGAGGACGTGCTGAGAGTCTGACAGCTGCTGCCTCTGGAGCTTCACCTCACACTGCAGCCTGGGGGAGAGAGAGGGAGAGGGAGAGAGGGAGAAGGGGAGAGAGGGAGAAACATTTATCTCCTTTATCAACTTCAGTATATACAATTGTTCACACACACACACACACACACACACAGTGGTAGGAAAGGGAGAGGAGAGGTGATATGACAGTGAACCAGACCCCAGGTGTCAGGTGTCAGCCTCACTCAACTGAGCCACTAGGATCCAGGGTCAAGAGCTCAGCTGTGCGGGATTGCTCATTATTAGCGTGTGCGTGCATGTGTGTTTACGTGAGTGAGTGAGTGTGTGTGTGTGTGTTTACGTGAGTGAGTGTGAGAGTGTGTTTGTATGTGTGTGTGCATTATGTGAGTGTGTGTGAGAGATTGTGTGTGTGTGTGAGAGATTGTGTGTGTGTGTGTGTGTGCGTGCATGTGTGTTTACGTGAGTGAGTGAGTGAGTGAGTGAGAGAGAGAGTGTGTGTGCGTGCATGTGTGTTTACGTGAGTGAGAGTGTGTGTGTGTGCGTGCATGTGTGTGTGTTTACGTGAGTGAGTGTGAGAGGGTGTGTGTGTGTGTTTACGTGAGAGTGTGAGAGAATGTGTGAGTGTATGTGTTTACGTCAGTGTGAGAGAGTGTGTGTGTGCGTGCATGTGTGTTTACGTGAGTGAGTGAGTGTGAGAGTGTGTGTGTGTTTACGTGAGAGTGTGTGCGTGCGTGCATGTGTGTTTACGTGAGAGAGAGAGTGTGTGTGCGTGTGCATGCACACGTGTGTGTGTGTGTTCATGGGTGGGATGAGTCTCGACTGATATGTTCTCATGTTACTGAGTTGGTTCTAATGGCACAAAACTGTAATGTTAGGGTCGTTGTAATGTAATTGAAATGACAGCGAGCTAATTGGTTGTGTTGTGTAGTGTCACGTTGCACTGGGAAATTGCACTCCTATGCAAGGCTGTCATTAAGCCTGTAAGTCACAGCCTGCTAAACACCTCTGCCACTAAAGAGCAAACATTTGTACCAAACGGGGACATGCGTATGTTTAGGTGTTTAAGACAGCTCTGCGTAGGAGTGCAATTTCCCAGTGAGAACATTTGTTTGAAAGAAAAAGTGGTAAAACTAAGCTTGTCTCAACATTTACGAGTTATATAGTGATGGCCTTTTATCAGAAAACTAAACGGACTATCTTTTCCACGTAAGGAAAGGAAACCATACCTTTATGGCTGCGTTCGTTGTCGTTTCCATGGACACTGATTAAACAAGGCTGCACAGATGCCGTGAAATAAAATTATTAAACTTTTTCATTTCCGGTTCTTATTTATAAAAGACACAAAAAGGTATTGAGGGGACAATAATATAATATTATTTATTCAATATGTTAAGGCCTAACAAAATAAATTGTTTGGTTCCTGTTGGTTGTCAGTTAAGGCCATGGGTAGGTAGGGAATTTATTTAATTTTTTCCCACGGCGACTATGGATAGGGAATTTCTTTATTTAATTAAAATGTTCACGACAACATGGATGCATGTACTCTGCCAGCATGTTTAATATCCATAATACTAAAGGTTTGACTAAGATTTTTATTAAACTTTATTGTAAAAAAATATATATATAATAATTAGTAACTTGTAAAAAAAAGAAAAAAAATTTAACTCATAAAATAAATTGGGTCGCACCTAAATCGGCAGGGTCGGTCAGCAACCGGAACCAAACCATTTATTTTGATAAGCCTAAGGGGAAATAATATGAGTATACTGTAGGAAGCACCAATTAGTTTACTAACACTAGGAACGCAAGTGGAATGTTCTTCTGTGTATGAGAATGCTAATGATTGGGTCGGCTGGGTGGCGCAGCGGAGATTGCGCTCGTCACAAATGCAAGAGACTCCGGTATCGAATCCGGGTGTCAGCATTGCCTCCGGCTTGGGCCGGCCGTCATACTGGCTCAATTGGCAGAGTTAGCGGGTGGAAGTCGATGGGTGGGGATTTGGACGTTGTGGACAGCGACTCCTACAGGTCGGTCGGGTGACACCTGTACAGCAGAGACAGGAAGTATCGGGGGCAGCGTGAGCCTCCCATGCGTTACACCTCACCACTGAGAGTCCGCGCTGGCAGGTGAAAAGATGTGACAGGCTGCCTCCTCGTGTACCGGAGGGGACACGTGATGCAAGGCTTCTATCCTCACTACAACCGACCAGTGGGGGGCATAGTCGAGCAACGTTCAAGACAGGGGAGGGAAGAATTGGAAACACGAAATTGGGATGGGAAAAAAATAGAAAAAATAGAAAAAAAGTGGATAAAAAAAAAGAGAATGCCAATGATAGTGTATGAACTGTAGTGTCAGTTGACTGGCTATTGTGTGTGTGTGTGTGTGCATGTGTGTGTATTGTGTACTTGTTCAGCTCGTCCCTGCTGTAGTGTAGCGCGTCCTGTAGCTGTGTGTTGTGTACCTGTTCAGCTCGTCCCTGCTGTAGTGTAGTGTGTCCTGTAGCTGTGTGTGTGTGTGTTGTTGTGTGTGTGTGTTGTGTACCTGTTCAGCTCGTCCCTGCTGTAGTGTAGTGTGTCCTGTAGCTGTGTGTGTGTGTGTTGTTGTGTGTGTGTGTTGTGTACCTGTTCAGCTCGTCCCTGCTGTAGTGTAGTGTGTCCTGTAGCTGTGTGTGTGTGTGTGTTGTTGTGTGTGTGTGTTGTGTACCTGTTCAGCTCGTCCCTGCTGTAGTGTAGCGTGTTCTGCAGCTGAGTGTTGTCCAGGCTGTAGCGCTCCAGTCTCTCCTGTAGCTGAGTGTTGTCCAGGCTGTAGCGCTCCAGTCTGTCCTGCAGCTGACTGTTCTCCTGCCTCAGAGCCGCGCTCTCCTTCCTGCTCTGCTCCAGCTTGGCCGTCCTCCTGGCCAGAGCCTCCCGCAGCTTCTCGTTCTCCTTCTGCTTGTCTGGAGGGGGAGCCGGCACGGTGGAATGTCAGTGTTTGGTGCCGCTGTCGTATTTGTGACAGGTGTGTGTGTGCGTTTGTGCGTTAGGGCTGGGTGATATGGATTTATTTTTATTACAATATTCAGAAGCCCTCTTTTTTACATAAATAATATATATGAAGATATCTGCTTAGGCTTAGTTATGCAAAACCACATGTCAGATAATCCAATCGATGTTTATCATATTTATCTTGCATGCAGAGCATGTGAGCGGAGCGGAGCGAGGAGTGGATTTTGAAGTGAGAGCGGAGTGGGTTTTAAAATGAGTCCGAGTGACTTCCGGAGCGAGAGCCGTCCTTCGCTCCGAGCCGCTCAGCGCACACGGCACTGCGCGCAAAATCCTATGTTTGAGCATGCTCGGTCCCTCCCAGTCCCAGTAGGCTACCACGCTGGAGAAAAAGCCAAATTGGGGGCGCCCTCGTGGCGCACCACGTTAGTGCACCGCACACCTACGCGGCCGTCCCGGGTTCGCTTCCCGCTCCCGGTGACATTTGTCGCATGTCTTCCCCGCCTATTCCCCCGTTCATCCTCTCCTCATCCGTCGGTCATGTCTTACCATGAAAAGCAATAAATGCTAAAAAATTAATCTTTAAAAGAAAAAGCCAAATTGGATGTTGCATCTTTTACGTGTTATTTGTTATTCTAAGATGCTAATTCATCTGTATCTGGATAACCAATGAACGGATTCTGTCGAGGTAGGTAGCGTTATTTCGGGGAAATTGATATCTATAGTCTGGTGTAGTTTTCGCCCACAAAAAATGGAGGCTCTAATTATTCATAGACTCTCGAGCAATAATAATTATTACAGCCTCCATTTTTCGTGGACGAAAACTACACCAGACTATAGATATAAATGTTCCCGAAATAACGCTACCTGCCTCGACAAAATCTGTGCATTGGTTATCCAGATACATGAATTATCATCTCAGAATAAGTGGCTTTGTACGCGTTTTAGCTTATCTTTTACAGCTTACGTTTTGGGCAATTATTAGAGGCTCCATTTTTCGTGGCAGAAAAATACATCAGTCTATAGAAATAAATGCATTCGAACAAGAAACCAATGTATAGACATAGCAATGGCAAAGAAATTGCCAGGCCTAATGCGAGCCAGGGAAGTCTTGGTCTTGTAACGTGGCTTCATCTTGAAGTTTTCCTCCACTGAGCCGTGAGGCTCAACATGCTTGTTTGGTTGAGGTCAGAAGTCTGAACTCGCCAAATTGCCCATAAATATCGTTTTTGTGGGTATTGTCCGAAAATTCAAGCAAGCATGAAAGCATTACAGTAAGCTTGCACACCACGTTTAATTAGCCAATTTCAGGAAAACAGCACTTTCTTTTCTTTTTTCCCCCATCATTTCTTTCTGCTGAGCGGGCATATCCGAGTGGAGCACGGAGCGCAAATGAAGGTGAGCACTGAGCAAGCGTAGAGCGGCGTGGGGGGGGAGCAACACGAGCGAATGAGAGCGGAACTAAAGCCGTCCAGAGCAAAGAGCGGATTTCTCAGCCGCTCCGCGCCGCTCACATGCTCTGCTTGCATGGCAATCAATACAATCAATTGAAACTGTATAACAGAACAATGGTATATCACAATTGTTGATAATAATATTTTTTTAATAAAAAGCAATCCATGATACAATATCAGTTGATGCCGGTATGAGTGTGTGTGTGTGTGTGTGTGTGTGTGTGCGTGTGTTACCTCTGGATCCCAGGCTAAGCTGCTCCTTCAGGGTCTGGTTCTGTCCCCAGAGGAAGCGGACCTCGCTGGCCAGCTGACCCTGCTCCTCTGAGCCGTGGATGTAGATGTTGGTGGCTGTTGAAAACACACACACACACACACACACACACACACACACACACACACACACACACACACACACACACACACACATTAACACACTATGTCACTAACCAAGTACAAACAAAAGCACATAGAATAAGCACAGCACAAGAAAATAATAATAAGACAATTCTTTGAATAGTCATGAATAATATTGAGTAACACACATCTAGGGCTGGGTATCATTTGTACATTTTCGATACCGGTACCAATACCTGGGATTCGATACCAAAAAAAACAATAGGTTTTTCAATACCTTACTTTGATGAGTCACGTGCTGGGTGAGCCAATCGGTGGCTTTGTTACATTTTGGATGCTTTAGAATTGTGGTTGAACAGAAGAAGCTTATTGGCTCACTGACACCGATGAGATCACTTAGGCACTTAGGTATCGAAATTTCATATCAAATGACAGTGTCACTCGATATCAAATTTCGATACCACCAAATTTCTCGATACTCGAATTTCGATACCCAGCCCCAGACAGCCAAGAGAGAACGAGAGATGAATCAGTGACTGAACCATCATGGACTCATGTACCTGGGTCTCTCTCCACCTCAGCCAGCCTCCTCTCCAGCTGCTCCCGGAGCCGGTCGTTGGTGCTGATGCTCTCCTCCAGGCGCTGGCGCAGCGCTCGGATCTCCTGCAGGTGCTCCGCTAGCAGGGCTGAAATACAAGTCACTATGCTGTACTATATAGATATATACTGTACTTCATACGACACGCACACACTCAAAAACGTACAGTCCAACATACACAACCAATCTTACTCACACAAATATGCGTTCCATGTCGTGGAGATTAGGGCTGAACGATTAATCGATTAGGAATGATGCAACTAGCAAAAAATAAAAAATACTCGCATTTTTTTTTTAACCAGGAAATCCCATGAGATACAAGATCGGTTTGGGAGAGGGAGGTAAGGGGTTTTAGATTGTGTGTTGTGAAGTTTAGACTTCAGAGAGGGAGAGTAAAGTACAGACAAAATGGTACCGTTGGGTACCGGTATCGATTCCCAGGTAAAAAGAAACATTTTCAAGCCGCATTTTACAATAAACCTCTGTGGGGCTGCTTAAAATATATATATATTATAATCGCAAATTTAATCGCAATCGCAATATCTGTCAGAAAAATCGTAATTAGATTATTTCCCAAAATCGTGCAGCCCTAGTGGAGATGAGGACGTTTCCCCACCACTTAATGAAGTCATTACAGCACCGGTGTTACCGGATGTTTTACAAGATCAGCTCGATATCTGTAGAGCACTTACTTTGATCTTTAACTCTCTAAAGAGTGTCGCGCCCACGCAACATGACATGTTTTGCAAAACATGAAATATCTTTGGAACCGTTTGTGTGGTAGAGCTTTGCATTAGATTGTATCTGAATCGGGAGATTCTCTTCTTTCCGCCTGAAAGTATCTCTGAGAATTTACTAAAATCTTGAAACATCTAGATTGGTCTTTTTCTGTCTTCCGAATGCAGGCTAGTAAAAAACCTGCATCTATCTATCTATCTCTCACTGAGCTTTTAGCCTATAGCCAATGGAAATGGTCACGTGGGATGGGAGGACCAATGGAAGATTCCTATTGTTTCTCCATACTCCAATGCACACCAAGGTGCAGGGAAATATTGGTCCAACTATGAAGGCAACACCAAAAGATTTCTTTATGTCAAATATTGTATGCTCATGCTCACACAAAGGTAATGCATGATGGTGACTTTACACTGCACCACTAGTCCACTACCCCTAAAGGGTGGGTCCCCCTGAATCATAAAAGGTATAACACTTGATACTGACTCAAAGAATAAGCTCAGAATTGGCAAAAATACTATGTCCAGGCGAACCGTCTACGTCGGCTTTAGAGGGTTAACATTAGCGGCTACATTGATGTCTGTCTGTCCATCTGTCGGTCTTCAATTCATTTTCAATTAGGATCCACTTGTTGGACAGACAAGAGTTGACAGCAAGCCTCCCATGTAGCCAATGAAAACATCTAACCCAGCAGAACTAACAATCACCACACTATCATATTTACCCAGATCCAGGGTGCGAGGCTGGCCGGCCGTGTCCTGTTGAGAGGCTGCCGGTCCCTCCCTCTGGGTGCCCGACCCGGCCCGCTCCTCCTGGCACTGGCCCGGCGGCCCCTGGTGGGGCGACGAGCCGGTCTGGGCCATGATGGAGCGATGCAGGTCCAGCTCGCTGCGCATGCTAGAGTTGAGATCCTCGCTGCTCCTCAGCCGCTGCTGCAGGCGTCCGTTCTGCCTCTGCAGGCCCTGCAGCCCGCCGGTGCCCCCCTCCCCCCGGCAGGGCACACCCCCAGCAGCCTCTGAGCGCTCTAGAGCAGTGCCTGGCCGCCGGGCCACAGGCTGGGGAGGAGCATCGCTTGCCCCGTCGCTGACACTCCTCTGGCCTGGAAACGGACAGACACACACCAGTGTTGACAGAACGTCAATAAGCAGAATGTCAAAAACACGTTCCTCAGACAGCCGACAACCAGCATACCTGCTCTACGGTGTTTAATGACCTCCTCCAGAGCCCTTTTCCATCGACTCTGTGAGACGCCGCTCTGTTCCCCTGCCTCACTCACCATTATATCCATAGATAGGCAAACGATTATTATTATTTTTAAATAGCCTCACCTCTGCTAAACAGCTAATCTCAATGCTGCTATGGCTTAGCCTCCACGCTAAAACAACAACCTGGTAGACAACAGCGCTTCCTATGTACCCTGAGCAGCCCGTCCAGTATGCCAGCCTCTGGGTGCCAGAGTTGTACCTCTGGGGAAATGAGAGTTTAGGTCTGAAGCCCCCTGCAGGACCTTTCACGTGTGCCACACACATAATCCATCTCTGCGATAGCCGCCATTGTCTCCTCTCTGGGCGAAACACAATTTGGAGATTAAACCGGATAGGTGCCACTGAATAATGCAACTGTGTGTGTGTGTGTGTGGCGGGGGAGGGGGGGGGGGGGGGGGGGAGAACCGGACACCTGTCCTGCCCTTGGACAGACGTCTTTGTTCTGCAGGGGACGCATGACTGCCAGAGAATGGGCCTGAGAGGAAAACAAGTACCAATAAGTGCTATTTAGGACCGGCCAGGCCCAGGGATTAAGGCAATCTCAACGCTATACAGCTAAGGCAGGGAAGGGAGGGGTATGCATTTTTAATGGGGAGACCCGAGATAATCCTACAAAAGTCAAGTCAGGTACATATTATATCTGGCTGGCACAACAAACACACTCCACCTGGTTGGACCCGTCTTCTGTGATACTTAAGGCTGGCACACCGAATACACACTCCACCTGGCTGAACGCATCTATCTTCGGTGATACTTAAGACTAATACCTGGCTGGCACACCGAATACACACTCCACCTGGCTGAACGCATCTTCTGTGATACTTAAGAAGACTAATACCTGGCTGGCACACCGAATACACACTCCACCTGGCTGAACGCATCTTCTGTGATACTTAAGACTGTAAGTGACCTTGGCTTTAACACCGGTTTTACAACCAAGTTGGGTATACGCCCCTATAGACTACAGTGGAATTCCGTTGCTAGGGGAACAGCTCGGGCCCCAAGTGTATTTCCTGCCAACACTGCGACAGGGAATAAACCTGGGTCCATTTAGAATGTTTATGTTGTTTTGAAAAGGTCTATGGATTATATTGAGCTACTTCTCAGCCTGCCATCTTAAAGGCCAACAGCCTATTTGACCAAAAGAAAACCCCTTCCATTTAACATACAAATCAAATCAAACAAATATTGTTTTCTTCAACGTATTGCAATACTTTAAAAGGTGCTGCAAGTGGTATTTCTTTGTTAAAATGAGTGGTCTACAAAATAATAGCTCTAAATTCTGACAGCCATCACTGATAGTGTTTGGTCAGTAACATGGGTCTCTCAGTCCCTCCACCCTGCAGTAAACAGAAAATATATTTCTGTTTATATATATTTCCTGGTATCCCGTTCACACTTTATCCAACCAGGAGAGAAATCCACGCTGCAAAAATTATCTGACAAAAATAAGAAATAAAAACAAATATGAGCTTGAAACAATTAAATAATCTGCCAGTGAATTTAGCTAGGCAAGATTTCTTGAAATAAGAAAAATAAGTAAATAACTAAGGTTATCTTTCCTGATAAAGTGGGAACGGGATACCCGAAAATTTATTTTTTGTTTACATGTTTTTTCCATTGGGTTTTATCTCTTTTTGGAGTGGAAACCCTTGCGAGCACGGGGAGAACATGCTAAATAAAACAACCCAGCAACCTGGTGCCCAAGCAGGAATCAAACCCAGAACCTTCTTGCTGTGAGGCGACAGTATTAACCACTAACCCACCGCTCATGTAGACCACTTATTTGAACAGAACGGTACCGCTTACAGCACGTTTAAATGTCCTATCCGTGTTCTCACCGTGAGCAGAGTGTGTGTCTGGGCCGTCGTGGGAGGAGACGGTCACCCTGTCGGAGCGGGACAGGTCCGACTCAGAGCTGTGGCCCTGGCTACTGGGGCTCTGGCCTCTCAGCTGGCTCTGCAGACTCTGGACCAGATGGTTCTTCTCCTGCAGCTCCTTGGACAACCTGGAGGAGACAGGAGGGGGAGGAGCCTGTTAGAGGACAACTGCATGGTGGTGGGGGTGGGGGGGGTCAGCCGTCTGTCAAACCATCGAGATGAGTCAGAGAAAGAGAGAAACACAGTATGAAACGGGGTAGTTCTGGATCAGCACACAAGAACTAAAGGAGAGAGAGAGAGACGGGGTAGTTTAGATCAGCACACAAGAACTAAAGGAGAGAGAGAGAAAGACAGGGTAGTTTAGATCAGCACACAAGAACTAAAGGAGAGAGAGACAGGGTAGTTTAGATCAGCACACAAGAACTAAAGGAGAGAGAGAGAGACGGGGTAGTTTAGATCAGCACACAAGAACTAAAGGCGCGAGAGAGAGAGAGAGAGAGAGAGAGAGAGAGAGAGAGAGAGAGAGAGAGAGAGAGAGAGACGGGGTAGTTCTAGATCAGCACACAAGAACTAAAGGCTAGATTACAGCACAGGGCTTTCCCTAAAGCAATGGTATAGGGGTGCAGTGCCACCACGTGTTAAAACAGAAATATATATATATTTTTTAATAGAAATTATGTTTTTATAAGTTGCAGGAAATTACAGCAAATGGCTTTCTTTATTGCAAATGTTTTTGCCTCCGAGGTGGGCCCCCTTGTTGCCACTCAGCACCATCTGCTTTGAAAATCCTGGGGAAAGCCTTGCAGCAAAGGGGAAAAAAATAAATCATGTTGTGATATGTTCACAACCAGAGGGGCTTGGAAGTTCTCAGTAGAAAACACTCAGTTTGAAGATATGAAAAGAGAAGAGTCCACAGCAAACATCACACTGCGGCGCCGGCTGCTGCCTCCGGCCTGCATGTCACTCACAGGTCCAGCTGCTGCCTGGCGTACCGAGCCACGCTCTGGTTCTGCTGGAGCAGGAAGCTGAGGTGCTGCTGCAGCAGCTCTCTCTCTCCCTCTAGCTCCAGTCGCAGGTACTCCACCTCCTGGTGGATCCTGGCTGGGCTGTCTGGAGACTCACCGCTGCCCTCTAGCTGGGAGGACAGGTACTGCAACTCTTGCTGCAGCTGCTCGGGGCTGTCCGCACCACCGTTGGCAATATACAGTGAAAGTACATGTTGTCACTTTCTGAAAGGTGAAGCGGTTCTTCTCTCCGCACCCTGAATGTTTCATTAGCTACTCTGCGCCAGTCACATTGCGTTTGCTCTCTAACAGGATCACAACTGTGTTTTCCGGTGCCGCTGCTTTCGTAAAAACATACAATTATTGCTGCAAAGGAATTTACAAGGAAGAGTTGCAGGAGCCGTTAAGAAAACAAACTAACAGAAAACAGATGGACCTGTTCAAAGACCTCGTCTGAAAATCACTAAAGGATAGAGGACATTCATTACACAGAGGAGGAGGACACATCACACGTGATGCATCGATTAAAATAGTTATTGACTTAGTATAAATTGTCCTCCAATGTTGCAATAATGCACCAGCAACAGAACGGTCACTCACAGAGTTGCATAACACAACTGTGAGCCATTCAATGACAGGGTAATTTAGGTCAACAGCAGTAGACTACAAAATAAACATATGCTGGCTGTGTGGGGCTGGGTGGCGCCTGGGGCTCCTGCAGGAGGTCTTGAAAAGGGTTACAAGGCAAGCATCAAAACAACTAGGTCAACCCTGACAACTCTGACATGAGACATCAAGATAGAAATAGTAATCATCAGTAAGGACTGTACAGTGCATCCAGCTACTGGACGAAACTAACCTCATTCGCACCAAAATCAATCGACAACAAAGAGACCATGTCCAGAGTGGCAGACGTGATGCTGTGACACCACAGCATGCGACACCACAGCATCCAACACCACAGCGGATCGCCTCCTGCTCGGCTGCACCTCGCCTGGTGGACAGAACTGACACGTCTTCCTCTTACTACCGACTCTGTGACTTCAACTAAATTTGACCCAAAGACATATGATGGACATATGATGCCAAATCACCCCCAAGGGCATTTTATTCCCCAAGGGGATCAATAAAGGAATTATATCTTATCTTGTGTTTTACAGGACCTTCTCTTCAAAACCCTCCTCTTTTACACAACCTTCTCTTCAAAACCCTCCTCTTTTACACAACCTTCTCTTCAAAACCTTCCTCTTTTACACAAACTTCTCTTCAAAACCTTCCTCTTTTACAGGACCTTCTCTTCAAAACCCTCCTCTTTTACAGGACCTTCTCTTCAAAACCTTCCTCTTTTACACAACCTTCTCTTCAAAACCTTCCTCTTTTACACAACCTTCTCTTCAAAACCCTCCTCTTTTACACAACCTTCTCTTCAAAACCCTCCTCTTTTACACAACCTTCTCTTCAAAACCCTCCTCTTTTCCAGGACCTTCTCTTCAAAACCTTCCTCTTTTACAGGACCTTCTCTTCAAAACCCTCCTCTTTTACAGGACCTTCTCTTCAAAACCCTCCTCTTTTACAGGACCTTCTCTTCAAAACCCTCCTCTTTTACAGGACCTTCTCTTCAAAACCCTCCTCTTTTCCAGGACCTTCTCTTCAAACCCTCCTCTTTTACAGGACATTCTCGTCAGTGGCCCATGGTTAAAGAAATGTCTCCAGATACACCAGTAGGAGCCAGTATAGTACAGAAGGTGGAGACGTACCTTTGAGACAGTACTAGGGCTGCTGCGTCCTCATTATCCTGATGAGCATCTCCTACAAGAGAGGAATAAGGTTGGTGAAACAGTCACTCTCAATCAATCACAATTCTCTCTCTCTCTCTCTCTCTAACAGATCACTCCCTAGCCTTCCTCAGAAAGGGAACCATTATCGGCGGAGACAGCCAGGAAGAGTCTCTATCAAAACACTAAGAGCTATCCTCTTTGTCCTCTCGCTATACTGTGCCTATAAATCTTTGTTTTAAAATCCTACCAATAAAGCTATGATTTCACATAACTGAACCACAGCTGGCTTTTAAAAACCACTAAAAAGGGAATGTGTGTCATGTTAGATTTCCCGAGCCAAACCCCAGAGAGTGAGTGGAGGGTTCTACGCTATGTGTGTTGGCACCCATTCTCCCTTATTGGCTGGGCAGTGTGTGTGTTTTGGCACAAGTCGATGAAATCGAGTGATGAAGTGTGTTTTCTGTCTGTCCGTCTGGTGCGGTTGAGGTTTCTCCAGTAGCTACCTCTCTCCAGACGGCCCTCCAGCCTCTCCAGGACGCAGAGGCTCTTGTTCAGCTGCTCTCGGAACACCTCCCCCATGTAGTAGTCCACGTCGCTGGCCTGCAGCAGCTCGTCGAAGGCCCTGCTCAGCTCCTTCAGCTGCAGGGCCCCCAGGACACGGCTCTCCTGGATCTGCTGCCTCAGCTGAGACAGCTCTCTGGCCTGGGACTGCACCAGGGAGTCCAGCCTGGGGAGGGAGGGGAGAGAGAACAACACTGGAGGTAAGAAGAGTCAGGGTATCGGCAAGTTCAATTTAAGACTTTTTAATACCACTTAGAGCAAAATTTTATACCAATTTCACGACCATGCTAGCAAAAAATATATATAGTGACACTGAACTGGCAGCACACCAATACAAAATTATTGTGCGTTCCATACAAGCTCTCACCAGACACACCAAGCTCCCGGTAGGGTTTCGGACAGAGATACGTGATGGTTTGAAAGCTCTGCGTTGCTAATAAACATTTAAAAAATCTTCTCTTATTCTGCATTTGTGACATGCCTGGTGCGCCCAGCATGCAACGCTGCCTCGGTGATGTTTACACGTTTATAAAAAATTATTTAAAATGTTTATTAGCAACGCCGAGCTTTCAAACCATCACGTATCTCTGTCCAAAACCCTCGTGCAACTGTGAGTACCTTTGAAATGTCTCTGTGATACTTGTATATAACGAACGGTTCGGGCAGAACCAGTCCTTCTTGGTAAATCTAGGTTGGTTGGCTATGGGCTAGGAAGTGACTGTGGATTCACGAAAGGGGCTAGGAATAGTGTGTTGAGTGTGTTTACTTTAGACGCTGATATTCTAGATACGGTACTACTAGCTAATCTAATTTGTTGCTAGGTAACACGTTTATTTCCAGTCGCAGTGTTTGCTACTATCAATAGCCGACAAATGAAACGTAGTCGTTTGTCGTCAGGTTGGCGGCGTGTACGAGAGAGAGACAACGTTGCTGCTGACCTGGCCGGGGAGGCGGAGCGGCTGCGCTGCACGGCCTGCTGCAGCTGTTCCGTCACACTCCTGTTCAGCGTCCTCTCCTTCTCCAGCTCCACGCTCAGGTGCACAATCTCGTCCTCCGTCACCACCACCGCCCGCTTCTCTCCCGGCTGCCCGCTCCCGGAGCTCCTCTCCTGGTGGGCCCCCTGCTCCCGCTCCCTGGCCCGGGGGGACGGGTCTGAGCTGGTGAGCAGGTCGCTGGAGAGGGAGCTCCTGTGCAGCAGGAGGCTCTGCAGGTGGGCCATCAGCTCTCGGATCTGCAGCTGGAGCTGAGCCGGGTCCTCAGACGCACCGTAGTGCTCGTAGGCCTGCAGGCTCTTCACGCTCCTCGCCTGGGGAGGGACAGGAGGGAAGAGGTCAATGGTGCATTTATATAGCAGCTTTTATCCAAAGCGCTTTACAATTCTTGTTCCTCACATTTCACCCATTCACCTTTTAAGGCCTTAAATTGAGGATTATGAATTTAAGACTTTTTAATACACAGATACCCTGTACAGGGTTATCCTCTCGTCATGTGTCAGAACGCGAAGCCCGCATAATGGCGCCACACTGTCGGCTGCCTCTCTGTGTGCGCCGGTGATACGCATAAGTTTGTCTCAAGGCTAGACCTGCATGTATCAACAATGCGCATGTCGGTGATTTTATGTTTTGTGCCATTATTACTATCTAAAATGTAATAATTGTGGAATATTACTATAATAAGCTGTATGTGTATGAACCAAGCATCCTATGATCTCACACTCTTAGGAGCAAAACAGAAAAAAGCATTTAATGTAAAAGTATTCTGTATTTTTGTATGACAACTAATAAAGAAACTTGAACTTGAACGTGAAGCCGGTCAGAGAGGCGCTCACCTTGGGCGAGCTGAGCGCGGGGGAGCTGGGGTAGGAGGCGCTAGAGGCCGAGTACAGGTTCTCCGTGGAGGAGAAGGTGGCTTTCAGCAGGGAGGGCAGGCTGGACGCACTGCCACTGGCCTGGGCAACGCCTTCTAGATCTGGGCAACACAGTCCAACAACACAGAGGGGGGTCAAAACGAGAGCAAAAAAAACCAAAGGGCTGATGTTGTTGAACGTGGAGAAGAAGACTCAGTTTGAGCGGTGGAAGAAGATGAGGGATACAGCCTCGTTAAGTGCTCAGCGAGCGGGGGAAGAGGTGAAGCCAAAACATCAGTGTCGACATGCAAGTGAAGAGAAAGACGCTCAGTGGAAAACAACACCGACAAGACTGTTCAAAGTTGTCAGAAATGCCAGGAAAACCCAGGTTAAGACCAGCGGACAGGCTTTGGTTATGAGACCCAAACAGCAAACATTATTTAAAAAGGGGCACTTCACAGAAAAACTCTTTTGCACATAATCTCACACATATCCCAAAAACGATAAACGGTTTTGCACACATACGTTTAGTTCTTGAGTTATTTGAATGTCTTCCAGTGGCCATGACAAGTGATCCTTCCTTGTGCTGCGTAATTACAGCTCAATGAAATGACATAGATGGAAAGAATTGCAATTGACCAGTATCTCAAACTCACTTGATCCCAGGAAAGCAACAGTTGCGATTGCAGGATCAAGAAAAGAGAGCAGAGTTTGGGATAGGTCAATTCTTTCATCTACATCATTCACACGGAGCTGTAAATAATAACACAATGCAAGGAGTGTCTTCCAATGATGACATCACTGAAAGACATGATATTCAACTCTCGATAACTGTAACTAAATGTGCGTTTTGGGATATGCGCGAGATGGCGTGCATAATAAATCAGGCTTGTGGTTCAGTGAAGTGCCTCTTAAAAGATCAGGTTGGATAGTGTTACGGCCGTGTGTTCATCCCTCATGCAGACAGACGGACAGAGACTTTATCCCTGGGTGAGATTAGTGTCATCAGACAGACATGCAGCGTCCGTCTAGCCGTCGTCTACCTGTGCTACGGCTCTCCTCCCTATCGTTCTCACTCTTGCCACTCGTCTCGTAACCCAGGTCCTGCAAATCCACCTGCACGCACTTGTCATCCTGCTCCAGAGGGGGCGCTGGAGGCGATATATATATATACACACACACACGTCGGGTTAATAGGATGTATGGATTATGTTATATGAGATGTTTTTACCACCTTAACAGTATGCACTTCCCCTCTCTTTCAGGATGACGTGACTTCCTTGTCCGTTGCAGCTCGTGTTCAATATCGTTAACGCTGTAAGTGGTATTTTATTGTTCGAATAAGTGTTGAATAGCTCTACATTCCAACATCCATCACTGATTATAGACTGTCTGGTCAGTAATATGGGTCTCCCAGTCCCTCCACTCTACAGTAAACACAGAATAAATGTTGTGGTATAAATCCCTTCCCACTTTATCCAATCAGAAAAAGTGAACCCTAGATATTTTTACTTATCTCTCAAGAAATCCTGCTAAGTCACATTCACTTACTGCACTGTAAGATTATTTTATTTATTTCAAGCACATATTTACCCAAAACTAGTTTTTATTTCAAATCTTTGTCAGACCATTTTTGCAGTATGGAGTTCTCTCTCCTGATTAGATGAAGTGGGAACAGGGTACCAGAAAATGTATTCTCTGTTTACTGCAGAGCAGGAGGGACTGGGGGGAGACCCATGTCGCTGACCAGACACTCTATATCAGTGATGGCTGTCAGAATGTAGATCTATTATTTTAACATGTAGACCACTTTAATTTAACTAAATAAAATACCACTTACAGCACCTTTAAGGTATAATGTCATGGCAGTTTAAACACTGCACACACAGAGCCATTAAGAGTCATTTGTTTACATGCCATCAAATGCAATGGTCATAATGCCATTTTTACTTTTTTACCTTTCAATGCAAAAATAGTTGGATGAAAAATGACTGCTGTCATGCGCAAAAGCACATGCAGCAACTTTGAGATGCAAATTCCAGGTTTTCATAAATGTCTTTTTTGAGAGTCTTTATAATAATTATAACATGACATCAGTTTGACCTCAGTGAACGTTACCTTTCTGTCCGTGTGATGGTTTCTTGGCCGAGTTCTGCAGGGCGATGATCGACTGTGCGGTGGTCAGTTTCTCCCCCAAGTTCTTATAGGCTCTGTTCTTCTCCTTCAGAGCCTTCTGGAGACTCTCCAGCTGGACACGGACATCCTGTGCTGATCCCCTGGGACCACCCTGCACCTCGTCGTCCTTTCTGTGGCCCCTCTCCTGCTCCAGGGCAGCCTGGAGCTCTGCCATCACCTGGGAGCGGTCGCTGAAGGCCTTGAGGAGGAGGCATAGATTGCGGTGGAGCTCCTGGGCGGATGGTTGTCCCTTGGCTCCAGCCCTGGCGTTGGGCTGATTGCTCTGGGCTCTGGTGGACTGCTGGGTGGGTTCCGTCTGGCCTGGTTCTCCCAGCTCAGCCCTCTGCTGCAGGGCTCTCTGCAGTCTGTCTAGCTGCTGCTGCATGGCAGGGTTGGTCGTGGTTGGTTTGCCAGAGGCGAAGATGCCGGGGTTGGCACAATGTGCCGTCAGAGAGGCAATGGCAGCCTCCGCTGCACTTAAACAGTCCGAGAGACGCCTGGTCATCTCCTTCTGACGTAAATTAATATTCCCGCCAGAACTTGACATTTTCCCATGTTGCCTCTTTGATTCTTTTTCTAGCGACCTTCCCTCCGTCTGCCTGCTGCCGTTACCCTCCTGGCCAGCGGAGACAGCGTTGTGGATCTGCAGTGCAGCGATCGCCTCCGCCGCCCTCAGTTTCTCCTGCAGTTCTGCATTGAGCCTACTCTGCTCCCAAAGCGCCTCCTGCAGGGAATCCGCCTGCCGCTGCAACTCGCGGCCGGGTCCCTGGGAACCTTCCGAAACCCCCTCTAGGCCCCTTCCATCCAGGGATGCGTTCACCCTCTGCAGGGCGGCCTCCAGCCTCGCACACAGCTCATGGCAGTCTGCGCGGCCTTCAGGGGCATCGGAGGAGGAGTTGGCACTGAGGGAGGATATGGCCGTCTCGGCCATGTTCAGACACTCCACCAGCTGGCCGTTGAGCTTCTCCTTCTCCTGTAAGTCCTTTTGGAGTTCCACGCATCGTCTCTGGAGCTCTGAGCCCGCAGAGCCCAGGCCTGTCCCAAGCCCCACCTGGCTGTCCAGGTGGCAGGCGGTCAGGTAGGCGATGGTGGACTCCGCGGCCTGTAGGGCCTCTGTGTGCTTGCGGTTAAGCAGGTCCTTCTCGTGGAGCTGGGCCCGGAGCTCGTTCCACTCGGCCAGCTGCTCCTCGAGCCCGGTGATCAGGGCCTCCTTCTCCTGGCACTCCTGGTGGAGAAGCTCCAACTGGATGAGGAGGGCGGCGTCTGCCGGGGTCTGGTCCCGGGTCGGCCACTCCGAGCTCGGGGAAATGATGTAAGTGGAGTCTGGACATGACTGCTGGTCGTCAGACTCGGACACGTGGCCCAGATCCAGGTGTTGAGGTGCAGCGGTTTTCAGACGGTCAGAGGTTTGTTCCGACTGCTGGTTCACCGACTCGCTGCTACCATTGGCCGGCACCGCCCTCCGACTCACAGGGACCGGAAGCCGAGATTTGGTGCTCGCCTGCAAAAAGGCAAAACAGCAGGGCAGATGTTATAAACTGACCACAATCAACCAAGAAATATGCAGCACGTCTTCCTTTCCCCCTGGAAGGACAAAGCTTACCCCGTGTCTTGCGACGTGCTGCCGTGAACTCGTAACGTGCGGCTGGCCTTTGGTTTGGTGACCCTCCGTGTCCTGGGTCACGCTGATGATCAGCTCCGCGTTGAAGCGAGTCTCCCCGTCTGACGTCTCCACAGACTTCCCCTCTAGCTGCTCCTTCAGCAGCCTAATGACCCCACGGTGACCTTTGGCCTCTGCCCTCAGTCTCTCCACCGTCATCCTCAGTTCGGCCTGCCCGTCGCCACTGTCCCCCGAGGCGTCTTCGCTCTCCTTCTCTTTAGACTCGCTGGAATGCTCCTCCTTCAGGAGACCACGCAGCTCCCTGGTCTCAGACCTCAGCCGGAGCAACTCCTCCCTGAAACAACAAGGAGAACTCAAGTCGATTCGCAGTCCGGTCCCAAGAGAACACTGAACAGCTACTTCCACCTGGCAAACAACTACCGACGGATATACTCTGGATTTTCACATGAGCATACACACAAAAGCACCTTGAGTGACACACAATACAGTTTTTTTTACCTTGTATTGTATAGTTTGTATAGATTGTTGTGCATTATGTTTACAAATCTACTACGGTTGAGGAGTCGGGGGGAAAACAAGCAGCCCAATTTTTCTGAATGTATGTACATTTAAAAAAGCGGTGACAATAAAATTATCTGAATATGAATCAGTTGACCTCTTAGAATGAAAATGGCACAGAGGTTGATTGTCGGACGCACCTGAGGTGGGAGGCTGTTGTGGCATCACACTCAGTCACGAGTGTCACCCCATCTCTGCTGCTCTCCTCCAGGTCTCTGCTCCCTCCGGCCAGGGTGTCACTGCCCAGCCTGACAGAGTCTATGGTCTGGCCACTGCATAGACTCACATCGCCTGACTGCTGTCCAGACACCAGTGGAAAGGGGAATGTTTAAAAGGTTAGTGAGAAGTTCCTCTGACTAATAAGACAGACCGAAATCCTCACTGGAGATAAGATCCTAACTGCATTTGCAGGGTATCTGCAGGTTTCAACAAGTTAAATTTAAGATTTTTTAATACCACTTAGAGCAAAGTTTTAATTCTTGCGTGTTCCATACAAGCTCCCGGTAGCCCTGCATAATACAACAACTTGAATACAAAAACGTTTAGAATATTATCTATTATTTCATCTCCCAACAGCCAGGCTGTGCAAATGTAAGACTTTTTAATACCTTTTAAGGCCTTACATTGAGAATTATGAATGAATACTTTTTAATACCCCACAGATACCCTGTATAGGGTTATCCACTTGTCATTTGACAGAACGTGAAGCTAGAAAGGTGCTCAGCTTGGGCTTTCAGCAGGGAGGGCGTTTTAGGTTTTAAGGCCTTAGGTTGAGAATTATGAATTAACTTTTTAAGACTTTTTAATACCCTGCTGATTTAGGATTTGTTTTCTGTAAAGGCAAACATCCTAAATAGGCCCCGAAAGTCATGTAAACTAGGATTAAAAGCTATGCCATGGCACTTAGAAAAACTCTAAGAGCATCACCATCTCATAAATGAACTAACCTTCTTTTATCGATCATGCATTGCCTATATTACTACCTACTATGCTAATATGTCTTTACCACTTACTATGCACTCAAGACTGCAGGACCCAAGTTGCAACACTGTTTGACGAACATTGTTACTCAGCTGAAAGAGTTGCACCCGTCCTGCTGACTGTTGTACAGAACTTGTATGTCGCTTTGGATAAAAGCGTCGGCTACCTTGGGTGGGTTCATGTTTTGTATTGATTTATTTTTAGACTTATTTTTTTTGTCTGTTTATTAAAAAAGAAATGTTTTATCTATATTGTATTCCCTCAAAGTTGTACAGAACTCTTTGAAATAAAAATAATTAAAAGATTAGAATAATTTATTTTTATTTTTAAACGTCAGCTAAATGACAAAATGTAAATGTGAAATGAAGAAGTGTCCCGTCTCACCTGCCCCAGAGGGAAGTCCGTCTGGCTCCCTCTGTCCCGGCGCTGCCTGCTCCCGTTGGCTGCTGCCGCTGCTGCCGCCGCTGCCCGCTGCCCCGGCTTCTCGTCGAGCTGCTAGAGTAATGGGATGGGAGGCGAGCGTGATACACATGGCTTGGTAAAAGAAAATGCAATGAGGGAACAGAATCCATAAAAACACAACAAACGCAACAAAGCAACAAAGCACAGCGACGGCAGAATGGCGTGATGTGTCTATAATGTGGCATGAGGAGGAGGAGGAGGGAGAGACCGATTCATGGAACACAAGAGATAAGAGAACAGGGACGGGTTAGGAGAGGTGACGAGAGAGAGAGAGAAAGAGGAAATGCTTTCTGCTAGACAAACAATGGTTAGACAGAGGAGTAACATACATAACTACAGAGATAAGAGGCATTAGTTGGGGACAGAGGAGGCTAACAGGAGTACAAGGTGAAGATTCAAGGTTTGCGGGTTCAGATGTTAAGAGAGGAGGTAGAGGAGGATGTGACCCCCGGACGATGATCCGGGAAGAACTTAATGTCACACAGAAATATCAAAGATCTAGTCTAAAATTTAGGAGAGTAAGTGTGATGATGGATCTTAGCCTGAATACAGCCCCTTCCAATTGCCCTCTATGTCACTATTATACTACAATGTAATCAGAATGCACGGGGCGGGGGTGTAAATAATAATAATAATAATAATAATACACTTTATTTGTATAGAACCGTTCATACAAGAATTGCAGCCCAAAGTGCTTCACAGCAGTGACATAGACACAAAATACACATAAGGCATAAAATTGGCATAATTATAAACAGGCATAACATTTGCAAGAGAATTTATATTAAAACAGTCTGGAAAATGTAATAGATGTATGCCAGTAAAAAAATAATTTAATTTATTTTAGAAAAAATGTATATGTATTGATTATGATAGATTTGACATTAAAATCTATAAAAGACTATTAGCAGGTGACAAAATCAAAGCAATGCATAAAGTGCAGACATAAAACGAGTATACAAAAAGTTCAATAGTGCAGTGCAATAAAATGCAGTACGTTCTCACTGAAAATAGCAAGAGCTGCCTTGGAATTACCTTTGTAAATTGTCAGATTATGTTGTAGTGATTGTAAAACCACCTGATAAACATCATATCTAAGCATTGTTTTTGAATGTACTGAACAGCAATCGCAGAACCTAGCTAAAAATAACAGAATGAATGTTCATTTTAATTAGCTAAACCCCCTCCACAAGCTGTTCTACTTCTTCCCGGGGAAATAGGGCACTGCGGGTGTCTTTTAAGGCCGCTAACCTGTTTCCCAGGGCTGGTGTCGGCCATGCTGGAGGTGTCTGGCCGCTCCAGCAGCGACAGCCTCGTCTGCAGCTCTCCATTGAGACCCTGCAGTTCTCTGACACACTCCTGCAGCTCAGTGATCTAGTGGACACAGATAATTCACGTAAGAGTCATATATATACACACCACACTGCATTCAGGACAATGGTGATGGTGGACACTGATAGCTAAGTATTGATAATAATAATAAAAATAATAAAAATAATAATAATAAACTTTATTTGTATAGCACCGTTCATACAAGAATTGCAGCCCAAACTAATAAAGAATTTATAAAATAGAAAATAATCATAAAATAGACGACATGCATTCATACTTTATAACAATTGACCTGCGCTACGCATCAATAATATGCTATGAATTAACAAGTTGTTAATACTGTATCCATTAGCTGTATGCTCTATGAATTAACACGTTGTTAATACTGTATCAATTAGCTGTATGCTCTATGAATTAACACGTTGTTAATACTGTATCAATTAGCTGTATGCTCTATGAATTAATAAGTTGTTAATACTGTATCAATTAGCTGTATGCTCTATGAATTAACAAGTTGTTAATATTGTATCCATTAGCTGTATGCTCTATGAATTAATAAGTTGTTAATACTGAATCCATTAGCTGTATACTATAAATTAACAAGTTGTTAAAACTGTATCCATTAACTGTATGCTCTAAAAAACAAAAAAAATCTAACCCCGACTAACCTTAATGTCATGCACTTGTCCTAATAAACTAACCTACACTGTAACACGCAACACTTTGATGAACATTGTTACTCAGCTGATAGAGTTATACCCTTCTTGCTGTCTTGTCGCACAGAACTTGTACGTCGCTTTGGATAAAAGCGTCAGCTAAATGACTAAATGTAAATGTAAATGTCTATGTCGCTTCGACCCCACATACTTGTTTTATATACTGACATAAGATGCAGATAATTCTATCTATAGTTTATTTCCAATCCAAAAGGACTGGAGGAGGGCTAACCTTCTGCCTGAGCTCCTGCACAGAGAGTGCAGACAGACCCTCATCCAGCCTGTCTCCAAAACAGATGCTCATGTAAGACGTCTGGTCTCCGATGAAACTCAGGCTATCACCTGCAACACAGAGGATAGAAGAGTTAGCGCACACCATGACAACAATCAAAAAGGCTCATCACGCATTAAAGTCAATCAAAAGGTACAATACACGACTTGAGGTACCAAACGTAGCAGATTTTTATTTGATTATATCATGGAAGATGGTAGATTAAAATCACATCACAGCCATGCTGGGGAACGAAGGAATGGTCCAGTGAATTTCTCTGGTCTTACCAGTGTCGTTGGTTCCGCCAACCCCTCCCCCTCGGCTCTGGATGGCTCCCAGGCGGGCCTGCAGGGAGGCATTCCAGCGCTGGGCATCCTCCAGCTGATGTCTCGTGCTCTCTAGCTCTCTAGGATCCACCGTGTCCAAACCTACATACATACAACCACATGCAGAGGAGAGGGGGTTATATTAGAGCATCATCTCTGAACTGACACAGACCATCTATGTGCATATTGACTACAGTGTAGTGATGTGTAGGAAGACCATGGCCTGGCGTCTCCCCTACGTGTATCCCACGGTAAGGCGTCACCAACCACACCAACATTTTTATTATAACTATTAAAACTAATATTATTAAAACTATATTTTAGTCACAAACAATGGCCTTCCTGTGTAACAAGCAGCCATGTGATCTGTCCTGTTACAGTTTTACAATAAGAAATTTAAGCATCATCAAAGACCAGGTTTAGCCAAACTAGCCCCCTAACATTAACTTACAACTGAACATACAATGGGGGAAATAAGTATTGAACACATCAGCATTTTGTCCCGTATATATATTTCCAATGTGGCCATTCAAGTGAAATTTTCACCAGACGTTTGTATTAACTCAAGAAATCCAGACAAGAAATCTAAACATTAAAGTCCATATGTAAATAAAGTTATGTGTAATAAAGTGGAATGAAACAGGAAAAAAGTATTGGACACACTAATAAAAAGCAGTACACCACAGCGAGGAAAGGCAAGGAACTAGCTGAAAACCAAAACTACAGTAATTTCCGCACTATAAGCCGCACCTGAATATAAGCCGCAGCAGCTAAATTGAATGATGTGTACATATATAAGCCGCACTGGACTATAAGCTGCAGGTGTTTTAATGTTTAATTACAGTCTTCGCACCAACATTGGGACACAATACTGTTGGACAAATAACAAGAATTAACTCATTTACAAGTTGTATTAAGTTTAGCAAATAAGGAACAGATAAATAACATTTCAATGCAGTTAAAAAAGCAATATTTCGATTTTAACATTTTCGGGTTTGGTCACGTCGAGTCACATATAAGCCGCACCGTTATATAAGCCGCAGGGTAGAAAAATGGGGGGAAAAGGTGCGGCTTATAGTCCGAAAATTACGGTAATTAGGAGGCAACTCTACCTCCTATCTGTGCTAATAATGTCAACTGGGTTAGAATATATTGATGGGCTATAAAATGATATTTTTTGTTACCAAGGTGCCACACAAGAAACATCAAATGATGGGTAAAAGCAAAGAGCTCTCAAGACCTTCACAAACAGATTGTTGCAAATCATGAAAATAGAATTGGCTAAAGACGTATTTCACAACTTCAGAATCTTCCAGTAAGCACCATTGGGGGCATTATCCATAAGTGGAAGCAACATCACTCCATCATCAACCGGCCATGCACAGGTGCTCCTCGCAACATTTCTGATCAGGCAGTCAGAAGGATACTTAGAAGAGTAGCCAGAGAGCCATGGACCACTAGGAAAGAGCTCCAGAAAGACTTGGGAGGCAGCAGGTACAACTGTGACAGAAAGGACCATAGGCAATGCACTCCACGGCCATGGCCTCTGTGCACGCTCAGCCCGCAAGACTCCACTACTGAAAAAAGACATGTTGAAGCTTGTTTAAAGTTTGCCTAACAACATTTGGACACGCCAGTGAATTACTGGGAGCATGTACTCTGGTCAGATGAGACCAAAATGTTACTTTCTGGCTGTCACACAACACACCATGTTTGGAGGAGAAATGGCAGTGCACATTACCCGAATAACACTACCAACAGTGAAGTTTGGAGGTGGAAGTATCATGGTGTGGGGCTGCTTCTCCTCTCCTGGTACTGGCAGACTTCATATCATTGAAGGAACAATGAATGGAGCCATGTACAGAGAGATTCTTGAGATGAACCTGCTGCCATCCACCAGGATGCTGAGGATGACACGTGGGTGGACCTTCCAACATGACAACAATCCAAAGCATACAGCAAAGGAAACTTGGTTGATTTCAGAGAAAGAAAATCAACTTGTTGGAATGGCCCAGTCAATTACCTGACTTAAACCCAATTGAACATTTGTGGAAGCATCTGAAGATCCAGATTCACAAGAGGCCCCCCCGCAATCTTCAAGATTTAAAGATAATCTGTGTAGAGGAATGGGCCAAAATCACACCTGAATACTGCGGGTCAGATTAGTTACATCATACAGAAAGCGTCCTTGGAGCTGTCATTACAAACAAAGGCTTCTCCACAAGTATTGAATTAATTTCAGTTAGTGTGTTCAATACTTTTTTCCTATGTCATTCCACTTTATTACACATAACTTTTTTTATGTATGGACTTTAATGTTTAGATTTTTGATTTTCATTTTGAAAATTTCACTTGAATGGCCACATTGGAAATATATTTACGGGACAAAATGCTGATGTGTTCAATACTTATACTTAATACTTAAGATATCACTTGCAACACATTATGTAACCCCTTACATAAAGGGAGGGGGTCTAAAAGGGGTATTCTGGGTAACAGAACAATAGGTTTGGGTCTCAGTTTTCACGTGTAGGCCTAGTTATCAACATACGAAAAGTGTTAAAATTTTTAGATGCATTTATATCTCATTATAAAAAAGATGTTTCACCAGCCAGACTGAAACACCACACACACACACACGTGTGTACTGTACACACAGAGTCGAGTCACTGGTCATCACATTATATGACCAAGAGATGAGTAAGGGGAACAGTCCTGGATTGCATGTTATTGCAGTACTACATCATGCTTCGAGGCTCATGAAGGCAGAGAATGGGGAGGGAGGGGCAGCACGCCGTCTCCCTTTATAACTAGCCACACCCGTCCTCCGTCATCCGAACGGTACAGAGTGTCAGCCAGAGCTCTTACTTACAGATGACCTATTTATACACCTGGCTAGCGCAGGGGATGAGCCCTCGACACAAACACACACGTGCGTGTGAATATGCACACCCTGGTGTACACAGACACACACACACTCACACACACACAGCTGATGTACTTGTGAGGTTTGGATAGCAACGTGTGCAAACACTGACTCAGCTCACCAACATATGAACCACATCAATCTCTGTGTATCGTCACATCTAAATCAGTAGCGGCATCACTTTAAAATAAGAACTTGGTTCGTTTCTCGTTTCCCTAGTACCCTTTTAATAAAAAGAACATATGGAATAGGCTTGTTTTCCAAGCAACATTTTTATTTTGAAACCATAAGCATAGGAGGAGGGTGCATATGGATGGGTTTTAATTCCATCACCTCCTCTCGTCAGAACAACAGAATTTCACACCTTCCCTCGTTAGACGACGGCATCCTCTCATGTGATTCAATCTCGTCTGTGTGACAGATGGTTTGGTGAACTGGATTAATAGCAGTGAGGGAAGTGACGAGCGCACGCGCACATGCACACACACACACACCAACAACAAAATCTTTTAATAAACTGTGAAAGCAGGCAGGCCGGACGTTAATAAAAGAGAGACAAAGACGTGACAAACAGCGTTCTTTATTCACGTTTTATATATAAAGGACAAGACGTGTCACTAAACAGGTAACATGCAAAATATAATTACAGACAGAATGAAAATGGAAAGAGTTATATCTGCTTAACACATGCAGATGGACAGATGATGATGATGGGAGGGAGAGGGAGAGGGAGAGAGAGAGAGGGAGAGGGAGAAGGAGAGAGAGAGGGCAGTGAACAGACAAACAGAGATTAGGCAAAGCTCCAGATGTGCATGCTGACGACGGGAAACAGGATTATCAGTAGAAGATGTTAGTGGAGCAGACAGGCATTAGACCATGAAGGATGATGAGATTAAGTGATTGAGTGTGCAGCATGTTAGTTGCCCTACGGTGCAGCCGGCACTATGTACTTCCTCACCTATAGACCTCTCATGTGGTCATCCTTTTGATAATGGTGTTTTCATTTCCTGTTTACCAGTAATTTCGTCCTTTTGGGGTGAGGTGACGTTTTACAGGTGGATATGATTTGCTAATTAGCCTATTTTTAAAGAGCCATATCACTAACACTAATGGATGTTGCAATTGATCTCAAATCTCAAACACCGCTCTCTTTTCTTGATCCTCCAATCACAACTGTTGCTTAGTTTGTCCCGAGGGAAGCAACGGCCGTGATTGGAAGAGCAAGAAAAGAGGGCGGGGTTTTACAACCCCCCCACTACGAAAATGCACTTTAGCTGGTGGCGACGGGGCCTGTGCTGCAATGCTAAGACAGTTTTGTCTAGCAGTTTTTCCCTTTCTCTTACATAGGCTCTTCCGAATTCAAAACCCCCTGTCTTATCAGAGAGAAATCAGTATTAGAAGACCTCCTTCGAGGTAAAGAGCCTGTGTGGAACCACAAATGAACCCAGTTTAATAACCCGTTCATTGTCCCATGCTGTGGGAGACGGAGGGAGCCGTCCTCCCTTATTTGGGTAGAAGGATTACAGATCTATTGTTTAATGACCACACCTCCCCCCCTCCTCCTCCTCCACTACAGAGGCGTGTGTACTGCACCTTCTCTGAGCTGGGCTCTGTTTAGTTCTCTCTCCAGGTCGTCCCGGAGCTCCACGTTGAACTTGATGCCTTCCTCCAGCTGCTGCCTGAGGAGCTGCACAGCTGTCAGCTCCAGCTGTAGGGCGTGGAGGCGCTGGGCACTGCAACACACACACACACACACACAACACAACACCACACACAGCATTTCGACTTCAGTGTGAGGCGTATTTACCATTTTCCTCAACCGTTCTCATATCTTTTTTACGGTCTATATCAAACAGATTAGTCATTATTATTTCAAATGGAATGTCTGCTTTTATTTGAAAGTATACAGTATAGAGAGAAAGGAAACATTTGAGACAACGAGAGAGAGAAATACAGAGTAAGGCTATGTGTCCACTCAAAGCCTTTTTTTCAAGGCGGGCCGCTTTGAAAAAAAGAAGAAAAAAAAGCTTCTAGCGTTTTTCTGGGTCTCCCCAGAGCTCGCGCCAGCCGCGGCTCCGCCCCCTTCCTCGATGAGTTACATTGATGTGAGGCGCTCCTTTCCAAAAAAGTTGAACTAGTTTCAACTTTATGAGCTGGGAGCGCTCCGCCAAAAACGCTGCCGTCGAGAGCTCATAAAAAACGCGAGGCGCGGCTCTGGGAAGAGGAGCGCGCCTGACGCTTCTCCAGCATAGAAATGAATGACAGAAAGGAGCTGACAACTCGTAAAACGTCGGCTATGGACACAAGCCCTAAGAGAGGATGACATCATGTGTCACAGGTACAGAGCCCCTCCCCCACCTGTCCTGCTCCTTGATGGTCTTGACCAGGCTGGAGTACAGTTGCTGCTCCACCCTCAGGGCTCTGTTCAGGGCCCCGTGCTCCTGCTGCAGGGCCACCAGGTGGGGTAACACCTGGGGGGGGAGGGAGGGAGGTGGTCACTGTTAATGATGAGGTTTCATTCATCTCATACACACATTACTACAGAGTCAGACACATTACTACACAGGAGAGAGGGGGGGGTGAGAGAGAGGGAAAGAGAGAGAGAGGGCTAGAGAGAGAGGGAGGGCGAGCAGAGAGAGGAAGCGAGAGAGACTTTTAGGGTGTGTTCACACCTGAAAGTCCGGGGATAGTCCGGACTATCCGTGGATAGTCCGGACTTTCTGGTGGACCAAATGTGAAAATGATACATTGTTTGATTTTGGTCTGCGTTCACACTACCCTGTTTGGTGCGGATCTAATTTGTAAACAAAGGACATGCTGTCGCCAAGTCGTTCATCTATTGGACTAGCACTCACAAACGTAAACAGTTGCAGACAGCGTATTGACACACCTCGCCCACACGCCGACTGTTTAGATTTGTCTAGCTGTCACTCTCATGCCTGGTTGCTATGCTTGTTGCTATGCCTGTCACAAGTGACGTATTAACATTCGCGGGTTTAGCGCAAGGGAAAGAGCGCCAATTCATTTCTTTCTTCTTTCACATTCACCATATTGACAGCAACAATATGGAGCCACATCGCCGTTTTGCCATTGCCTTCATGGCATTTATTATTCTGTTATGGTGTGCCTGCCAAATACAAGCAGTAGAGGCAGAGTATGAGGAAGCAAGACGTGGGATTGATGTTGCGTTGCTGCACATCATTCAGAGGAGACGTCGCAGAGATGACCACCAAAGGTAACCGCCCAAATGTCTAGAAGAGCCTTCACCTCGTCGTTACCCCACGTTGATCCTCGACTCATTGCTGTCTTTTTTTATTTCTTTTTTTTTGCCGCTGTGAGATACAGACAGGTCTGTGTAAGGCTGCTAATGTGAGGATGAAGTTATTAGGTGGAGTTGCGCCTGCGCGCTCTTTGGGGAAGAGTTGGGTCGCGCGACTGCTGTCACTTGGCGCCTGTCATTCATCTAGAGAGACAGAGAGGAAGAGAGAGACTGTCCGCGCGCGGCGCCAGTCTAGAGACAGAGAGAGAGAGAGAAAGAGAGAGAGGCAGAGAGAGAGAGAGAGAGAGAGAGAGAGAGAGGAAGAGAGAGACTGTCCGCGCGCCTGTCATTCATTTGAGTTGGGTTGCGCGCAAGTTGTCACTTGGCGCTGTCAAGTTGGGTCGCGCGACCGCCGCCACTAGGCACCTGTCACTCATTTGCTCTAGATTAGATACTATATAAAGTTCGTTTTGCGTTCACACCAACAGCAAACGAACCATGGTCCACTTTGAAACGAACCGAGTCCCAACTTTTCAAGAGGACCATGGTTCGGTTGTTTGGTCCTCATTATAGTTCGGTTTGCGTTCATACCTGTACAAACCAAACGGACTATCGATCTAAAGGGACCATGGTCCACTTAAAGGGACCATGGTCCACTTAAAGTGGACCAAACAGGGTAGGTGTGAACGCGCCCTTAGTGTACCTCTTGCTGACTGTCTCCACCAATAATGGTTCTCTCTCTCTGAGGAAGGTTAGGGAGTGATCTCTCCATCCCGGCCCCAGAGGCCTGGTCCTGGTCCTGGCTGTTCCGACTGTCGCCTCTCTGGCCCAGACGCTGGTGAAGGTCCTGTCAGCACAGTGGACATGAAAGCCATGGGTTCCATTGCAACTCACAAAGTTGGGCCGTCACTTTCTCTTTGGAAATAGGCCGTTAGAATCTCTTAAAATGTTAAAAGTGTTCCAACTATAATGATGTGTTTGAATAAAAAATTAGAGGGTAGTTTGTATTTAACGAGGGGTGCCTTGCTTTTCTATCTCTCTCCTCTCTGCCTGGTGGCTTAACCGCTTGACTGCTGAACACAGCTGAGACAGGAAGTGCGCAAGTTCATCCAAACTAACTAGTTAGTTTGAACGAATAACATTTTTGATATCTTGATTTGGGGGGTTAAAGTGATAGTCGTTACAAAGACGGCTAAAGCGGAGGTCACCAAATTAAAATGCAGAGTGAGAGGGCAAGCTTCTTAAGTTACTGTTGTTGTGTATGTGTGTGTGTGTGTGTGTGTGGGGGGGGTGTCTCCTTACATTGATCATCTCATCCTTTGTGTGCAGAGTGCTGGTCAGGGAGTCTACATTAGCCGTCTGACCTTCATAGCGCCCCTCCAGCTCAGCTAACCTTGACTGTAGCTCAGCCAGGGACATCTGAACAGAAGAAATGGATCAATGAAGAAGAGGGAAAAAAGTTGAGGAGCATGTTCAGCCACAGACACATACCCCCCCCCTGACACACCACTAACAGCCTCAGCCAGTCCTTTATACCAGCGGCCATCAGGCTCCACAACAGTGGGCAGGGACCGCTGCCAGCAGCTGGAGAACTAACGGCAGCAGAACTCAAGAACTACTAGGAATGTCTGACCACTGACTGTGTCCGACTGTTAATATAATCATAACTGTACCTCCCCTCCCCCCTCCAGATATGATGCCCGACTTTCCCCAAGGGGATCAATAAAGGAATAACTTATTTTATCTTCATATAAAACATCATAGGTGGGAGCTCCAGTAGCTCACCGCGTACCTCGAGCGCTATTTCGGCGCCGGGGACAACCGTGCTCGTCACGGATCTGGGGTTTAGCGAGTTCGAATCCCGGACTGCAGCCGTGCCTTTCCCAGAGTGTCTTCCCCCCCATCTGTACCCCCATTCAGCCTGTTTCTGTCGGTCATTCTTGACCAAAGTAAATGCGATAAACACAAAAAAGAGCCAGCGGAATGGCCAAAGTTTATATATAAAAAAAAAAAAAAAAAAACATCATAGGTGTCATTACGTCATCATGTGCACATTCTAGTTGTCAAGTCCCAGGTGAGATCACACAGCTGAAAGGGTAAATCGTGGAGAGCAGAGGCAGACGCTCCATGTCTTTACCTTCACGTCGTTCTCTCTCTTCAGTGCTTTGTTGAGCGCCTCCGTCTTCTGAGCCAGCTCCTTCTTGAGGACCACCACGCTTCTCCTCGCGTGTGGTGATTTCTCCACGTGGTCTTCGTTGTTGTTCCCCTTAGACAGCTCTGTTGTCGGGGTCCACGAGACGAGAGGAAAGTTTAGCACGGGGAGATACTCACACATGCTGTATACTTTGGGCTGCGGTCCATGTGTGAAAGGTGCTATATAGATAGTTATATTAATATTTATTATTATATTATTAAAAATGTACACATTGAAATGTCTGTAAGTCTCGACGACATTGAAAATGAGGGTGACCTCAATTGTCCTTTTTCGAGAATAAATAAAGGTTTGAATTGAATGAATATTATCAATCCCTACTTAGAAGTTGTACGTACATTTAGCCGACGCTTTTATCCAAAGCGACTTACAGATTGTGAACAACAAGTCAGCAGGAAGGGTACAACTCTGGCAGCTAAGAGTCAGTGGCATTGTTTGTCAAATAGTATTGATCCTGAGTGTTACACTCTGAGTGCATAGTAGTATAGACATTAGCACGATAGGTAGTAATATAAGTATAGTAGCATAGTAGTAAGTTACATAATAGTAAAAGACAGTAAGAAGGTTATTGTTTTTAACCAACGGCGGGTTTCAGATGTCCTGACTGGTGGGGATTTCCTTCCACCATTGTGGAGTGAGGACAGAGAATAGCCTGCTACGCTTTGATGACCCCCCCCAAGAGGAGTGGGTCTGAGGCAGCCAGAAGATGCAGAGCGTAGGGGTCACGAGGGAGTGTAGTTAGTAGATCATGGTGTCTCACCTTCCCTCTCGTCCAGCCTGTCCTGCAGGATCTGAATGGTCTGCCTGAGCTCCAGCACCTGATGACCCGGCTCTTCCTTCTGCTTCATCTCAGCCAGGAACCGGTCCCGCTCCTGTCCGCGCTCCAGCAGCTTCTGGACAACAACCACAATGGAACAGTTAAACACAGACGCATTCCATTGGCATCTTCAATTTAGCTTGGATAGCTTTCAGTGAACTCATACAGGAGGAACCATAAGTCCATTTTGAGGGTCCATACAAGTATTTGTATACATATTACTATAGTATGTGCATGCACGGACACACACACCTATAAACATATGCACATACACGTATTAGGGATGGGTACCTTTCACATTTTAACCGATACGGTACCGGTACCTGTGAATCAATACCGGTACCCAACGGTACCTTTTTTCGGTACTTTAGTCTCAAAAAATTGTATTTACCTACCTCAGTCGTGAAAAAAATTATCCAAACTTCAAATAACTACAATTTCGACCGTTTTCGGCTTGCCATTGCTCCGACTGCTTTGTTGTTGAATCAAGTCAAATCCTAGGTAAGCATATATTGTGCGTGTGAACGTTGACATGAAAAGAAAAAAGCAAAAAAAAGAATTTTTGTATCTCACTTGAATTGATACTTGGTAGTACCGACGTGTTTCGGTTCGGTACCTCAAAAGTACCGAATTCGGTACCCATCCCTAACATGTATACTGTATTGCCATGGATCAGGGAACACACACACATACATACACAACACAAGTAAAATTACTGTAATGTGATGTAAATTATTGAAATTATTGTATGATCATGTAAAGAATGTCACTATGTATTATGTGCTCATTTTAACTACCGTAATGTACTTTTGGTAATGATGATGTAATGACCAATTTTAAGTATAAGAGCCTAACCAGGGACAGGGGTTGCAAATTAGCATTGGCTAGAAATCCTGCATGCAATGCATATGCATCTGTATCTTGTTATTGTAACTTGCTACAATGTTTTCTTTTGCATTGTCCCTGACAAATAAAAGAATACATACAAAATAAATAAAAGTTTGTAGCTGTTAACGTCAATCCAAATCACTTGGGAATGTCTTTAGATGAAACAGTTTGAAGTAATTGTTCATCCGAAAATAGACATGGTTCTCCGTCTTAGGGATTCAAATAACGGTTGTCAGAATGTGTTGCACTGTGCAGCACAGAGAAGAGGATTATTATTATTATTTCCGACAGTCCCTTCGGTCCTGTCCCTCTAGCGCAGCCTTCCGGGTGAGCGACTGTGTGTTGCATCCCTGAGGAACTCACGCTGTTGATGCCGTCCTTCTCCGCCAGCAGGGCTCTGAGCGCGGCCGTCTCTAGGTAACCCTCCTGGGTGGCTGTGGCGCTCAGCTTCTCGGCGGCAGCGAGCTGCTGCTGTCTGTCGCTCAGCTGCCGCTTCAACTCGTGGATCTCCCAGGAGCGCTCAGACGACACGCGGTGGTGGCGCTCAGCAGACTCCTGTGGAAGTGACAAGAGATGAGAAGAATGAGAGGCTCAAACGACAAGAGATGAGAAGAATGAGAGGCTCAAACGACAAGAGATGAGAAGAATGAGAGGCTCAAACGACAAGAGATGAGAAGAATGAGAGGCTCAAACGACAAGAGATGAGAAGAATGAGAGGCTCAAACAACAAGAGATGAGAAGAATGAGAGGCTCAAACGACAAGAGATGAGAAGAATGAGAGGCTGAGTGAGTGTTTCTGACTGTTACGCGCCAGTGTCAGTGGACAAGTGACAGTGTGAAGTTCTGAGTGAAGGAGTAGTATAAGGATGGTCAGAAATATGTCTATACCGAAATATGTCTATACCGAACACTGTGACCTCATTTTCTTCTTCTAAATTCATGCTATATTATGTTATTATGTTATTTGATACTATCTTGTCTAGCACAGTCTCTGGAGCGTAACAGTAAGAAGCATTTTGTATGAAAGTATTCTGTACTTCTGTATGACAACTATTAAAGAACTTGAACTTGAAATAAACTGATTTAATAATAGTCTGATCACTAAGTGTGTCCGACTCTTGCCACCTAATCTGCATGGACTACAACGTACTGTGTATATATATATATATATATATATATATATATATATATATATATATATATATATATATAACGTATATCATGCCAGTTAGGGTACTTGGTGTATACTGCACCTGTGTATACTGTTTACTTACTCATAGAATATATTCAGAATCTAATTATCTATTGCCCATATATATTGAAATGTATAATATAACTGATAGGGCATACAGACGCCCTAATCTGCACCTTTGATTACACTTTTTTTCTTTCTCATATTTAGAGTTAATTATATAGTTTATACTGTTCATTTTTATTATAATTGTATTTCCTATATTTATGCCTTCCTTTTTTATTTTTTTTTACTTTTTCTCCTTATCTTTTCTATTTTTCTCCCATCCCAATTTCGTATTGCCAATTCTCCCCTTCAATTCTCCCCTCCCCTGTCTTGAACGTTGCTAGACTATGCCTCCCACTGGTCGGCTGTAGTGAGGATAGAAGCCTTGCATCACGTGTCCCCTCCGGTACACGAGGAGGCAGCCTGTCGCATCTTTTCACCAGACAGCGCGGACTCTCAGTGGCGAGGAGTAACGCGTGAGAGGCTCACGCTGCCCCCGATACTTCCTGTCTCTGCTGTACAGGCGTCACCCAACCGACCTGTAGGAGTCGCTGTCCACAACGTCCAATCCCCACCCATCGACTTTCCACCCGCTACCTGTGCCAATTGAGATAGTATGACGACTGGCCCAAGCCGCAGGCAACGCTGAGTCGAGACCGGAGTCTCTTGCATTGGTGACGAGCGCAATCTCCGCTACGCCACCCAGCCGCCATATTTATGTCTTCCTACTATTATCATGCCCATCCCCTCCCTCCTCCCCCATGCTGCTATGATGCCCCAAGGGGATCAATAAAGGAATATCTTATTATTAGCCCCCCGGCCAAGGGGACTGGACTAGAGATCATTTGTGCAGGTAGCATTAGACAGGCGTTAACCTCTGACCCCAAATGGCCGTGAACGTAGGTGATTAGTGTACTAAAGTGTTTACCTTAAGGAGCTGGTCCTTGCTGCTTATGGTGGCCAGCAGCCCCTCCACGGCACTCTCGTTGTCGGCCACTAGCCTCTCCCTAGCCTTCACGGCATCAGCCAACATAGCCTCTGTGACCTTTAACCTCTGACGCATTTGCTCTGCCAGGTCACGGGCCTGGGTCTGCGACTGGTTCAGCATCGCTCCGGCCATGTCCTAGTAACAGGGGTGAGGGGTCAGGGATTCTCTTTCATTTATCAAGGTATGTGAAAAGACTTTTCACTACTTATGGCTACAGAGTAGGGGTGTAACAATGCGACCTCACAACGATTAATTTCTATTACGATTATTCAGGCAACGATTCAATGCATCATGAAATCTCTTCATTTGACCACGATTCGATTAATTTTCTATCAGCTAATTCCCCAAAAAAATTTGAATACACAAATGTGGCTGGGGGAACTAATTCACTGGACTATAGGTCAATAAAAACAATAAAAAATGTTTTCTTTTTTTTTCTCGATTATAATCGATTCTAACATTTTCAAATCAATGCAGTTGAATCGTCACATTAGAATCGATGCATTTCGATTAATCGATGCATCGTTACACCCCTACTACAGAGTGTTGTTAGAGTGAATATAGTTCCCTTCCCACCTCCATGTCCTTGGTCTTGCCCTCTAGGGACAGCTGAAGTTGGCTGATGATAGAGTCCTTCTCCCTCAGGGCTCTGTTCAGGTTGTCCTCCATGTCCTGCTTGGCCCTCTGCAGGTTCTTCAGCGTGTTGGCCAGGTGCTGCAGCTCCACGTCCTTCTCCTTGATCAGACGGTCAAAGCTCTGCACGGAGAGAAAGTATATTCTGAAGACATTGTATTTTCTTTTTTATAAATAAGTGTTAAATAGCTCTACATTCTGACAGCCATCACTGATATAGAGTGTTTGGTCAGTAACATGGGTCTCAATGATTTCAAATGTTATCTAAAGATGGTAAGTTAAGAGTGTTGTGTTCCCCGACTAAGGATTTGGATAGTCGACTAGTCGACTATGATTGGCCAAAATTTGCCGTTAGTCGACTATAAAAAAAAATATATATATATAAGTATAATCTTTTTTTTATTTTTTTTATCATTCCATTTGGGCTGTGGGGGGTGCTTAATGTCTGAAGGAGTCGACTGAAGGCTTCTTGTCGTCTGCAAAAGCATGCAATTGGTCCACTGATGGATACATCTTGATATTTGTCTAGTCTAGTGTGTTCATTAGATTTTATGTCCTGATCTTGTATTAGTCCTTTGCTTCGCTCTATTCTATTCTAAGTAGCTCCACTTTAGGCAGATGATAGGCTCCTTACACCTACTGTGAATTGTACCTAAATTGCACCTCGTCCCATTTCTCCATTTCTGCCTTGCACTATATAGTATTGTATATTAGTACACTGCACAGTATTGTATATTGTATGGTAACTACGTCTATTCTGCATCGAACATTGTACATATGTCTAAACTGAACACTGTGACCTCTTTTTTTTACTTCTAATTTTACTATGTTTTTATTTCATACTTATCTTGTCTTGCACAGTCTCTGGAGCGCAACAGTAAGAAGCATTTTGTACAAAAGTATTCTGTACTTCTGTATGACAACTATTAAAGAAACTTGAAACTTACATTAATGGTTTCCTCATTGAGAGAGAGCAGGTTGTTGAGTCTCTCCAGGTCTCTCTCCTTCTCTCTGAGAGAGAGCTGCAGCTGGTGGATCTCATTGTCCTTCTCCTCGATGGCAGCGAACTTCTCATCCAACGCTTGCTGTTGGGAGCGCAGATAAAACAAACACCATAAAAGGAAAAGATAAAAGGAACACCAAAAACAAACGTCAAAGACTGATCCCGAATTTGTTGGCAAAAGTGTGAGAAGTGTGAAGAGGAGTGGGACATGGCAGTGGGACCCGGGGGAGAACAGAACACACCTCCAGAGCCTTCTCCTTCTCCTTCAGACGCTCACGCAGCTTGGAGACCGTGATGTCGTTTCCTCCCGGGCTTCTGCTCTGCTCATGGTCTCGCACCATGTTCATGTACTCCTGAGAGAATCAGAGAGAGATGAAAAACTATTAGTGCTGTCAGGCGATTAATTTTAATCTAATTAATTACAGGATTTGTAATTAATTAATCACATTTTAATCGCATAACCATTTTAGGCCTGATATTCTATAATCATATTTCAAATGATTGGATGGCATGACTGGATGGCAGAATTCAGTACTGTATCTAGAAAACCTTCTGTTTAATCATCTTCCATTTATTAATTTGCTTAGATTTTTCAGGTCTGGTCAATTTTAGCATGGTGTTATTCACAGTCAAAGAAAAGAAAAATTTAATTGATATTCTCATTTGGTTCATTACAATTTACTCAAGCCTAGTAACAGACACAGTATTTCTGACACTGGGAATACATTCCCTGAGATCCATAGATGTCCCTAGAATCAGATACCAAGAACATGCAAATGGACCATATTAAAAAAAAGTCTGTAAATTATTAAGTTATTATGGAATGAATGAGATTTATAAAAAAAAAAAAAAAAAATTATAAATTTTGAGTTAATTTCCATAATGCAATAATTTGCTGTGTAATTAATTAATCTAATTAACGCGATAAACTGACAGCCCTAAAAACTATGTTAAGACACAATCACACGTGATGCTCTACCTCTCTAGTTTACTTTGCAGCACGGTGGCCGATAACTCTTGATTACTGTCTATTGTGGTAAATAAACCCCCCCCCCTCTCTCTCTCTTTAATCTCTCACCAATCTTTCCTTCACCCGTCCTGCCATTCCTTCCCCTCTCTCTTTTCCATCTCTCCTTCCCATCTATCCCTACCCCCAGTCCTTCACCTTCCCAGATGTTCATTCCATTGACCCCCACACTTTCCAGTTTTGGTATAAGATAAGATATTCCTTTATTGATCCCCTTGGGGATCAAATCAAAGATGTTCCTCATTCAGTGGGGGTTCTCTCATTCCGGATGTCCTAGCTGGTCACCTCGTTGAGTAATCCAGCCATACTCTGAGTAAGGGCTGGGCGATTAATCGATATTATCGATAATTCGAATGAATGATTTGAAAAATTCAAATCGATTTTCTGAAGTCACCTTTTATTTTACAAAAAGTGATGTTTGGTGAAAGTTCGATTTGCACTTCAATCCTTCAACTTTTTTTGTGTCAAAAAAAAATTTAGCTCTCAAGAGAAAAAAATCAATTAAAATCGTAAAACGCATTTATAAAAAGAAAAAAAAAAAAAAAAAAAAAAAGGGGGGGGGGGATTTAATTTTTAGGCCATATCGCCCAGCCCTACTATATTTGTATTGATACTTTGAGTTAATAAACTGTATTAACCAGGTCTCTTCTGACTGAGTAAGTTATTCAGCTTCGGCTACTTTCTACCCCACTATCTGTGTGACTTCCTCCACATCTGGCCCTGGTCACCTGCAGCTGCTGCTCCTTGTCGGCCAGGCTGGAGGTGAGGCGCTGGATGGTGACCTCATGGGTCTGCAGCCTCCGCTTGGTGTCGTCCAGGAGCTCCTGGTACTGGTGCTGCAGGGCGCTCTCCCGCTCCCCGATCTCCCCGCTCAGCTTCTTCAGCTGGTTCTGCAGGTCCTAGAGAGGTTGGAAATGATAACATTATATCATCTACTTTTCTTTTTAACCCTTGTGTGGTGTTTACACTTTTGCTACTCAACCAATGTGTGCAGGTCTGGTAGACCCATGACATTATTATTGGGATTTTAAAACAAAGCCATAACAATTCATGTAAAAATACTCAACAGATCTACGTATAGACAAGCACATGGTTATACCTCTACTAGATCACATTTATGAATAAAAGTGCTATTTGTTTTTTGTGATAAGATGCGATATCCGTGTAAAAAAGAGAATCCATTATAATCGACATGAATAAAATAAATCACATTTATCTTGAAAAATATAAAAGAAGTGTCGCAGTGGGCAAGGCGCTCGCCACTAACGCAGGAGATGCTGGGTTCGAGCCCAGCTCTCGGCGTTGCTTCCGGCTTGGCTGGTTGTTCATACTAATACAATTGGCAGTATTAGGGGGTGGGAAAGCCGGTGGGTGGGGATCGGACGTTGTGGACAGCGACTCCTACAGGTCAGTTGGTGCGCCTGTACAGCAGAGCCTCCCACGCGTTACTCCTCGCCACTGAGAGATCGCGCTGTACAGGTGAAAAGATGCGACGGCTGCCTCCTCGTGTACCGGAGGGGACACGTGATGCAAGGCTTCGTCCACATTGCAGCAGACCAGTGGGAGGCATGGTCTAACAACGTTCGAGACAGGGGAGGGTAGAATTGGATAATACAAAATTGGGATGGGAGAAAAAGTAGATAAAAAACATGTATATATAAATGAAAAAAGGTGGAGGCAGACCTTTTTGTTGAATCTTTACCATATTTACTTGTTTTCACCTACAATTATAAAAATATAAATGTGTAGGGGGGTGCACTCAATGAAAATGTGTTATTTTATATGTTCTTCACAGAAAATAAACCAAGGCTGATGAGTTTCATGTAAACTAAAAATATTAATTGTTTTAGTAAACATTTAAAAACAACCCAAAGGTTAAGAGAGGGAAGAATTCTGAATGGATGTGATCATTAAAACGGTTGACAACCATTCCCATTCTAAATGAATCGCAGCATCAGTGTACTGACAGATTCCTCCCGGGGCTATCGAATACGTTCACTTAGAGAACTATCTACACAGCTGTTGAGTGTCACTAGCGAGAGTGACCCTGAAAAGTATTGACATCCTGTTTTGTGGCACGTGGACAAATTACCTCTGTACCTAGGCACTGCGAAAAAAGACTGCTTCCTCTGTTTAAACGCGAAGCAACTCCTACACTATGGTTTGTCCGTCTGAAACATCACTATTAATGAGATGATACATGTGTGATGTGTAAACATATAACTATAATTAGTATATGTTGATTGTATATGGTAAAGTACCTAAACTGTATATATATGCTTACTACTCCTCCAAAACGCTGTCTCTCCCCCTGCCTGGGGCGTGTGATTTCGAAACCTAGCCGCATTACTGACTGACGCTCTCCGATTGGCCACTGACGGAGTTTGCCCAATCGCGTGACGAGCTGTGTCTTTGCCCATTTCCACGTCAAACAGCCTGCAAACTACCTGGCGTTCTATCGCCATGCTCTAAGACAAACTCTAACCTTAACCAACTTCGAAAGAGTGCCTAAACTTAACCGTCGAAAGAACTTGCCGTCACGCTCTAAGACAAACTCTAACCTTAACCAACTTCGAAAGAGTGCCTAAGCTTAACCAGTGTAGAAACAGGCGTCGGCCAATCAGAGAGCGTCTTGCCAGAAATGCGGCTAGGTTTAGAAAATCACGCGCCTGGGGCCCCTGTGTGGCCTTGCCTTGTAGCAGCGGGGGAAGCAGCGTGCTGATTGGTGCGGCAGAAGGTTAACCCTTTACTATCACACTACCGACGGTCTCTACACAGCTGCTGCCATCTTCCTCATGTTCCTCATCATCATCAGGCCCCCTACAGCTATTCCTATGGCTCCACGCCCCCCTCCCCCTCCTCCTGACCCCCAGCATGGTTTCGAGCAACTGCAGGAGTTCTTGCCGTTGAACGGTCCCCTCCGGGGCCATGATCTGAGGCCATCACCAATGTCAGCCTATCCTAGTACTCCTATGTACTATCCTGGATATGTACCAGGACCGGCTCGCCAGGATGATCAACCAAGACTCCAAGGAGAAAGGCATATAAAATTACATTAGAATGTATGAATAAAAGTTGGATGACTGTTGTAACGGCAATTTTTCCTTTCCAATGTCCTGTTTTCTCTTGCCCGTTACTTCACACAGGTATGGTAGGGAGTGATCTTACGCAGTAGACACAGCAATGATGGATGTCCAGTCGTGATTCCAGGTTTAGGGGTGTATATTGCTGAAGTTGCCAGTGTGGGTTCTGTAGGAATTATATGGTATTCTATATTTATTTGGTATTTCTTTCTGCTTCTGGCTGCTGAGCTCCTGGTAAGAACGGTTTGCTCCTCACTACCTGTGTCCCAGTTGATTACTGCAGCTGTGACCCTCTAAATACCTAACCAGTGCTGTCAAATCTAAAACCCGCCACCAGGTGTCCAATAATAATATTACAAATAATAAATAATATGCCACCGGGCGGCTACGTGGCGTATTGGGCAAGGCGCTCGCCACGAAATGCTGGAGACGCTGGGCTCGTCAGTTCGAGCCCAGCGCTCCACATTTGCTTTCAGTTTAGCTGGTCGTCCGTACTAATACACATTGGCCGTATTAGGGGGTGGGAAACTGATGGGTGGGGATCGGGCGTTGTGGACAGCGACTCCTACAGGTCGGTTGGTGCGCCTGCGCAGTAGAATCAGGAAGTGTCGGGGGCAGCGTGAGCCTCCCACGCGTTACTCCTCGCCACTGAGAGATCGAGCTGCGCAGGTGAAAAGATGCGACTGCTGTTACCTCAAGTACCGGAGGGGACTTGTGCTATGTATGACTTAGTCCACATTGCAGCCGGCTTGTGGGAGGCAAGAAACAGCGTCCGTGACAGGGGAGGGTTGAATTGGATGATACGAAAAAAGTGGAAATAGGCATGTTGTGCATGTTGAAAGCCCGTTCCTGTAGGCATACTGTACATGCCGAAAGCCTGTTCCTATAGGCATGTTGAAAGCCTGTTCCTGTAGGCATATTGTACATGTTGAAAGCCTGTTCCTGTAGGCGTTACTCCGCTTCTTTACACTTCAGTCTCTTGGAGCAAACATATCTTGGATATTGATCTGGTCCTCTGATCCATCTTTTGCAGCTTAAGAAGCGGTCTGCAGTTGATGCTGAATCTGCAGGATTTTTCTTTGTGCTCACATATCTCCATTGTGATACAACAGTAGCATCCCTTATAAAAGAGATCCCGTTTGCTACAAATGTTTGAAAACGTTTTAGTTTCATTGTTTATGTACTTAAGCACTGTAGTGCTATCAGTCCAGAAAATGGATTTGTCCAGTGGTAGCTGCACTATCTTCTTTTGTACGTGTGCTTTCCTTCTTTCCTCTATCAGACCCCTCTGTGTTGGTCAGATTGTCTTCTACTGGTTCATCCTCCACAGAATCCATTATATCATATATAGCTTCCTCTTCTTCCTCCGTTTTTGATGCTTCCGTAGTTTCCTTGCTCTTACTTGTTGGTTTCTCCTCTTTTCCAGACATTCTATCATATGTCTTTGTGGTGGTGTTCTTCTTTCCCCTCTCAGGGTGTTCCGTGGTTGGCTGGTCAGCAACACAATCTACCACCTGAGAAGAAGCTTCTTCTTCCTGTTTATTGACGCTCTCGTCATCTTTTTTAGAAGTGTTATCATCCTTCTCAAATGTTCTGTCCTTCTTTCCTCTCTCAGACCCTTCATCAGTGATCAGATAAACATCTATTGGCATATCCTCCACAGAATCTACAATCTGATATGAATCACACACTTCTTACGATACTTCCATCTTGGTTCTGCTCTTTCCCTTGTCCGTGCCGCCATCTTTGTGCTTCATCCTTTCCTTCTTCTTGTCTGTTTTGTGTCAGAGGAGTCCTTGTGGTTGCATTTCCACTTCTCCTCAGGCTCCTTCTCTGCTTTCTTTTTTCCATCTGCCACTACCCCTTTCTTGTTCTTTGTCTTCTTGGGCTTGATGTCCTCTTCATCATCCGGTTTCCTTCTCTTGACCTTCTTCTTGTGGTTTTCAGTCTTGATTTTCTTAGGTTTGAAAGGTAAGTTTAGACAGTAATGTCCATCTTCAATCCTTGCTGAGTGGTTTACAATATCAAGGAATTTTACCTCTTCTCTTGACATTGCCCGTTTCTTTACTGGCTCTTTCACTGAAATCCTGGTTGTACTGTTTGACAAGTAACTCCTCTATGTTTAGAATAAATATTCTATTGACAGCAGCAGCAGGGCAGCCATTCTCATCCCTGATGGTGTTGTCTCCTCTTAAGGGACCATAGATGACCCACCCCAATAGGGTCCTCACAGCGTATGGTCCATCTGCCTGGCTATTGACCACCTCCCAGGGTTCCAGTACCTTTGAGGCATTTGTGCCGATGAGGTCAATGCCAGAGTCTATTTCAGGTATTGTGATATGGTTCAAATATGGCCATTGTGACAAGTCTTCTTGTCACCAGTGCTTCTTGGGCTTGACCTTTCTCTTGGTTTAATGATGGTTGAGGTTGACAATTGAATTCTGTTTAGCATCCTGGATGTTTCCAAAAAGCGGGTCAGACAGTATTTTCACCTGTCTCTCTATGAAATTGACCAGGTCTGAGAACATAGCACGATGTCCAAGCTCCGGTACCTCACATGCCCTGTTCTCCATCTTTCTCTGATCTTGTATGGTAGTTTCATAAGGATGGTCCTCATGTTTGACACAACATTCATCTCCTCCATATAGGCTAGATTTTCCATTGCGTTGCAACAGCCTCTGAGGAAGAGAGAGAATGCCTGCAATTCTTTCACATCCTCCTGCCTGATTGCTGCCCAAACAAAGGCCTTTTCCATGTATGCTGTTGCAATTTTGTGCTCATTCCCAAAATGCTCTTTGAGTAGATGCCTTGCCCTCTGATAGCCCTGTGATTGAGGCAGATCTTGGCAGCTGCGGACCAGGTTTTTTGGATGTCCTCTTGTATATTGCTCTAGGAAGTGTAAGCAGTCAGTCATCATCAGTTCTTTTCTCCACTCCTCCCTCAAATGCACTGATAAAACCTTCATATTTTAATGGATCACCATCATACACAGGAATGTCTCTTGGTGGTAGAGTGGAATACAGATTTTGCTTAACCAGCAAAGCAGTTATGTCATTCTGTCTTTGTAGCACATTGCAAATATCACCGGCAGGGGGTGTAGTATAAATGACATAACCATGAACATCCTTTTCCAAATGAATCTGTATATTTTCAGTTTGAACATGTTGGCTGGGGAGATAATATTGCGTTAGAGGAGTCATAGAATGAGCTTTGGCAGGTTTATCACAAATAGGCTGTTTAGGCCTCACAACCTGTGGCAGGGAGGGAGGCTTTGTTTCCCTTTGAGCAGCAGCAGCTCCTTTTTGCCAGTCTGAGCTCCTCCCACTTGACTCTTGAACTGTTCCTTGATCCCATTGTTTCCAGTACATGGGCCTTTGCATTTGCTGCTGCCAGCTGTGTTTCCATTTCCAGTTGCTCTTTTTCTCTTCTCAGGCCCAATCCACACGATCACGGGTATTTTGACAGCTTTTTTTTTTTATATAAAAAAAAAAAAAAAAAAATGTCCAAATGACGTGATTTAAACTGCACCGAGTGACGTCATATACATGTAGTACAATGCCAAAGCAGTAGGTGGCGATGTAGTTCAAACATGAAGGCAATTTCAACCAATCAGAAGGGTTTCGAGTTAATACCGGAAACTGAACTGAAGCCTGGAACAATAACATCCCTCCTTGCTCACAGCCGAATTAGCTACAGCTAGCAACGAATAATTTAAGTGCAATAAACAAAAAATGATACATTAACTGTGTGTTCTGCCTCATTTGTTGATGAAACAAAACCAACATCAACACAATTTACCACCAAGAGCGGAGTTTAGTCTCACAAAAAGATCGCTGATTTTGTTAGCTTACGTGCTAATGTAATAATAAAGTAGTACGTTAACGTTAACGCTAGTAGAATGAATGGATGAAAACGTTGTTTAACAGATTGCAGAATGGGGTACAATACAATACGGCTCAATACAAACAATTGTTAAGGGGATGCACTGTTATAGTTTGGACTGGGTTCCTTATAACAATAACTTGACAACAAATGAGCTTAGTTTAGCTGCAGCTTCAGGTTTACTCAGCGTCAGGTCAGGAATGCGACAACAGACATCATCAGTCGATCACAACACTCTTCAACACAGACGATATGTTTCGAACAAAAGTTTGTTACAATCATTTTCATATAACGCTACTTGGGACAGCTCTGCTGTAAACACGGGAAATAACCTCGGTTTCTATGTCCACACGCAACTACTGCAACCGGGATGCGCGCAAAACTTCACCCTGGACTGCGGTTTTAAAAGACCACGGTTGCAGTGTAGCAAAACCCCGGTTGTGTGTGGGCGAACAGTGCAACCGCGCACATTAAGGCTTGGTTACATAACACCCCGCGTGCGTGTGGACAGGGCCTCAGTTGTTCCTGTTGCATTCTGAGTTGTTCTTGTTGTACATCTTTTTCTCTCTCAGTTGCATTCTGAGTTGTTCTTGTTGCATTCTGAGTTGTTCTTGTTGTGCCTCATCTTCTCTTCTCAGTTGTTCCTATTGCATTCTGAGTTGCATTCAGAGTTGTCCTTGTTGCATTCTGAGTTGTTCTTGTTGTGCCTCCAGTTTATGTTTTTTGTCTAAGGCAGCAACATTTTCCATTATAGCGACCTTTTCGGCCTGAGCTAAAATACAAGCAAATGAGGTGGAAGATGTTTTTGATGCAATGGATTTGTGTGTGGATCTTGATTTTGTAGTATTTGATACACTGTCATGAGGTCCAATATGATCAGAATTTACATCACTCAGTCTTTCACCTTCAGTAGTGACATGTTTCCTTTTCAACTGTGACATGTATTTGCTGTTCCACTTCTGCCACAGATGTACATCCTGTATAAAACCTTCTAGAATGTAATTTTTTTGTTGAAACCAATCCGTTTTGCCTTTCAATTTCCTCTTCTGGTAATGGTAAAATCATCAATGATTAATGACTTTCCTTTGCTTCATCACAGAGTGGTTAATTCATTCAAATGGCGTTTTACTGCATTTGCATTTTCATTTGACTTCATGAGCCCATTCAATGCATCTCTTGATTTAGCAGCCTTTTTGACACACAAGCCTCTTGTCTTCTGACAGTTTTCAACCAACCTTTCCAAGCCTTTAATGGTAAACTTGCAAACTCGTTTTTCCCTTTCAGGATCCTGTCCAACATTGCCATCTTGTGGCTGGGCATCACTATTGCCACCAGACATGATAGTTCATTCACAGTGTGAGAAATCGGTGTTTTTCAATGTATGTAATGTATATTGGGGGAGATGACAGCAGCTGGAGGGGCCGGGTCAGAGAGGTCGAAATGTGCATGGTGACATTGGGGGAGGCGGTTTAGCCATCAGTGTGAGCAGCACACTGAGCGAGCAGGGTGTTTACATTCCATCAGAACATCAACAAGCTGATAAGGACCGCAGCAGGCACAGGAGCGAGGGAGAGAGGTTTGACATTAATGAAACAAGACGTTTTAAAATGTGTGTTAGAGGTTATTAGCAGTTGCTATGGCGGCGTGTCGCATGACAACCAGAAGAGGGGCGAGGCCGTCGTTGCTATGACGAGGATCCTATAAATCTAAGTGTTTCCGGGTGTAAGCCAGACCAAGAGCGACCAAGAACGACTGACTTTGAGACGGCTCCCTCCTCTCATCACAGAGGGGGGGGGGGGGGGGGGGGGGAGGGCAGCACGAGAAAAGTGCCACAACGACAGGCTTTGGAAAAACCACCAGGCCGCGATGACCGCCGAACGGGGGAGAGGAGAGATCATTAGAATCGACTTTTCAAGGACAATACGAATCTGATAACATCTGAGCTGAGGCTTCTGTTTATGGAATAAACAACGCTTTTCCTTGTAAGGTAGTACGCTGTCAAGTGTCGAATTCTTACGAAGGTGGTGAATCATTATAGTTGCGGATTGCATTAACGGGGATGATAGGGATTGTATCAGCCAGGGTGAAGACATCGGAGAGTTAAAACACAACGCAGACGGTCAGTGGATGGAGAGACGATAACACAAGCCAAACAGACGAAGACGTGATACTGGCTGATTGATCAGAATCCAACAACAGATTTCCAACAGCTTCATTCACAACTCACCCAGTAGAGCTGCGCAGGTGTTTCCAATCAGCCCAATCAGCCGCCACGTTGGCTGTAAAACAATCTGTCCTTCTGAAGCCTTTGATGATGTCCTAGTTTCACTCATGGCTGTAGAGCGTCGTTCTTACTTGAATGTAACAGAAATTTTTCCTTTCCAATGTCCTGTTTTCTCTTGCCCGTTACTTCACAGGTATGGTAGGGAGTGATCATAAACCTGGATGTCAACCAAATTTCTGAAACTCAACAGCAAAAAGACAGAGCTCATGGTTGTGGCCCCCAAGGCACTGCTCGGGAAGGTTGGAGATCTCCTCCTCCACGTTGACGGCTGTTCCATCTCCCAGTCTCTCGAAGTGCGTAACCTGGGCGTCACCCTTGACTCCACACTTTCATTTCACTCCCACATCAAATCCGTCACCAAGTCTGCCTTCTACCACCTCAGAAACATCTCCCGTCTCCGACCCTCACTCTCAGACTCTGTGGCTGAGACCCTGATCCACTCATTCATCACCTCCCGGTTGGACTACTGTAATGGAGTCCTGTTCGGGGTACCCAGCAAAGCCCTGGACAGGCTCCAGTATGTTCAGAACTCAGCTGCCAGGGTTCTCACTCACACCAAGCCTTGGCAGCACATCACCCCCACCCTCATCCACCTCCACTGGCTTCCAGTCAAGTTCCGCATCACCTTCAAGCTCCTGCTCCTCACCTACAAATCCCTCCATGCCCTCGCCCCCCGATACCTGTCTGATCTCCTCCACCAGTACACTCCATCCCGGAACCTACGATCCTCTGATCTGAGTCTCCTCTCCATCCCTCGCACCAGGTTACGGACTTTTGGGGACAGAGCCTTCAGCGTGGCGTCCCCTACCCTCTGGAACTCTGTCCCCCCCCCCGAAATCCGCAACGCCCCAACCCTGGACACCTTCAAATCCGCTCTAAAAACACACCTCTTCACCAAGGCTTTTCCCCATCAGTTAGTTTAGATTAGATTAGGTCCATTATCCCTTACCTTCCCTCGTCCCCCCCCTTCCCCCCCCCCCCTATTTTCCTTGCCCTATTTTTTGTCCCGATTGTGAAGCGACCTTGGGTTCTATGAAAGGTGCTATATAAATTTGATCTATTATTATTATTATTACGCAGTAGACACAGCAATGATGGATGTCCAGTCGTGATTCCGGGTTTAGGGGTGTTTATTGCTGAAGTTGCAGTGGTACATTCAATTATTGCCAGTGTGGGTTCTGTAGGAATTATATGGTATTCTATATTTATTTGGTATTTCTTTCTGCTTCTGGCTGCTGAGCTGCTGAGCTCCTGCTAAGAACGGTGTGCTCCTCACTACCCGTGTCCCAGTTGATTAATGCACCTGTGACCCTCTAAATACCTAACCAGTGCTGTCAAATCTAAAACCCGCCACCAGATGTCCAATAATAATATTACAAATAATAAATAATATCATAATGGCTCCTACAACTGTATTAAAGACCTTACAGAAGATAGTCCTGCATATGTATCTCTATATCAGTTTAATCTAGTGTGTATTTTAAACTTGATTAAAAACGAGTGTGCCTCTGTTTTTAAGTGCGGAATGCACTAAGACAGTGATTTATAAGATGTCTTTTCCTCCCTTTCTTGGAGGGTCCTCTTACATTCTCCAACTGGGTGATGTTTAAAGTATACCCAGCGTCTGACTTTATAAAGTTTTTTTTTATAACTGAAGTAAAAAAAAAAAGAAAAAAGAAAAAAAAAACAAGCTTATAACATTTAAAGACTTTTATGGCCATTGTCGACTGCTCCATATGTGCTCTGCCACACTGCTGTACTTCCACATCTTCCTCAGGTTTCTCATCATCATCATCCTCCCCTTGTGGTAACAGAAAAGTCATCGTACCACGGCTGTACGTGTGTTTAAAAAAACACCACGGATGATGATTGAGGACGATGTTTTATGGAATTTATAACATATGTAAAGGAAATTGACTTTATAAAGGATTATAACTGAAGTACCTGAACCAATTATAACGCGTTGTCTTGTATTGTCTAAAAAAAAACTGATTTCCAAACTTCCTCTTCTCCTAAGTGGCCCAGTTTTGTGCTCCCACACAGAATACAATAATTCATGACCCGTCTGTACTCAGCATTGTGGTAACAGTAACACGGCTCTCCTCTTCATTTAGAAAGTAGAAAGTATAAAAGTATTTCTACCAGGGGCTGTTTATAAAATCCTAACACTGTACGCTGATTGGTGCTGACAAGTATACTGTATTATGAAAAGAGGTGTGTTTTTGTTTAGCAGCTATGACAAACGCAAGGGCACTATAAGAGCCCTCGCCTCCAGTACAGTAGGCGTCTTTTGTCTCTCTTTTTGCCGTGTAAACTTTTAACTGGATCTGTAACCTGTCGGAATAATTGTGCATTTTTTATTGTATGACTCTATCTGCCTTTTTCAACTTTGTATTCTCCTTTTTTTGTTTGTTTAAAAAAAAAATACCATTCCTTCTCTTGATTATTATTCTACTTTTTTGGACAAAACCAACTTGAGGGGGTTCTTTCAACAAAGCTTTTCGACCACGCCCTAACCTCTCCGTCAGTGATTCAATGGGGTATTAACAGGTTCTTAATGAATCTTGGACATCGTCTGCCACTCTTCATAAGCTGGTAAGCCAACTACAAGCAGGAAGAATTACAGTGCTTTGTGTAAATATGACACTTTTACTCAGTCAGCCTCCTGTCTCTGGGAGCATGAGGCAGTGTGACCCCTTTGTTCTGGTGAAGACTGTTCTGGTAGCCTGATTACAGATTCAATTAATTGCTTGTACTGTTTATAGCCAAAGGTTATTCAGTATTCCCATGTTTTTAAATCCTCAATCAAAAGCCCATTGCATCAACTGTTTTCTACCATGGTATATGTGTGAAAAATCTATTTATCTCTAGTGAGAGTGAAATGGACGGTACTTAAAATGCTGTAATTTACTACTCAGAAAAGGAGGTTAGGGAGGGGGTAGGCACCCCGAACCTTAGCCTCTAACAGGCGGCGGTGGGGCTGCAAAGTCCAGAGGGCACATAAAATATTATCTATAAGTGCTTGGGAAGATACTGAGATACTGTCTGATGAGGTATGAATCAACATACCACCGTGGTACCGTCTAGTCGGCGTGTGTGTCGCACGTAAGTGTGGGGGCAACACGTGGTACGTGGACGACAGTTCACACCTAGCAGAAGTGCGCGGGCAATTCTGTGAACAGGCAAGGCGGGTGAAAACGGTCAATGTTTCCATACCCAAAACAAAGTGGGGTGGGGATCAGACCGTCGGTTCTTACCTGGGTGGCCAACAACCACTACGGGGTCTAGGATCGCTATCGACTGGGTCACCTGCCGGTCGGATCGCATATGGCAGTAAGGCTCAATGTACAGTCAGGCCGCTATAAGCTGAAACTGAATGAGTTAGTAAGCGAGTAGTGTTTTCTGTGATCAGAGTTCTGGGAAGGAGGAAGACTAAGGTTTGAAATGTCAGAGGTTTTGGGGCTTAATACAACAGCCCACTGTGATGACTGCCACGCCCTTACGTTTAAGGCTTTGTCTCCAGTTTTCTTCTGCTGCTGCAGGTCCTCCAGCTCCAGCTCCAGCTGCTCTTCGGCCTGCTGCAGGTCAGCCAGCTCCTGCTCCCTCCTGTCCAGGGATCGCTGCAGCTTCTGGGCCTCCAGGACCTTGGTGTGGTGCTCTCCCTGGAGCTGCGACAGCTCCACCTGCTTCTCCATCAGCAGGGTCTGGTGCTCCTCTTCCCCCTGGAAGAGAAATGGATCAAGACATTTTTTTATCATTCAGACGGAAATATATATATATATGCAGGAATGAACAATGTTGTAGCTAGGGCTGGGCGATTAATCGATATTATCAATTAATTTGAATGAATGATTTAGGACGATTTTGAAAAATGAACATTTATTTTTATTTTTTTAAGTTACCTTTTATTTTACAAAAAGTGATGTTTGGTGAAAGTTAGATTTGCACTTTATTAATCCCAATAGGGAAATTCATTCTTGTTTGATGATCAAGAGGCACCTTTTATTTCTTTTAAGTGAAGTTTGGTGAAAAAGCAAGTTATTGCACTATTAATCCCAATAGGGACATTCATCTTTGTTTGATCAAGAGTAACCTTTTATATATATATATAAATATATATATTATTTTTAATTTTTTTTGTGTGTGAAGTGAAGATTGGTGAAAGTTAGGTTTGCACTTCAATCCCAATAGGGACATTCATCTTGGTTTGATAATTTTTTTTGTGTCAAATAAAAACAAATGTTATTTGAATGATTTCCTTGGCGTTTCTAGTTTAAGAGAAAAAAAAACGATAAAAAGCGTAAATTGGAATTAAAAAATAATAATCAGGGATTTAATTTTTAGGCCATATCGCCCATCCCTAGTTGTAGCACTGCGGGGCGTCAAGCCAGCTCAAGTAAGGTGTAGAAATTGACGTTAAATTAGGACTTATTTCAATTTATTTGAAGTGGCTTGATGGCCTAACAAATTGTTCCCTTGTGCCGTCTACTGTATTTTACTAGTATGCACTCTGCTACTAAGGAAACTACCTTGCCTATAATATTACCTACTATTCTGATAAGCACTCAAGTTCGACACTGTTTGACGAACAATGTTAGCTGCCAGAGTTGTACCCTTCCTGCTGACCTTGTAAGTTGCTTTGGATAAAAGCATCAGCTAAATGACTGAATGTAAATGTAAACATGTTGACTGGAGGAAGATAGCATGGATTTCTCTTTGTTTTCTTTAACGCAATTCTCATGAATCCTTTCCGTGACCTTTGGCTGGCAAGGCAAGAGCAGAACACCTACACACACAGCGTACACTCTCCCTAAACAAAGTCTGCTGTTGACTTGCCTGGTATTTCTGCATTTGGGCTTTGTGCACCGCCTCTCGAGCTTTGACCAAAGCCTCGTCCCTGTCCTCAATCTCATGGCACAGCTCGGCGATCTGTGTAACACGACGAGACGGGTTAGTGTGAGAGCGTTACATAACGCCCCTATAAAACAGAGTGAGGGCACGGCAGATGGTGAGTTCAGATTATTTTATTGCTTTTTTAAATGTACATACATTCAGAAAACCGTGTGATGCTCGTTTTTCCCGGCTCCTCAACCGTAGATTTGTAGACAACAATATACAACGATCTTTACAAACTATACAATACAAAGTAAAAAAAATGCGGATAAATAAAATGTATTATTCTACAGTGCAAGTAGCAGCAGTGTGTGTGTGTGTAATGAGTGTGCTTGTGTGGTGTGTAAGTCACTTAAGGTGCTTTCGTGTGTATGCTCATGTGATAATTAGGAGTCTATCCGTCAGTAGTCAGTTTGCTTGGTGGAAGTAGTAGTAGTGTTCTTTTGGATGTGGACCTGAGACTGCTGTACCGTCTAACAGACGGCATGAGCACAAACGGTTCTTATGAAAGACACCATAATAGGGCTGCAACTAATGACTATTTTGGTAGTCGACTAATCTGTCGATTATTTTTTTCGATTAGTCGACTAATCGAAAAACAATTATATTAAAAAAATATATATATATATATATATATATATAATTTTTTATTATAATCTTTTTTTTCACTACCTATCTTTGTGAAAGTGGCTTCTCAGCTCTGGTCCAGCTGAAGACAGAGCAGAGGAACAGATTGGACATTGAGCATGACCTCAGAGTTGCTTTGAGACTCTTGTCAGGACCAAACAACATCCCCAGTTATCCCATTAGTTCCCCCAAACTTACTGTCGGTCTGTTATGTTAAGCTAAGAAGTCTTCAGCTGGCTGGACCAGAGCTGAGAAGCCACTTTCACAAAGATAGGTAGTGCAAAAAAAATAAAAAATTATTAATGACTAACCGACGCAACAATATCTAGTCGACTAATCGTTGCAGCCCTACACCATAACATGCTATATTTTGTTACAGTGACAAATCAAGTTACATCCTATGTATATGAAGTGAACCAGTGAAATTAAGATATCAACCTCACCTCCTTTTCTTTTTCTTTGAAGACCTGAGTGAGTCCCTGGATGGTTTTGTCTCGTTTCAGAGTGTTTTTCTTCTCAGAGCCAAGCTCACCCTCCTTCTCCTCCAACTGGCCAGACAGGGTCTGTTTCAAAAAGACAATAGACTTTAGGACTTCTTCAAACAAATGAAATATAAATTCTTCAAAGACAACTAAGCGTTTGTTCTCCGGGCACCTTGTACTGGTTCTGGGCGCCCTCCAGTGTTCTTGTCAGGTTCTCATTGGTGCTTTTAGTGTGCTTGAGTTCTTCATTCAGTTGCTTATTGGTCGACTGCAAATCACTCATCTCTCCCTGCCTCTCAGGAAAACCCTGAAACACACAAATCACATCATACTGGTTTAAAATACCATCAATAAGTGCAATCGTGTCCAAGGACACAATTGTCATCTCTAATGCCTTCATCAGAGCCCCATTCAGAGCTTTGGTCAGCTGAAGCTGTTAAAACAGAACTACCTCCACTCTGACAGGAGTGTATTCATCATCAAATTCCTCCGCAAGGTCCTGGAGGGACTTCCACCCTGCCTTTCGGAGGCTGGGCCAGGCCGCAGGGTTTAGGTGACCCGGAGGCAGGCGGCCGGTCCGCTGGAGCAGAGGGATGCGGCTCGGTGGAAGAACACGGGCTGGCCGCTCTGAGATGCACCGCAGCAGGTGGACCAGGTCGGAGATCACAGAGGGCTGACCTGGGGAGCTGGGGAGCAGGGCTCTGGCCCGGGACGTCCCTACTGGCTCCTTGGAAACACGGCCTCTAGAAGTGACAACCTTGGGCTTAGGCGGCGGTTCTGGGTGTGTGTCAGAGGGAAAGTCTCGATTGAGGGACTGCAAGGAGGTGGAGCGGCATTTGAACCCTGGGATGCTTGAGGGGGTGCCTTTGCGGTGGACTAGGTCAAAGTACATACTCCGGGAGTGTTGGCGTACTGACGGGAGCCCGAGGCTCTTCATAGGGCCTTCCAGCCCTGTTCCTGCTGATCCAAGCCTAGGCCTCCTGAAGTCTGAGCGCCCTGGGAATGGACCTTTACCTCCAATCCGATCCAGACTCGCACACCTCCTCATTTGACTCACCACATGGCCACGCCCACCCTCCCTCGGCTGCCGTCCTTCTGAGGCAAGCGCACCTCTTGCCTTCTCCTCAGGGCTGGCCCTTCCACAGGACCTGGGGGTGGTCTTGGCGCAAGTACTGTCCCCATGACCCTTCTCTGTCGCTTGGTTGTTCTTATTGTAGATGTGAACGGTGCACTGGGTCAGATGTTCCTTCTCCGCCTTAAGCGCCTGGACCTTGGCGTTTTGTTCGTCCTGCAGTCTGCCGATGGTAACGTCACAGAGCATGACCCTCTCCAGCTGGAAGACACACTTCCCACAGAGGAATTCGCCATGTCCGTCGCGAGTCACCTCCCTGCCCAGCACGTGAGACAGGATGACCTGCAGTTTCCTCCTCCCCGTCGCGCTGAAGATCCAGCGGCACTGACTGCCCACCAGACGGACCCCACACACACGACATGGGTCTTTCATGGTGCCTTAGATCCAGAGGTGGAAGGCTGAAAGTCCAATACGCTCGTCTCAGAATGGCTCCAAAGATCCTCGCACACTCGTGCAAACAGTCTGCTGTCCTGTGATGGTCGTCAGCCTGCCAGCCATAGCATGTCCATCATTTTCTCTCCCACCATCAGCGAGGCAGTACAGAGGAGAATGACTGAGCTCTCCCTGGTAAGAGCAGAGAAAGGGTAATCCCTAAGCCTCTAATAATCCTCACCCCCGCCGCTATTCTACTCCTACGCATTCAATCAGACTAAATCAGCCACCGTTAATCCCCACAGACCAACCCAGGAAACACTCGGCCTGGATGTCCCGACGAGGAAGTCAGGTACTGGGATCAGCCTCATACAGGTGTCTCTCTGGGGGTGCTGCACCTGGTGGATGCCATGATTGTAGTAATAAACAACAACAACGTATTTTGTATTATATGTAGTCTATGCCGTATTTTATATTATCAAGGTCCCTTTCCCCTTTACATATAACATTGTACATATTGTCTGAGCAAAACGAGTACAAAAGCAAATAAAAGGTGGAAATTAAGTGGGAATTTGAATGTGGGGAAAATTAAGTCAGATTAGTAGATACCCAAAAAAGGGTGCCATCACGACCCAGATCTCCTGGTACCGCAATACCTCAGGTTATCCACAAGTCAAATACTGAACAGCTAAAGTCCTGATTCTTGCAAATAGGTGACAACATGGAAGTGAAAATCCCCCCCCCCTCCAAAATATCCTGCCAGACTTATAGACTACAGCAGGGGTAGGCAACCCTAGGCACGCATGCCCGCATAGGCAGAAGTCCACCATTGGCACAGGGGGCAGCATAAAAAAAATTAAACTTTTTTTTTAATTTATTTATTTTTTACTTCGCCTTGAAATATTATAGTGAAATATTTTGCACTGTTGTCGCATTTATCTTGTTGAAATCCTCCCACAGGTTCTTTTTTGTAAGTCGACTTTTGCACACCCCTATGACAGCTATACATGGTGCTCAGCTGTCAGCAGTCAGCTGGCCTCCCGCGCCCGCGCACAGTTCCCAGGTAATCACACAGTGCTGCGGTTGCATTCTGTACGTGCCGTCTTTCATGATGGCAACCCCGCTAAGAAAGTTAAAGCAAAGGAAATTCGGGCATTCCAGCCCTCGTGGACAGACGACTACAGGTTTGTGTGTCAGAAGGACCGTGCTGTGTGTACTTTATGTTTAGAAAATGTAGTTTGCAGAACGTTAGGTGTGAAACGCCATTTTGAGACGAAGCATCAAAAAAGTTAAGGCAGAATCGATTAAACGTGCCGTGGCCAGGTATGGAAAGCAAGCCAGCACCCTCAAAGTGTTCATGACTGCTAAAAACCACGCAACTGAAGCAAGCTATCGCATTGCTCATTGCATTGCGAAATGTGGAAAGCCATTCACTGATGGCGAGTATATCAAGGAGGCTTTTCTCTGTAGCTCTGTTTTGTTTGAAGGCTTGCCAAACAAAGAGACAATCAAATCAAGGATAAAAGATATCCCCATGTCAGCTTGAAGTGTCGAGCGACGCATCAACGAAATGTCAGAAAATATCAGAGAACAGCAAACAGCTGGATTAAAAGATGCTCCGGTGTGCAGCTTAGTGACCAACTACAGCCCCCAGATAACGGAGCTCAGTAAAGCATCAATAATATTAATAATATTGTTAATAATAACAATAACAATAATGATGTAATAATGTAAAAATTATCATAAAAAATACCTGATTATGAGAAAAAAATATTACGATACATGGAATATTGTTGATATGGCACAGGCACACTAGTTACAACTATATTTCAAACTGGCACTTCATGTCAAAAAGGTTGCTGACCCCTGGACTACAGGATTGTTCTCAACTTCCCTGGTGATGTTCTGCTTACATCCAGTCACCAAGCTTCCCAAGGAGAAGGGAGATGCCCATGAGTCCACATAGGAGACACTCCCAGATTGAACGCACATGACATGCCCAATTGTAAAAATTAAAATCTTAAAATAAAAAAAATAAGTTAAAAGGCATGCCAAGGCTGCTCATGTCAGTGGGTACCTGTAGTGTCTTAATTTTCTCCCTGGGCTGCTTGCCCTGCCAGATAAAGCTGTAAAACATCCTCTCCATGACTAAAGCAGCCTTCCTAGAGGGGGGGGGGGGCATTCATTTTAATTAAACTGATCCAGCCCTTAAAAGAAAGGGGATGCCAACATTCTATATGTTTAACTCAGATTTACTCAAATGTATTTTGTATCCTGATATATGGCTAAACTCAATTACTAATAGAGTTGTTGGAATAGATACGCCGGGGGATGACAAAAACAAAAGGACACCATCTGCATAGGGTTCTTTTATGCAGAGTGCCTCCTACTGTACTTCCCTTAACTCATTCTGCACCAATCACGGAAAAAGTTGGGTTAACTCGCGAACCGGTAGGCCTGCCACGATAACACATTTTGCTGGGCGATTAATTGCCCCCGAAAATATCGCGATAAGCGATATTATTGCGACCGGTTAGAGAATTTTTTTGAGAAATTTATTTCCCAAAACTTTTATTTTGAAGCCCACCGCTCCGTCTTTTCCGGTTTAAGACTTTTATTTTGAAGCCCACCGACCGGACCGGAAGTATTGTTGTGATTATCCTAGACGACAACTTGTCTCGTCCGGTTGTGTTTTTTAGTTTTAACGTTAGCTACTAACGTTAGATGCAGCTACTACAGGCAATCAACGATGAGGAGGAAGCGTCAAAGCAGTATATAATAGAATAGCTGTGGTGCGTAGGCACTGCAGCACGACTCGAAAACGACCCGTTATAATAAATTAATTCATGTTTAACTTGTCCCCGTCTCCAGTGCTTTGACTAGCCCCACCCGTTCATTGTAAACAATGATGCATGTAATTGTATTAACGTTATTCTGTGTTATTCTAACGTTACACTACAAATAACGCTACTTGGTTAAAAGGAGCAACACTATTGAGAAATGTATTAAGCTATATGTGGCGTTGCTACTGCCCCACGGAGCTCCCGTGCAGTGCTCTGTAGTAACGCCAGCGGCCAACCCACACGGAGAGAGACTGCAAGGGGCACTGGTTCCGCCTCATTAAAACAAACGCGCAAATAGCAATTAATCGCGCCCGTCAAAATCATTGCATTCATTTTAATTATCGCGGCAATTAATCGATTTATTGCTTATCGCGGCAGGCCTACGAACCGGTCAGTGCCAATCACGAGAAAAGTCAGGTTTTAATCGTTATTTCTTTTATTAGCTATATCCATTCATTTTTCATCCACCCAGCCTGATGTTATCATTGGGAATGGGTCTGAGCTCGCAAAAGGGCAAATACCGCCGCCTACGCCTTCCAGCCGGTATTGCACTCCATTAGAAATGGTGTAGTTTCTTTTCTGGGCCTATCTGAGCCGTGCAGGCGGGGTTTAAATACTCCGGCAGGACTAGCGTTTACATTACAATGTTGCATCTGCGATGCTGCCCCCCCCCCCCCCCCCCCCTTCATATGCAATGCCGGACACTGTGGGACGGACCTCCATGAGCAGTATTTGGAATGGCGATCAGATAATCCATCACGCTCAACATAGGGGCCCCCCAGGGCTGTGTCCTGAGCCCCCTCCTCTACTCCCTGTACACACATGACTGCGTGGCACAGCGGAACAACAACACAATCATCAAATTTGCTGATGACACAGTAGTGGTGGGCCTGATCTCTGCCAACGACGAGAGGGCCTACCTGGAAGAGGTAGAGAATCTGTCGCAGTGGTGTCAGGAGAACTGCCTCTCCCTGAACGTCAGCAAAACAAAAGAGATGATTGTGGACTTCAGGAGGTCGGGGGTCAAGGACTACAGCCTAGGCCTGGGCGGTATCGTTTTTTTTCACACCGTCATACCTTGATGACCTAATACCCCGGTATACGGTATATGACGGTATGACTTTCATTTTCATCAGCGGGGGCGCAGCTAACAATATACTCGTTATTATCACCATACATAACGCTTGCTTATATTGAAACACGTTGAGATTAGGGCCGTTCTTTCAACCTGAAAGTGCACTTTCTTCAACCTCGAGGTAAACAAATCACAGAAGGGAGCCACTGCCACCTGCCGGCACCATCCAGGTATCGACGTGAGCTAACGGTAGCTAGTTAGCCCGGCCGGCAGCCCGGCACCATCGTATCAACGTGAGCCAGTTGCATTAGGATTAAAAAATGTCAACACTCACTCACCCCGTTTTATATTACATTCCCAAAGAAGTGCCTCCGTCTCTCGTATACTCGTTGTGCTGGATGAAGTCACTGGCGAGTCGACTCGTGGCGCGAGGGTTTTGCTTAAATCCGAACAGACTCCAGTCCTTTAATTGTCCAAATGCGACAGTGTGTGCAAGTTTAGCTCTTGTTTGACAAAACGTTAGCCATCTGTGGTCAGGGAGCTCATCGTGGGCAGGAGTGACGGTGGTTAACTTCGAAGCTTCATCGTTCAATGGTAACATATTATTATTATTGCTTAAGCTTTAGCAGCTGCTCAGAGATAGAGGAAATGCATACAGGTTAGTGTATGCTCAGCTCAGCTCTGTGCGGGGAAATACGGACCGCCTCCCCTGCCCTCTGCTGGCCGTGCTGTGTGTGTGTGTGCACGCACTTCAACCAACTCGAAAGTTAACTCCGTTTCACTAATGGAAACCGAAACCCAATGCCGTCCCTGTATAAACTCCGTTTCAGTGGAAATAGAAACTTAAAACCAACTGTGATTTTGACGGTATTGATTTTCAATACCGTCGGTAGGGATGGGTACCGAATTCGGTACTTTTGAGGTACCGAACCGAAACACGTCGGTACTACCGAGTATCGAATCAAGTGAGAAACCGAGAGAAAAAAAAAAAAAAAAAAAAAAAAAATTAATTTTTTTCCCTTTTTTAATTTTTTTTCCTTTTTTCTTTTCATGTCAACGTTCACACGCACAATATATGCTTACCTAGGATTTGACTTGATTCAACAACAAAGCAGTCGGAGCAATGACAAGCCGAAAACTGTCGAAATTGTAGTTATTTGAAGTTTGGATTTTTTTTTTACGACTGAGGTAGGTAAATTAAATTTCGACAGTTTTCGGCTTGTCATTGCTCCGACTGCTTTGTTGTTGAATCAAGTCAAATCCTAGGTAAGCATATATTGTGCGTGTGAACGTTGACATGAAAAGAAAAAAGTAAATTTTTTTTTTTTTTTTTTTTTTAGTACCGAAAAAAGGTACCGTTGGGTACCGGTATCGATTCACAGGTACCGGTACCGGTATCGGTTCAAATGTGAAAGGTACCCATCCCTAACCGTCGGTATTTCTAAATACCCCGGTATACCGTAATACCGTCATACCGCCCAAGCCTACTACAGCCCCCTCAGCATCGACGGGGCACCGGTTGAGAGAGTGAACAGTTTCAAGTACCTCGGAGCCCACATATCCGAGGACTTGACATGGACCACACACATTGACAGTGTTGTGAAGAAGGCACGACAACGCCTCTACTTCCTCAGGCGCCTAAGGAAGTTCCAAGTCAGTCAGAAGATCCTTAGGAACTTCTACTCATGTACAATAGAGAGCATCCTGACTGGCAACATCACCTCCTGGTTTGGGAATAGCACTGCACAAGACCGTAGCAGACTACAAAGAGTGACACGTTCAGCCGAACGCACAATTGGAGGGGGGCTTCCCACCCTCCAGAACATTTACAACAAGCGGTGCAGGGGGAAGGCTAAGAGAATCATCAAGGACTCCAGCCACCCGAACAACTGCCTCTTTGAACTGCTGCGGTCAGGCAAGCGATACCGGAGTCTTAAGGCGAGCACAGAAAGACTCAGAAGAAGCTTCTATCCCCAGGCCATCAGGCTGCTAAACGAACAATAAACACTATGCAACAACCAAATGCACACAGCACACACACCCACACGCACTTGAACAAACAACACACTGCAGCACCCACTCTCCACACTTTAGATCACACAAACACACTTTATATTTATTGATAAAGGATTTGCACTACAACTCGTACACCTACTGTAAATTGTACCTAAATTGCACCTCATCTTATTTCTGCCTTGCACTATATAGTATTGTATATTAGTACACTGCATACATAGTATTGTATATTATATGGTAACTCAGTTACGTCTATTCTGCATCGAACATTGTACATATGTCTATACTGAACACTGTGACCTCATTTTTTTTACTTCTAATTTACATGCTATACTATGTTATTTTATTTCATACTTATCTTGTCTTGCACAGTCTCTGGAGCATAACAGTAAGAAGCATTTTGTATAAAAGTATTCTGTACTTCTGTATGACAACTATTAAAGAAACTTGAACTTGAAACTTGAATAATTGGATTATTTCTTTTGCATTACATCAGAGACCAGGTAAGGACTCTATATATCCAATCTTGCGTTGATCTGATATTTCTTTCTACTGCGATCTGTGTGGACTGTGTGTGGCTGTTTACCGTTGGGTGCAGGAGGTGGGGGGGGGGGGGGGGGGGGAGCGCCGCGCTACGAAGGCCATTTCATGTATGCACGAGGAGACATAATGATAATCTAGCGTTGCTTTCAGGAAGATTCGATAATCAGGCGAAAAATGTGTATTCCACTAAAATGCTATTATCGCGTCTTTTCCTGGGATTACTAAGAATCACCAAAACTATACTCATATTCAAAACGGTATAAAACGGGTGTATTAGACCCATAGCTATAATATAAGATATATTTTAAGCACTCGCAAATGTCGCAGTCTCCCCATTGATTAAAGCGATGGCGCTCTAGCGCCCCGACCCCTGGCGCTGATTGAGTTAACATCCTTGTGAATAATAGGCCCCGCCAGTGGCGCCATTGAAATTGCAAAGAGTAGAGGACCAAGTGGGCAGCCCTGTCTTGTGCCTCTAGTGAGAGGGAACAGCTCTGATTGTAAGCCATTGGAAATAACACTGGCCAAAGGAGTGGTAAATTGTTTGTATTCAGTCCAACTAAGAAAGTTGCCCCCAGCCAGGCCAAACCCTTTATTTCTTTTGATCCACTTTTTCTCCTCTTTTTTTCTATTTGTCTCCCATCCCAATTTCGCTGTGCCAATTCTCCCCTCCCCTGTCTTGAACGTTGCTCGCATATGCCCCCCACTGGTCGGTTGTAGGGAGGATAGAAGCCTTGCATCACGTGTCTCCTCCGATACATTGTGGAGGCAGCCTGTCACATCTTTTCACCTGCCAGCGCGGACTCTTATTGGCGAGGTGTAACGTGTGGGAGGCTCACGCGACCCCGCCTTTTCCTGTCTCTGCTGTGCAGGCGTCCCCCAACCGACCTGTAGGAGTCGCTGTCCACAACGTCCAGATTACCACCCATCGACTTCCACCCGCTAACTCTGCCAATTGAGTTAGTATGACGGCCGGCCCAAGCCGGAGGCAACGCCGACAGCCGGATTCGAACCCGGTGTCTCTTGCGTTGGTGACAAGCGCAATGTCCGCTGCACCACCCAGCCGCCTCGACCAGGCCAAACCCTTTCAAACCACCATTCAAACCAATCGAAAGCCTTCTCAGCAGCCAACGACACGGCAAGTGTCCTGCAACCAAAGTCGCCAGACCAAACTCACATATTGAATCACATGTAAAAGCTGTCTGATGTTGGATGCTGAGAAGCAGTCCCGAATAAATCCTGTCCTTTGCCCCTTCACCTCAAATAGATCCGCTATCAGCTCTATCTTTAATCTTTCAAAAATGTTCAGTTGCTATCGCTATCAGCTCTATCTTTAATCTTTCAAAATGTTCAGTTGGTATCGCATGCACTTATCTGTGTTTCACTACACACATGAGTGCATGCCTACCAACTGTTCACCTGTTTTATTGCAACACTACCATCACCGACATCTAAGAAGGGAGATCCCCCCTTGAACGGCCCTTCTAAGGTTTCTCTCCTCCACATTGCCTGTGGTGCATTTTTTCCTATTGCTAGGTTTTAGTGAGTTTTTCCTTACCTTCGCATGGTGTATGTCCGAGAGTGTTGCATTTATTTATTTTGCATTTATTTTAAGTTTTTTGGACTTTATGGTGTTCTTGTTTTGTTCTTGACTTATTGTGATGTTTCTTCTCGACTTGTTTAAAGAAGACGTGTCCGGCCCATGGGGACATTAACATGTGTTGTCGGGCCTTACAAATAAATTTGATTCGATTTGATTTGATAAGATCACAGTCACATCCTCTCTGATCCCTTATGCCCGTCTATTGGCCTTCCCCCTTGCCTTCACTTTTAGGACCTAAAATGTATGCACATACTGCACAACTGTCAGTCTGATGGAGCCCTAATAATAAACATCGCACCAAGTTTAAGACCAGACCATGGGGCACCACCGCCGCCACAAATCCCCTAAAAAAACATGAGGGAAAGACTGACCTCTGACTACTAATCTAACAGACAGACCGTTCCAATAGATTTTTTTAGTTTTTCAAATGGAGAGAGATTGCCATAAATAGCTCTCAGAGGAATTGTACCCTTGCCAGCTTGGTAATCCAATATTACTATCCTGGGTCAGTAAGGCAGGCTGAGGGGTATGGACACTGCTCTGCTCAAGATTTTCATGATAACTATAATCAATCAACAAGAAGTTTCCTCAGCCTGGGTACTTAAAAGACCTTCTAGAATCCTCTATGAAACAAGCACAATATGACGGATTACTAACTAGCTTAGAAGTGTTGTCAAATACAGTGTGACTTGAAGGACAACACTTTTTCCATTCCCACCCATGACACTCTGAATATCTATGATGAGTCTATTTGATGACTTAAGAGGCTATATCTATCAATCAATCAGTGCTGAAAACACATATAGCTGGTTGAGAGGATATGAATGGTGAGAGAAGCCTTTCCAGTCAAATTCTCCAGGCCAGGGCTAGAAAGACTTCATTTTGAAGGATTACGGTCAAGAGATTACCCTGAAGGTTAGCTGCATCATGCCGTCAGGTAAAACAAGCGACGATCAAGCTGAACACACCGCCCAGCAGTCTACCAGCCACACTAAGCCTCCACAGTGAGTTGTCTACCAGCCTCCACAGCGAGTTAGAAACTTCCCCACCGTGTCCCTGGGGTAGAATTCCATGACTTTTAAATTGAGTTTCCATGACTGTTGAAGCACTTCAATGACAGTGACTGTTAATGTGGTTTTTCAGCTCAGGCAAACAAGGGATCATACATCTAAAATGGATAAACAGGTTTCCACTTGGGCTGCCCCCCTCTTAGTCAATTACTTACTTTGTACATCCATTCGTTGTTTTTTATGCTTTTTCCCATGCTGTATGGGTTATTTCCTGAAACATTACAAGCAGATGTCTGGTACACTCTAGATTTGTAGAGGTCATCCTGCATGATTGTTTGTGGGAGGCACAATTTTAGATTTGCAGACAGTGTTGCCAGATAATTATTGTATTTGTAAACACATTTTGTCCTCTGTATGCCCATTTGTTCTATTGGTTATGATTTACAAACAATAACTAGTCAAATTCCACGTCTATTAGTCACCTAAGAATTCCTTTGGTTGAGAACAGCCCTAGTTTCCTGCTACAGGTGGTCTTCCTGTGAAGAAGTGTCTCATGGAGGAAGTTCGTCGTCGACGAGACAAGACAGTCCTGACTGCTCTGAACTCACTTTCCCCCCCCAAGGCAGAAATGACGTCAGCTACTCACGGTCAAACAAACTTTTGACTTCACTTCAAAGCCCACAGCCTCCCGTAAAAAACAAAAACAGAACACACACAGAGAGCAAACAAAGCACATGAAAATAAGACCTTAATAGAATGCATACGGAGAATAAAGAGGCAACCTATAAAACATGCCACAGTGCATTTCCTCAGCGTCAGGAAATCACCATAACACCATCCTCCCAGTGACAGACAGTGGTCGCTTTGTGCCTCACGAGTGAAGGGATAGCCTCTGTGTGTGTGTGTGTGTGTGTGAGTGTGTGTGTGTGCGTGCGTGTGTGCGTGTGTGTATGAGTGACTAAACACATTAACGCAGGGGACAGTTGAGTGTAGCTTATGGTTTGAGGCACAACCATGACCTGTCACAGAATAAAAGCAATGACATAACAAAGCCCCCTCGCGGGGCGGCACTAAAGACAACAGAAAAGGCTCTAGAGAAACACGGATGCAAGTGGAGTACGACCAAACAGAAGGACTCCTAGAGGTCAGCGAGAACGTCAGTGTGCATCAGTCACATTGTGACACACCACCACAAAGCCACAGTGAGTAGGAACTCCAGACAAAACCAACCTGATGGTCCCTTTGTGTCTTGTCCTTCTCTCGGCCAAGCTCATCCCTCAGGGCCTGCGGGGAACAAACACAGACGTTAGAATAAAAACCAGGGAGATTTTGTCTGTCCTAGGTCTGGCCGGCACATGGCGCCAACCTTTCTCTGCGGTGTTGGTGCATGGTAATAATAGAGAGCACTTCCTTTACTTCCATCGGAACCCCCTTGGGTCTGTATTCATTTGCAGGGGGGAAAAACGCAACCAAAGAGAAGAAAGATAACTCCCAGATTTAACCCACCAATTAACTGAAGGAGTTATACCTGGAGTTCCTGATCTTTCTGGCCAACGAGAGTGGAGAGTTGTCTGACGTGGTCAGCGGTTGGCTGGTCTGTCCCCTGGTCCCTGTTTTTCCTCTGTAGCTGCTCAATGATACTGGAGGAAGAGGAAGCAGGGACACACATGCGTACGATTATAATACATTTCATTCGAATTTCAGAAAAGTGTTCTTTTATCATGGTATATGATACACCATGATCAAAACGAGTGATACCTAGGGATGCCCCCCGGACCCCGGTTCTAAACGGGAACCGGTACTGAATTAGAAAAAACCGGAGTATTAATAAGCTCCGACGTTATCGGTACTGCTATCGATACTCGAGAAAGTATTATTATTATTATGAGGTTTTTTTTCCAGGAATTTAAACGTTGCAAACTATCTCTCCTCTCTCTGTCTCTGCACGAGAAGCGAGCCGCAGCAAGCCATTACACACACTTGTCGCGAGCCGCTCACACTCACACATACACGGGTAGGGACTGGAGGTGCCTGTCCGTGGCTAGCTACGTTAGCTACGGAGCTAATAGTCACTTTCAGTGTTGCTGGATGGTACACTCTAACGTTAACGTTATGCCGAGTTCATACTACACTACACGTATGAACTCGACATAGCGTTAACGTTACTCCGTTTCCATGAAGTGTTTAATTAGCAGCAATCTGTTGTTGAAAATTTAACGTTAACGTGGCTAGCTACGTTAGCTACGGAGCTAATATAGTGTACCATCCAGCAACAACGTTAACGTTATGCCGACTCGCCGAGTTCATACTACACTACACTTATGAACTCGACATAGCGATAACGTTAATCCGTTTCCATGAAGTGTTTAATTAGCAGCAATCTGTTCTGTTGTTGAACATTTAACGTTAACGTGGCTAGCTACGTTAGCTACGGAGCTAATAGAGTGTACCATCCAGCAACACTGAAACTGACTAACGTTAACGTTATGCCGACTCGCCGAGTTCATACTACACTACACGTATGAACTCGACATAGCGTTAACGTTACTCCGTTTCCATGAAGTGTTTAATTAGCAACAATCTGTTCCGTTGTTGAAAATTTAACGTTAAGGTAGGTATCCGATGCACTTCCGGCGTGGACAGGAAAACGTCGTGAAATCGCTGTAGTCATTTTGTAGTCTTATTAACTAAAAGATTTTAACAAAATAAAAAGCAGCAGCACTATTGCATAACTGAGTCATGTTTGCTATGTATTTCTTTCTTTAGGGGAGTAGGACATTTGTTTCACAGTTTTAGCATGATGTTTTATAGATGGCCAGGTTAAACACAGGTTTTTGTTTTTTAAGAGGGGGGGGTTTGATTTGATTGAAGTTTATTTCAAATATGCAACACAACAAACAAATATCAAGTACAGATATTAAGCCGTTCAAATAATAATTTATAATTATTTTTTAAATTTAAATATATTTAAATAATAATCTAAAAGAACCGATAAGAGTATCGATAAAGTACCGAACCGTTAAGCAGTATCGATAAGAGTAGTAGTATCGATAAAATCCTAACGATACCCATCCCTAGTGATACCACATGAGGTGGGTGCGTTAAGTAGCTGAGCGCTCACGGCGAGAATGCTTATCGTGAGTGTTGAGCACATTTTTTTATCATTTAACGTTCTGCTCTATCTGAGCAAGTGCCTTTAATGACCCATCCGCATTGTGAATTGAGCAACCTGGAGTTACGATGCCAATTTTAAGATCATGGTGATCAACAAAGCAGTCATCAAACAACTGTTGAGCAGCCAAGAAACATGTTACAGAGTGTAATGTTAGAAGACATTAAATACTTTTTCTTTGCGTTTTATTGTGATTATTTTCAAAAATATATATTTTCTTCAGAAATACAAGATTTGGTCGTAAAAGAAAAAAGAGGGTTGTCTTATAATCAGGGTTGTCTTATAATCGGACCGATACGGTATATCAATATCAATGTGATTGTATCTGCGTGTCAGATTTTTGTAAGGTTAATATTTTTGTCCCTATTGCCACATCATCAGTTATAATATCTTCTGCATTTCTACCTGTCTTTCTCCTGCAGTGCCTGCTGCAGGTCGTGGGCTTCTCTGGAGACAGGAAGAGGGCCGAGTGTGCTGGACAGGTGCAACGCCAGGAGCTGCTTCTCGATGTCAATGTTCCTCAGCTTCTCCTGCTCTGCGATGACCGCCATCTTATCCACCTCCTCCTCCGCTGCACGCAGATCCTAACATGGAGGAGCAGAGAAACACTGAGACCGAAGTACTATAGCACAGTTGTTTTGGCTCCACCACAAGCATCCAAAGTGCCTAGTGGATTCAAAATGTCAAGTAAATTTCATTCCTTAGAAGAAGTACGCACAAAAAGCTTTTAGAAAAGAAGGACTGGTTGAAGACAGTCCTTTCTGCCAAAGTGGATAGTATGATTAACCAGACTCATCAACCACAGCCCAGACTTACCAGCATGTTCCTGACGGTAGCTTCAAGCCCTAAGCAATGCAATTATGTTTTCATATTTCCCAAAGAAAACTGGGACTCAAGGGGATCGGTGGGAGTTCATTAAGTGTCAGTTTACCTGCTCCAGGTCAGCTATCTTCTTGCTAAGTGCGTCTCGTAGTGCGTTCATCTCTCTCTGCGCCTTCTCTCTGAAACGCTGGAAGTCTCCGGATTCTCGGCCTGCAAAACTATCCAGAGCTCTCCTGACAACAGGAATGAGAGAGAGACGGTTAGTTTCCTGACAACAGGAATGAGAGAGAGAGAGAGAGAGAGAGAGAGACTGTTACTGGCTCTATCGGTGCAAATACATTGCAGGGAAATTCCCGTCGCCAGTGAGTGGTGAGCCAATATTGTTGGACTGTATTGCCGAGTATAAAAAAGGGCTGGGTATTAAAAAATGAAAATACCCATCCATCAAAGTATGGACCAAATCACATTGATTCTATCTGGTAGGGATGGAGCGGTTTGTGTAAAAAAGAAAATCCAAACCGTTCGGTTTGACCACCACGGTTTGGGGCCCCATTGGTTTACTTTGGTACTGCGTGGAACTCTTAGCTGTAGTCTAATGCATCAATCCTGTGGTTTACTTTGGTACTGTATGGAACTCTTAGCTGTAGTCTAATGCATCAATCCTGTGGTTTACTTTGGTACTGTGTGGAACCCTTAGCTGTAGCCGCCTAATGCATCACTCCTGTGGTTTACTTTGGTACTGTGTGGAACCCTTAGCTGTAGCCTAATGCATCACTCCTGGAGTGTGTATGGAGTGCTTTTGTAACTGGCCTTTGACTATTTCTATTTACAGTCATACAACACTAAGAATAAGGCATACTAAGTTCAGTTAACATTAGTAATTCATGCCTGCTGCATTTAAATCCTAAACTAAGGACCTTTTAGTTTGTCCAGGCAAGGTGCTGAGTGCAGCTGTGTCAGTCAGTTTGTCTTGGAAAAGACTAATTTATTTATTTTTACCAAATACAATTTGAATTAGCAAAGGAATTGTATGTCCCTGGCCCCTGCTGAACCATACTGAACCAAAAACGGTGACCCCAAACCTGTGAAATAAACCGAACCGTAGTTTTTGTGAACCGTTCCACCCCTATCTGGCACTGATTTGACCTACAAATTTTTTATAATTTAATATTCTGTAAAAGCCTAGTTATTACATCTAACATATAATAAAGTTATGAGCTGTAATGCACTCAATACTGCAGCACTCAAGTTTCAGCACTGTTTGATCATTGTTACTCAGCTGAAAGAGTTTTACCCTTCCTGCCGACTTGTCGTACAGAACTTGTAAGTCGCTTTGGATAAAAGCGTTCAGCTAAATGACAAAAATGTAAATGTAAATGTAGTGCTTTATAGTTAACAGTTGGCCTAAAAACATAACGTAGACTATAAGGTTTTCAGTCACACAATATAAAACAGCATCGTTGTGTTCAAACATTGCCCAGCCTCACTCGTGTATAAAATAATACCAAACGTGTTTATATTAAAGGAAAACTCCAACATTTTGGGAAATTAGCTAATAAGCTAATTTCCCAAAATGTTGGAGTTTTCCTTTAAGCAATGTTATTTAGACACTGCTATTTCCTCTGACAGGGTGAGGTTGCATCAGGGCAGAGTGACTCACGATGCAGACACCAGCAGTTCTTGTTTCGCTGCCAGATCTCTCTTCATGGACCCCAGCTCCACCTTCAGCTCGATGTTCTGAGGAGAGACCACATCACTCAGTCAGCAGATACAGTAGCTGAAGCTGCTGGACATATAACCAAAGCAGTGGCTTTTACTCCACTACATTTCAAAGGAAATATTGTACTTTTTATTCCACTACATTTATCTGAACCCATCACACATCCCATTGCCATGCTGTCCAATGTGATGAACATCAACTGGATTATCTAACATGTTCCATACATAAGCATACATCATATCAATAACGATCCTCTGGAAAAGTATCATATGTCACAACTTTTGTTTCCATATCGCCCCAACCTAATATGTAATATACCAAGTGTGTCTCAGAAATGCTAAATGGTCCAATATGTTGCACAGGTTCTAGAGGGCCTCCCATTTGTTGCGCAGGGATAGCTGTATATGTGCACCAACTTTGATGTCTATCTTAGGGTGCTTTCACACCAGAGCTGTTTGGTCCGGACTATCAGACCAGAGTTCGTTTTCTCGGATAGTCCGCTTTTTTTGGGGTGGTGTGAATGCTCAGTCGAACTCTGGTGTAGAGCTGCCGCGGTATTGATGTTTTCCTTACCGCACAAATTTGCAAAATATTTCCTACCGCCGCGGTTATTACCACACACACACACAAAAAAATAATAATTTGAATGCATTTTCTTTTGTAGTCTACTCTTTATAGCATATAGCTTGCCTCTAGTCTAAATGTCTATCTTTAGAGGATGACTTTGCAGCATGAATATTGTTTGGGATTCGACATGCACGCATTCGCTATTAAAAGTGAAACACGGATTCGAAGTCTCCCCTCTGTGTCGCGGGCAGGTGTGGTAGCGGCGCGCCCGCCGGTTACCCCCCGACCCTTTCTTATTATTATTATTATTATTATTATTATTATTATTATTATTATTATTATTATTATAACGTTACTACTTATGATTACAAAGGCATTCGTTTTGTGGCATTGACGTTATATAGTTACACGTTCGTATTTACCGGACCATAGCAAGGCAAGCGTTACTCAATTCATATCTCAGTTCCTTTCTTTGCTCAGAGCGTGCCGAGTTGTACCCATTCTGCGGTCTGTTAATAAAGTTTTCAATCAGACAAGTGTATAGAACAAAGGGCTTTTATTATAACATTTCGTTGCAGTAAAATCATTATGCCTCGTTCCCTGAGGAGCGACGGTAATCGACTCCGGTCTCCGGTGGGAGCTAACGTACTATCTAGCTAACGTACTACTAGCCGTGTTGTGACTGAGCTCTGATCAATGGCTGAGATTCAGGAAGTAAAAGCACTGCAAGATGCTCCAAAGTGTGACGCGTCTCTCTTCTGACCAATCAGTGGTCTGCAATGTTTCACGTGACTTTTCTGGTACCCAATAGGGTCGCTTGGAACCTCGATAGAGGAGTAGGGTATATCTGCAGAGCCGCAAGCCCAACGAGAGGAGGGTACTTTATTTATTATTATAAAAAAACAGCGGTGACGCGGTATTCAGCCTACACTTGCGGTGGACGTGATGTAACAGCGATACCGCGGTAATGCGGTAATCGCGGCAGCTCTACTCTGGTGCGGACCAAACACGCAAACTCTGGTCCGCCTGAAAACGTAGGTCTCGGTTCGCTTCATCGGACCAAACGCGGACCAAATATAGGAAGTGAGTCACGACTCTCACGAGCAGAGGGCTAAATTACTACCTAACCCATCAGATCTGCGATATGAGGTAGCGTCACGAGTGGACAAGAGGCGGGTTGCTACGTTTACTGTAGGGAGGGGCTTTTAGACCCATGTTTTTTTTTTGCTTCGAAAAGAGGAACATCCTCTCAATATGCGGGACGTGGGACATTCGGTCAAATGGTGGGACAGTACAACTAAAAGCGGGACACCTGGTTACCCTACCACGACTGAAAATTGTGACACCTCCGCTGATCTGGAGTCAGACAGGGCTCGCAGTCACACGCGCACACGCACACACACGTTAGGGCTCGCAGTCACACACACACATTTCCACTCTATTGTGTCCAATAGACAAGCGCCCTTTTCGACCGTGTGACATTGTTCAGAAAGTTTAGTGCGCTTGACAAATTGCAATGTGAATGCAGACGAACCAAATTAAGAATGCAACAATGTTGCAACTTCACCCCCCGAACTGCACCAAGTCCGCACCGAGTCCACCAAAACTATATGTGAAAGCGCCCTTACAAACTGAAATATTGTCCTGTGATTGTTGTGACCCCCCTACTGTATATATTAATACTACATCTGATTAGCACTATTACTCAGTAGTACTCATTTCTATATGTTATACCCAGTTTAATCACCTGTACATTGTGTATTACTATTGCACTTTACTGTTACATTTGTACTCTGGTTGGATGCTAAACTTATTTTTTCGGTGGACTGTAATTGTGCTGTATAATGACAATACATTTGAATCTAATTTAATATAATATGGAATAAAGGGAAGCAGTGATTGCTGGCTGCTTTGCCAGTGAGACAAACTAAAGCCAAGGCTATCAGCCTACAGACTAAAGACACACATAAACAGTAGGCTTCTAGGCTATGTATTAAAAATAAATTCACAAGCCACACATGACACTTCTTGGAAGCCATGAGTATCAGGGAGTTCAATCTGAGGAAAAATGGTTGAAAGGTTCAATTAAGTTAGGTGTAAAAAGAAAATTTAAAGAAATCTAAATCTAATCACTATCATTTTGTGAGTGCAGGAACAGGCATCATCATTACCCCTGAAATCAGACCAGTGGAGTATGAGATATTGCTTGAGACAAATTAATGAATATGTTGCCCTCCCCTCCCCAATCAATCAAGTGTGATATTCTAAATGCTGGAACGTACTGGCAAAATGTCCAATTCCCCCAAGTCTGGTAAGAATCAGACAAGCAGTGGTTTGAGAGTTGACGGTGGGCCAAATGAACGGATGGAGACCAATTCATATCCCCCCCGCTTATACTTCCATTGTGTAGTGGATGAAAATGTAAAAGTCTCTTGGCAGTTGGCACAAGCAAAGAATATATAATATAATCTTTGTAGAGATATTGGGTTTAAGGCCAACACAAGCCAATATAATTTGTCAAGTATGTTGATTTGATCTTGGAACGTATTCATACAATTTCCATCATGATACACTTAAAATGTACTCAAGAACTTGACATCCTTCAACCATGGCAGGTGAACAATTATACGGCACGAGTTTGAAGGCTCCCCTTTTTAAGTGTCGCTTTGGGATCAGCTGGTGAGGCTGGTCGGGGGTACAAAGCCTGGTTGTAGTCAGAGCCGGGGCTGTGAGCCCATTAGCAAACACAGTCATATATAACTTCACGGCACAGGGGCGTGAATGACGAGACCACATGAATACATGACAGACACGGACACTGACAGACTCACACACAAATGCACAATATTTCACACAGACACACTAATGCCTTGTCTCCACTAGCCAGGGTTTAGCCGTGGTACACAAGCCGTGTTTTAGCTTGTGTACCACAGTTGCTGTTGTGAATTTTGAAAGGTTGCCTAGCAACCGGAGAGTTTACAAGAAACGCAATGGAGACACAAACCCAACCATAGATACCGTACCATGCTAGACCATGGCTATAGACCCAGCCAGGTTGAACATAGCTAATGGAGACAAGGCAAAACATGTACATGCCCAACTGCATGTGTGGGCGCGCACACACACACGCGCGCACACACACACACACACACACACCGTTTTGTATATGTCCTCGGTGGAGTCATCACATTTCTGCTGAATGCACTCCTCCAGGTGGTAAATGCGCAGCTTCAGGTTGAAGTTATCCTTCTTCAGATCCGAGATTTGCTGTGGGGAGGATGAGGCAGAAACACATTTACATACTCAGCCATCGAGATGGAAAATGTGATGGAGAATACTAAACCCGTTGTTTATTCACATGCTTTACTATATTAGACGTTTTTAACAAAGGAAAGCAACCACAGCAAATTAATGAGGTTAAAAATAATAATAATAATAATAATAATAATAATAATAATAATAATAATAATAATAATAATAATAATAATAATAATAATAATAATAATAATAATAATAATAATAATAATAATAATAATAATAATAATAAACAGAGCTGCTGAGCGATTGGTCCTTGGGATAAAAGCAGGAATGTACCATGCCCCAGTGGACAGAGGGAGAGTGAGTTAGCATGGCAGTGTTAAGAGGCCTGTGTACATGGCTGTGGTTACAGAGTGTGTGTGTGTGTGTGTGTGTGTGTGTGTGTGTGTGTGTGTGTGTGTGTGTGTGTGTGTGTGTGTGTGTGTGTGTGTGTGTGTGTGTGTGTGTGTGTGTATGTGTGTGTGTGTATGTGTGTAAGAGAGAGGGGGGGGGGGTCCCACGGCAGACTGTGTGCATCATTGTACTCCAGGACCATAACAGCGTACATCTGGTACTTGGGGGGGGGGGGGGTTGGGCATAGGGGGCAAGAGGAGCGGGAGGCAGGAGTCTGGACCACTGGCTCTACAAACCTCTAATCATACAGGCCAGGCAGGCAGGCAGGCAGACAGACGGTAGTGCTGGGGAGAAATCTGAGTGTACATACCATTGCAATGCTGACATGGCTTCAGGCCACCTTTCTCTACTCCCACAACTCTACACTTCTTAAAGAATGTCCATACATGGCTGGTTACCCTGCTCAGGCTTTGGCCCCGACCGAGGAAGGTTTATTGGAATCGTAATATCCTACTTAATACTGCCGGGAAACTCTTGGCCGGGAATGGTCCCCTTTCCCACTCAAAAAACAACAAAGTGTGCGGGTAATTACAATAACTTGTGTAGCAGCCTAGATATTACACTGGAAATTGTCTTTAGAATATCCCCGAAAAGGATATCCTCGACCTAGGGTAAAGCACTCAAGACTGTAGGGGTGGGGGGGAAATCGATACGTAGTAGTATCGCGATACTTTGCGTGGTGATACTGTATCGATACAGGGACGCCAAGTATCGATATGTAATTATTCATTAAAAAAAAATTATAAGGAAGTTGCATTGTTCATTTCAATATCTGTAATAGTACAGTAGTCCACACACACGTGCATTCAGTTAAGTTGGAATATGACTGTAATACAAACAGTTGTTTGTCAGGTACATGCAACACAGATTACAGTGTTTACTGTTTACATCGGTCTGCTTGAGAAAATACCATGTTCTGCAATAAAAATGATTGAAGTGAGATGAACAGACCGAACTTTATTTTATTAGATAAAACATGTTGACAAAGTTTTACTTTGCAGTTGAAAAAAGGTACCGGTAATAAATTAAATGTGATAAGAAAGATTAAAGAAATTCGCAATACTCAGCGTATCGCAATATATTTAGTATCGCGATACTATCGTATCGTGATGCTAGTATCGTGATAGTATCGTATCGTGAGGTCTCTGGCGATTCCCACCCCTACAAGACTGTGTGTCCATGTAAGAGATGTGCAACAATAGTCCTTTTCACTTGGTGCGACTCACTCACTTTCTCATAGTCCTTCATGGTGAAAGTTTTGATGGGGGACATCTTATCTGGGAAGGGTGGAGCTGTGAAATAAAAAGGAGAGAGGAGGTCAGATTACATGCCGACGTGATTCATTTCTAATACGGCACACGATGGCGTGCAGAATCCCCCCTTGGCATAGCTCACAGTGATGATTCACTCTTGTACTCCCTTTCTCAGTCCTACACAGTATCTCCAGGCTGGAACAGCTCTTAAAATGTCTTTCTGTCCTGTTTCAACTAGTTTTTGCTTGTTTTAATCTACTTTTACTCAATATACTATACCAGGGCTATTCAACTAAATTGTTCAGGGGGCCACATTGTCAGAAACCCAAGGGGCCAGGGGCCGGACTGCCACGGCGCCTCCCCGTGCTATGAATATATGTACACTTGACACAACACGCAACCACATTTTCACAACTTTTATTTAAAGGGGAACTATTTTACTATTTCTTTCACTATTTGGGCACTTTTACACAATTCCTGTGGGTTTATGGAACACCTCTGTAATATTTATTTTTTTAATTCATTGTTTTGTATTTCTAATCAAGTACTCAAAAACACGTTTTGAGCCTGGGCTCCAACCACTGTGGGAACTGTGTGGAAACTCAGCTGATTATCATGCAGCAGTGTCTCTCTGACATCACAAATCAGCACATTTTCAGATGACTCAGTTCAGTGAGGGTGAATATTGAGAGAGGAGAATTGGAAGAATGCGCCAATATGAGAATTAGAGACATAGATCATATTAATATAAGTCCACATAGCTAGGAAACAATGCTAAACACTGAAAAAGGCCATTTATAAGATCCCCTTTAACTACATTGCAAAAGTAGTATACTTTTCAAAACAAGTGCTTCATTTATGTGCAACAACTGCAACATCTCCTCTTCAACATTTCAATATAAAAATAAAATAAAAAACAAACAAGTGCATGATGTGCATATGAACATTCTAACATCAACACTTGAACAAAAAAACACATTTATAGTGCAGCTGAGCTTGTGAAAAAGTGCTTCATGTCTGTGCAACAACAGCAAATCACAGCATCTTATTAGCACTTATTGTCGACTCTTAACTCTCAAACATCAGGGGGGTGGGGGGAAGACAGGCCTAGCCTACATACACACATCTAATGAGAGCGATTGCACTTCTTTGACTGGGCAATGGCAGAGAAAGAGGGTTCATAGGAAGTGAGGGCTACCCGCAAACAGTGATGCAAATGCTCATTTGTCAAGGAGGCATGGTTGCTTGTTTTAATGTGAGAGAAACTGGATTCACAGGTGTATGTTGAGCCAAACATTGTTAGCACAGATATTGCCAGCGTTTTTATTTTGGGGAATGTCTTGACATGAATACACTTTATCCAAAATGTTGTGGTGGGTTCATTCTCAAGTGCCTGCTTCAGAGCAGATGATGCTTGCATGTCAATTATTTCAAGTTGCAGGAGACCTTCATCAATGTGAAGTGATGCAAGGAACTCTTGTCCTTTTGTGGAAATAGCAGCTACATTGGCAAATGGGTTGCTCACAAAATGCATCAATTATCTGGACATGTCAAATTCATCAAATCAACTTGCAAAGTTTTCCCTCAATTTATCAATGAAATCTGTCATTAATTGAGTGACTTTTGGCTCAATTGTGCGTGTTAACGTTGACATGAAAAAAAAGTAAAAAAAAAAATAATAATAATAAATATTTAAAAAAAAAAAAAAATTATTTATTTTTATTATCATGTAATCTTTGGCGGGCCGGTCAGAATCATCCCGCGGGCCGGATCTGGCCCGCGGGCCGCCAGTTGAATAGCCCTGTACTATACTGTTAGCTACTGTGTTGTGTTGTCTGTTTTATTGTTTTTTGCTTTTAATTCTGTGTGAAGCACCTTGTGATTTTGTATCTGTGAAAGGTGCTATACAAATAAACTTTACTTTCTTATTTACTTACTTACAACTGTAACCAATTTACTGACCTCCACGACCAGATTTGTTGGGGGGAGAGGAATGCAACAATAACTTTGAATTGCATGTATACATCTTATCACAATTTCACAAATGACCAAATATTGAGCTTGTCTGAACATGTATGAATTATGCGGGGGTATAGTTATCAGAATAGTGAAACAATCTATTCTGCAGATGGGAACCATACTTTTATAGCTAAGTTTATTGTCGTGTCCATGGACACCAGTGACAGACGCCATGAATTATTTAACTTTTTCCACCTCATTTCTGGTTCTTATTATTTGTAGACTAGACTTAAAATTATATGGGGCACAATTAATATAATATTATTCATTCAATACGTTAAGGGGAAATAATATGAGTGTAAGTAGCACTGGTATGTTTGTTTAGTTACATCCGTTTACTTCCTCTTGGGGAAGAAATGTTTTGACAGTGAAACAGTCATCCAACTCTGCAGGAGTGTGTCTCTCTCTTAAGTACACAAACACACATGCACGCCATGCACAACCAACCCACATACACACTCTACTTCTCAAAAGGGCTGCTCCTTCTTAGTTGACAAGTTGATTACTCTGTCCATTTCTTAGCCAACCAAGACTATTTTTATAAATTTTTCCATGCTGAATGTGTTTGTGGTAAGCATGAGATTTAAAGAGCTCCTTCAGCGCGATTGCATGTAAAGAAAGCTCAATTTTACAGACTTGTCAGCTGATAACTTATTTAAATCAAGCACAGCCCTAACTCTGAGGCATGTACAGTACACAAACAAATATATACACGTCAATAGTATATACTAGTAAATTAAAGAGAGAGAGAGAGAGAGAGAGAGAGAGAGAGAGAGAGAGAGAGAGAGAGAGAGAGAGAGAGAGCGAGAATCTTTGTCTCTCTGCAGACGGATCTGAGGTGAGAGCTGTTGGAAAGCTTCCCGTTCAGACCAGGTCAGTGACCTCAACTTCCAGGTCAGTGACCTCAACTTCCACCAATCGCTGCTCATTCACTCTAAACATGTCAACACCACATTTCACAAACACCAATCTCTCCTCCTCCTCACAGTCTGACAGCAAGACAGGAAGAGCCTCATCCTCCTCTCTCACAGCAGCCGCCTCTCGTCCTCATTAGACCTACGTTTCCACCCCGCTGTCTTCGCCGCTTTCTCAGGTGGACTTTGCTTTCCCCGCCCCCCCCCCCCCTTTTTTTGTGTGTGTTTCTAATTGTTTTCACGGTCATGAAACCGTCATCTGCTATGCTGAGATAGTGCTGCAGTCCTGAGTACTGAGGTCCACTGTCACAAGTTGCGATGCAGTTTCCAATTAGATTTGACAGCTACTACGGTTTCTATAAGAAATAGTAAAATATTAGAGGAGCACCGATTGCAATTTTCTTGGCCAATTCAGATTTAAAAAATGCAATATATACATACTGTATATAATATACTATATATATTTATTTTAAATCTGACCTGCCAAGGGCGGCTAAGTGGCGCAGTGGGCAAGGAGCTCGCCACTAACGCAGGAGATGCTGGGTTCGAGCCCAGCTCTCGGCGTTGCTTTCAGTTTAGCTGGTCGTTCATACTAATACACATTGGCCGTATTAGGGGGTGGGAAACTGATGGGTGGGGATCGGGCGTTGTGGACAGCAACTCCTACAGGTCGGTTGGTGCGCATGCGCAGTAGAATCAGGAAGTGTCGGGGGCAGCATGAGCCTCCCACGCGTTACTCCTCGCCACTGAGAGATCGAGCTGCGCAGGTGAAAAGATGCGACTGCTGTTGCCTGTTACCTCAAGTACCGGAGGGGACTTGTGCTATGTATGACTTAGTCCACATTGCAGCCGGCTTGTGGGAGGCAAGAAACAGCGTTCGTGACAGGGGAGGGTTGAATTGGATGATACAAAATTGGGATGGGAGAAAAACAAAAAGAGAAAAAGTGGATACAAAAAAACCAATAATAATTGAATTTAATCAAATGTTTTTAGCGACTCAGCTGACAAGACACAGGAGCGGGAGAGGGAGAGACACTAACTTGTCGCTAAACCACTCAACCAATTCTGCTCATAGCTGCCTATCTTTGCCTTAGTTACACATATTACAAATTGCAAGCTTTACATCTCTTTCACTCACGGTGAAGAGCATCCATTCCACGCCAACAACATGTTGTGTGTCAACAACATTGTGCAGCGCATGCGTGTAAATGTGACCAGCGTTGGAATTGGATATGCCGAGACTGCTCAGCCAGTCACTGGCCCTGGCCCGATCGACCGGTGCCCCTCCAGCTACAACCATGATTTTGACATGAATCCATTTTCCCTCGACTGTGTGGTTGCTAAGTGCAGAAGCAGCTATAACTGTCTCAGGTGTCCAGTTACCTAGGGGATCTACAGCGGACACAGACAGCTCAGCTATGCTAAATGTGTGTTCCATGTGTGTTTGTCCAGAACAGTCAGCTAGATAGGAAGGAACTCAGGATGGATTCTCACCTGGAGTCAATAAATCAGTTGTTTACATGCTCTGTTGGGACTAGGGCTGTCCTCCACTAAATCAATTCTTAGTCGACTAAGAGATTTTGTCAACCAATTGATTTAATAGACAAATCCGTAGAATTGTGTTTCCTACCGTTCAAAACAGATACACAGCGAATAAATAACAGCATCTAATTGTAACAAAGCTTAGGTTCAATCGGTTGTATTTTACAATCACAGTAAAAAAGCATCTAGTGCTAACCAGAGATTTTCTTATCATTCTTTCAGAAAATTATTCATTCAGCATGGAGAAAAGTCTTAGTCAACTAGGGGGGGGGGGGGCAGTCCTCATTAGTACAGGAGGACAAAACTATGACTGAGAAAAAAATAAATTGTATAATGAATCCATCCTTCAGATGGATAACATTACAAGTCTGTTGTAAGCTTTCAGAAGAGTAATGTCTTCAAATCTCATTATCTAAAGATCAAATGTTGTGTACATTCATAGTTAAAGGAACACAGTGACCAACATTATGGAAAATGGCAATGCGCTTACCATCTTCTCCAGAGTCAGACAAGAATATAAGATACCAATTTCCTCTCTGTGCGTTCACGCCATTCAGTAGAACGCTGTTGGTGTGTTCCTTTAACCCTTTCACTACAGAAGGTTAACCTTTCACTACCGAACCTTCTGTAGTGTGGTAGTGAACGGGTTAACCCTGACGTGTGGCAGTGAAAGGGTTAACCTTCTGTATTGTCGCAGTGAAAGGGTTAACCATTTGGTAGTGTGGCAGTGAAAGGGTTAACTATGAATGTACACAGCTGTCACAGCACTTGATCTTTAGATAATGAGATTTGAAGACATTACTCTTCTGAAAGCTTTATTTCCCATAATGTTGGCATGTTCCTTGTTCCAGTAAAGGTTTGTAGTTTGAATTGGATAACACTCACACCACAAGAGATGGATTTACAATACAAATGTATTAGCAGCAAGTATATTAGCTGTTCAAAAACGTTCGAATGAACTTAAAATAGTCCTTCGTCTCAAGGCTTCAATTAACGTCACCTTGAAGTCCCTCATCACAATGCCTCAGAGGAAACAACAGGCACGAGGAAGTCACCGCAATCTAACATCAGTCTTAATTAACACACAGGGGGAATAATCTAAGATGGATGAGAGAGCCAGAGAGAGAGAGAGAGAAAGACATGTGGATGGAACAAAGGAAGGTCTGCGGTGTACATACCTGTCATGTTGTCAATGTCCATGGAATAGTCTCCAGCATCTATGGAGTCTGGCAGTCTGGATATGCTGCAGCTGAGAACAAAAGTATTCCATTAGACTCTAGAGGAACACAGCCAAGTCAATATCGAACCTTTGGGAGTGAAACATTGTAAGGTTTCGCTGCAGACAGTCTTTTCAAAATAACCTCCACAAAACCACAGCCAAGTTACACCCCCCCCCCCCCCTGTTATCTAACCCAGTTTAGGCGACGCTCTTTGCAATCTAAGTATCTTTGTTATTCTGTTGTCTGATGTTCATACATTACTCATGCTGGCCAGTTCCTCTGAGCCCTAAGGACACTCCATAAATAGCTGGAGAATGGCTCTCTTGCTTCATTCACATTCACTCTGACACCGACTGTTTGCCTCTGCCCGCTGCTCACTGTTTACCTCCGTGTGTGTGTGTGTGTGTGACTGTGCGTGTGTGTAAATGACCATGTGCCAGTGGCAGGCCAGCCTAGCTCGCATGTTCATGACGGTTGGAGGGACAAGGTGCCGTGGAGCTGAGCAGCAAGTGGACTGCATATAGAGGGCTTTCATTGGTAGACAAACTGACTACTGTGGTCCTCCTGGTCGGCCAATCAGCACGCGGTGATGAGAACAGTAGTGGTACTCACAGAGGCAACACAATGCTTCAAACAACAACAACAACACACATCTGGATCGTTATGACACAGACAGGAACAATTACTGTTACGTTTGTACAGCCTACAACTAACAAGGCATATTAATAACCATTTGAGTGAGAAATTCACAGGAGGCCTTGAACGTTCACATACTCCTTTTACATATCTGTACTAGGGATGCCCTGATCACATTTTTTGCCACCGATAACCGATCTTCTATGAGCCATATCGGCTGATACACTGCTGATACCGATCATTTTTGGTTTTGTTACTTGTTGTTACTCTTACCGTCATGCACTTGTCCTAATATACTAACCTACACTGTAGCACCAACATTGTAACCAACATTGTTACTCAACTGATAGAGTTGTGAAACTTGTGCCCTTCTGATGACTTGTCATACAGAACTTGTAAGTCGCTTTGGATAAAAGTCAGCTAAATGACTAAATGTAATGTAAATACCCATTGTTCAATTAATAAACTGTATGTATGCCTCACTGTGTGGAAGAGACTGGGATCATTCTTTTGTGCAAGGCAACATCAGGCTTGACTTAAAACATTACTTTCCTAACTTAGTGAAACTAAATGTAACAAATTAACACAGATATAAATGTACTGAATTGTTATTTCTTATTTGATCGATTATATATATATTTTTTACCGATACCCGATCCAGCTATTTTAGTGAATGTCGGCTGATACCGATCGCTGGCCGGTCGATCGGGGCATCCCTAATCTGTACTGTAGATATTATTTACATTTTGTCATTTAGCTGACGCTTTTATTCAAAGTGACATACAGGTTCTGTACGATAAGTCAGCAGAAAAGTTACGACTCTTACAACTGAGTAACAATGTTCATCAAACAGTGCTGAAACTTAGGTGCTGCAGTGATGTATATTATCCCTTACACTCTGACTCTTACTAGTTACGCTGCCAGTATGACTACTACCACACTGTCTTTACTCTTTTATACCTTTATCACTGAATGTACATATTAATAGTACTACAACTCTGTACATATTACATCTGATTAGCACTACTAATTTATATATTTTATACCCAGTTTAATCACCTGTACATTCATGTATATTACTATTGCACTTTACTGTTACATTTGCACTCTGGTTGGATGCAAAACCCTATCTTTGTTGTACTGTACTTGTGCTGTATAATGACAATACATTTTAATCTAATCTAGCCTAATCTAAAAAATTCCACTGAAAAAAGGAATTGCCATGTTTTCTTTTTTAAAGGCTGGAAGGAAAAACGCCCTTCTATTCTATTCTATTGGACAAAGTAAATGTTCTACCGTGCAAATGGCTATCATGAAGCAAAGCAGCAGTACATGGTAGTGAGGTTAAAGAGTTAACACGCTTGTTAGAGGACATGATCTACATCTCTAATGACCCCTCTTATAGCTACCTTTTTCAACAGCGAATGAACACCCGGCGAGCTGGAGCCAATTATTCTTGACTTGAACATGACCTACTGAGTGTCCATGCTGCAGTCTCAACCCTGCGTCCCTGACTCTTGACTCTAATAATATAATGCCCCGCGCTGAATGACTTCCTTCCCCTGTCACACTGGTAGTACAGCTGCTCTCTGCCGCTTCCCTGCTCTGGCCTCTGGCAACAGCCCAGCCAACGATGAGTTACTCTTTCTGACCAGGGCTTAGGCATAAGGCAACAACAATAATAGTAGTATTGTACATTGTATAGTGTTTGCTCTTTATTCTTTTTTTTTTTTTTACTATATGAAGCACAATCTCAGGAGGCTCATACAGAACCAAGCATTTCACTGTAATGTAGGTACATGTACCTATGTGACAAATAAAACAAATCTTGAAACTAGTCATTTAGCTCTGCTCCATTTCCATTTGGCTGGAAGAATTCTGGATGGTGAGGCAAAGACACTAACATCAGCCACCAAAGCTCTCAAAACACTTAGAGTGAAGTAATACAATGGTCACCATTCTCTTCGGTTCAAATAACAAACTCAGCAAGACCGACGGCTTCTCGGTTGCAGTGGGTGACAATATTATCACAAGGAAAGATGAAATTACCTACCTGGGTTCCATCCTAGAGGCTAATCTTTCCTGTGACAAAATGGCATCCAATGTAATAAAAAAAGTCAACCAACGAACGCGATTCTTGTACCGGATCTCCTCTCTGGTAAACAAGAATACCCTGAAGACTCTAGCAGGAGCACTCATTCAAGGGTACTACGACTATGCTTGCACCTCATGGTACCAAAGCACCTCAAAGGCACTAAAAAACAAATTACAAACATCTCAAAACAAGCTAGTCAGACTACTGCTTGACCTAACTCCTAGAACCCACCTCACCCCTGCCCACTTTGACAACCTAGGATGGCTTAGAGTAGACGACAGAGTACAGCAACTTGCAATGGGCCTGGTCTACAAGATACACTACGCGACCAAGGTACCCATGTACATGTCAAAATACTTCCCAAAGGTCAGTGAATACCACAATCACAACACCAGAGGGAGCTCCACAAATCATGTAAAACCCAGATTCGGCTCAAACAAGGGACTAAACACGTTTCGCAATTATGCCACATCAATGTGGAACGCCCTACACAAAGCTGTAAAGGAATGTGAATCACTACCCACTTTGAAAAACACTCAAAACACCTACTTGAGACTGCAATTCGAAACTGGCCCCTACAAATGTCCTAACCTAGTTGTACAGTAAATGACCAAGTAAGGCTTTGTCAGTATTCCAATGTACAGTGTAAAATGTGTGTGTGTCCCCTACCCAACCCCCCCCCCCTCCAATGTACAGCCCTCTCACCCAACCCACCCAACCCCACCCACCCAACCTCCTCCAATGTACAGTTTCTACGCCAAATGTATACACTCTTTTTCTGGACACTTTTGTATCACAAACAGTACTGTATTTGCAAATCTGATATGTCATAAATGTATAGATGTAGCAGTACTGTCTATCTGTATGTCATGTATGTCATATATGTTATGATGAATTGAAAATGGGGGACCCTGATGTAAACAAGACGAAAGTCTTTCTCTGGTCTGCATCCCCTTAACAATTGTATGTATTGAGCTGTACTGTACTGTACCCATTCTGCAATCTGTTAATAAACTTTTCAATCAATCAATCAATCAGCAGAGATACTGTGTAATCCTACTAGAAGCAGCGGATACACTGACTGACTGTGATGCTGCTCAGTACTGACTAATAGAACACACTCCACACACACAACCCCCTGCCTCCTCCATGTGTGAACTGAGAGGAAACACCAGGTCAGCAAAGTGAGTGAGTCGGGAGAAGAAGCGTACAGGCATTCAACAGTAACAGTCCCATGCAAAATCAAGCTACCGTTCAAACGCGTATGTAGAACAGATACACTGCGAATACATACCATGTAATTGTAACAATGCTTGGGTTGTGCCATGTTTTACAATTTAAAAAAGCAGCCAGGAAGATGAGAGCGATAGTAAACAAACAATGACTTCCTCTTTTTTCACATTGTCCAGTTCAAAATACTAGATACAGAGTACAAAGCACAATAACAACATTACATAAGATGGGAAAGCAACCATAATTCCAAGAGGAAAGCGAGTGAATCAGGTTTCAGAATGCCAGAATAAGTCATTCATAGCGCGACCACTCACTCATATCGCTTACATCTTGGATTACTGCGACAGGCTTGCCACCTGGACGACCCGTTTTAATATACATGTGGCAACAACCCCTCTTTTTACTTATTTATTGGCGTACGTCATAGACAACGGAGTGACACAACACGAGCTACTGTACCACTCACAGTTTGATTGATTGAAAACTTTAATTAACAGATTGCAGAATGGGTACAATACAGTACAGCTCAATACACACAATTGTTAAGGGGATGCAGACCAGAGAAAGACTTTCGTCTTGTTTACATCAGGGTCCCCCATTTTCAATTCAGTGACATTTATGACATACATGACATACAGATAGACAGTACTGTCCCCATGTACAGTACAGAAACACACAGATGCTACGGTAGGCTAATAACAGCATAGCTACAGTTTAAATACAGTACCTTGCGAATATTTGAAGACTCGTGTACCAAAATCACACTCCCCTCGTGGCATACAGAAATAAAAACAACATGTCAATACGCACTGGCAGACAAACACCCGTTTAACATGCTCAACTGAACCGATCACTTCCGCCCTCTTTAGCAGAAGCAGTTTACTGACAGTTATGACATATCCGCCACAGTTAACATACCGGCTGCACAGTGGGCTGGATTTCAATCAGTAACCGCAACAGAAGAGATGAATCAAATTCAGAGTGACAACAATACACAGCAAGCCATCCATCCGGACCGAGACAGAAGTTAAGATTAGACTCAAACAAATGCCATTATTTAAACTGTGGTAGTATTATTTGTATACAAGTAGCTAACGTTACAATTAAACAATCAAACTGACACGTCGGCTAGTTCAACATAAGGGCAACGTTACGTTAACACAAGTGTTTGTTATTATATCCCAGTAACGTTAGCTAGCTAGGCAGGAGGACCCCATCTAACGTTACTGCCCCAGACAGTGTGCCCCACTACACTCGTTAGCTCGCTGGCTAACGTTAGTCCTCTTCTTACCTTCCGTTGATATCAACGGGAAGCGTCTGGTCTTCCCCCATGACCGAATCCATTTTTTTTCACCAATACCACGCGTTATTCGTCCTCTACCTAAAGCAATAGCACATTTTACATACCGCCCTCTCTATATAAACTTTGAAAAGCGAGGACACAATTCAAAACAGTCGACGGTGCCGCCATTTTGATATGGTAGACGTCACCACTGCTGTTGGAAATTGAACAGGAGCAGCAGCAGGATGGAGGCGGGCCGTGGCCAAGTGATTGGTCAAAACATATACAAAATGTTCAGTGATTGGTGTGTGCCAGAATGGGGGCGGGCGGCACATCATTTGTTATTTTGAGACTCTCGGTGTATAAATATGTCAAACGGATCAACTTTATTTTAGCTGACTAGTCGTATATATGGCAGAACAATTGATTGAAAACTTTAATTAACAGATTGCAGAATGGGTACAATACAGTACGGCTCAATACACACATTTTCAATTCATAATGACATTTATGACATACACAACATACAGATATAAAAATCTAATCTAATCATCTATAATCTAATCATGACATTTATGACATACAGTACTGTTACATTTGTGTATTGAGCCGTATTGTATTGTACCCTGATGTAAACTGATGGAACTGGAACTGATGTACAGTTCCTGATGAATTGAAAATGGGGGACCCTGATGTAAACAAGACAAAAGTCTTTCTCTGGTCTGCATCCCCTTAACAATTGTGTGTATTGAGCTGTAGGGCCTACTGTATTGTACCCATTCTGCAATCTGTTAATAATCTGTAGACCGTTTTCGCCTAAAGGTACATGCCTAAGTAAATGGAAGATTGCTCCACTTCTGCAAGGTCAATTTGCATGTTCTTGGTGAACATCTAGGGACCTGGGGGTATGTATTTCCAGTGTCAGAAATATTGTGTCTGTTACTAGGCTGAGTAAATTGTAATGAATAAATTAATTATGATTAATTATGATTTATGATTTTGATGATGATCAAAAATTGATACATTTTCTGATAAATGCTCATTCACCACCTTATTGAGATCATGTGTACAAAAAAGCTAAGCAAATGAACCGCAGGAAGATGATTAAACAGAAGGATTTGTAGATACAGTAATTAATGATAATCAACTTTAATTATAAATCCATATTTGACCTTGAACTTGACCTTGACCTTATTATGGCCAAATCATACATCTATGGATAGGGGAAATGCTCCTCTTTCCAATGGCAGGGTTGAATCTGGATTTAGTCATTTCTTGCGGTTTTTATGATAATTAGCATTTTCCGATAAATTTGTATTTCCGATAAAACATATAAAACATCGGTAAAAATGAAAATATACACTTTGACTACTGTTTTTGATAGGGTTATGGTCTTTACTCTTGGCTACAATTTTTTTTTTTTAAAACATTGACCTCTTAACATCCAAGGGCCCACATGTGGACGATTCTTTGCCGACCTCTAGTGGCTCGGGTGTGCATTTCTTTTAATACAATATATAGATAGAATTAAAGCCCTATTTGTTGCCTGTCGATTGCCCTTTCAGGTGGCATGTAGCTTATTCCCAGCGGAAGAGTGCGTCGCGTGCTTCCGCGTTTTCTCTGATTGGCCATGACGCCCATGTGACCACGGCAGCGCGAGAGAGCTGCAGCGCGGAAATAGGCTGTCTATTGCCTCGCGCTGCAGCGCGGAAATAGGCTGTCTATTGTCATTCTCTAAGACAAACTCTAACCTTAACCAGCTCCTTAACAGCGCCTAAACTTAACCCTTCTAACCTTAACCAACTCCGAAACAATGCCTAACCTTAACCTTAACCTTAACCATGCCTAACCTTAACCTTAACCATAACCAACTCCGAAAGAATATTGCCATTCTCTAAGACAAACTCTAACCGTAACCAGCTCCTTAACAGCGCCTAAACTTAACCCTTCTAACCTTAACCAACTCCGAAACAATGCCTAACCTTAACCTTAAGTTAACATGCCTAAACTTAAACGGCGAAAGAATGCATGTTAAAAAAAAAAAAAAAAAAAAAAAATTGAAGGGATTCGAACTTGTCACCAACGGACCGCAGGACCGCAGCACAACCAGTTGAGCTAAGTGTCGAATGAAAATCATCTGGGATTACGGCTACATAATGCCGCAAGCTCTGCCGCAAGCTCTGCCGCTCCGCTCTGCGGCTGCTTAATGCTGTGTTTCCTCTATTCATGTTGTGTTTCCCCTTTTTTGCTTGTGTTTAAAAGGTTTATCTTTTCATGTTTCCCTTAACACATCCTGCGCCAAAAACGTTGTACAACGTGATTCAAGTGCATGCTAATTCTGCCATTCCACGGCGTACGACGTTATTGAGATCATATTTTATTTTTTCGCCATGGTATTCAGAATGCCCTCACGGAGCTTGGTCTGATACAGTGGGAGCCTGCACAACTCTGCAACGCTTCAATACTGCCGCCTGGTGGATGATCGGCGAGTTGCAACCGGAAATGGATCTCTGGAGATTTCCGTGCATCTGGCAAATGCGTCCGCCACTCACATATTGTTGCGGGACTGTAGACACACGTCCGTGTGTAGCGATCGCTGCCATAACGTAATAATCAATATGATTTGGGCGTTTATTATGATTATACAAACCGGAAAAGGATCTAGGAGATCACCGTCAAATAAGTGGGATCTTTTTCCTCCAGTCTCATCGGCGAACGGTAAGAGGACGCTGACGTCATTTTCAGCGTGAGTGTTTATTATTATTCATGCAAACTGCTCTGATCAATATATCACCCATACTACATAAAGCATTTACTGACGATCACAGAATTATAAACGACCCCCCCCCCCGTTCATCCGCGCATGATCAGTCATAACGTTTAGGATCATGTAGTTGACATTTTTTATATAGCGTGTATCGCCAACAAACGGCAGTTGATAATCTATATATGCGTTTATGCCTATAACTAGCGTTCTAGGAATTACTGCAGAAAACGATAAAAACATATTTATATTCTAGACAGTATTTTCGTATGAATCTATGAATGAAAAAGTAAAACGTTCCTACATCCTGAACGATAGATAATCGATGTTGAATGGGCCATAGTAATGTCAATTTAGCAATACAATTTAAAAAGTTATAGCCCTGCAAAGAAGGTAAACATCTCCATAGGCTTAGACTGGTGGCAGTGATCATACATTGATGGATATAAGCGTGGCAGTTAATGTGTTAAGGTTCATCCCTTTACATGTTTTCGTAAGTGTTGATATCTTTACATGTGTTTCCTTTAAGGGTTAATCCCTTTACATATGTTTTTAATAGTGTTAACATCTTTTCATATGTTTCCATTAAAGGGTGGTTCCTTTACATATGTTTTCCTTTTAGATATTCCCTTTACACATGCTTTTATTTATGATGTGAGTTTTCTTTTACTAATACTTTGTAATGTATGTACCAGCTGGCATTCATTAGTAATCACAGGCACTATTTAGACCTGCCCGTTTCTCACACTCATTGTCGCGCCATTGTATTGATTTTCATTGCATTGTTTTGTCATTGTTTTGTTACCACAGTTGTGTTCGGTCACGTACTCACCTTGTCACCAGTATTTCCCAGTGAGTCCGTTCCTTCTTAGTCCATATTTTTCCAGAACTGCTGAGTTTTGTTTTCGGGTTGTACAGTTCGCTTGCAACTGTATAGTAAAAGCCTGTTCATCTTCATCCCGTCGTCTCTGCCTTTTACTCTCTGCTTGTGTTCCTGCATTTGGGGTCTCCTCTCCTATTCCCACACCAAACCCTCACACCCACAGCCCAAATGGAATGATAAAAAAAAATATTATACTTTTTTTTTCAACTATTTTTTTTTCATAGTCGACTAATAGTCGACCATCTGCTCATTTCGGCCAATCAAAGTTGACTATCCAAATCCTTAGTTGGGGACAGCCCTTTTCGTCAAATGTTACTGCTTAGTGAACAACGTGAGGCTGCCTGGAGATATAGCTCTAAGGTGGAAGAACTGATCAGCAGAGGGAAGCAGTAATCTAACAACTGAGAATTTCAAACAGTAGGCTATCTTTCCTTCTTTCAGATTTTTGATACACTGTTTCTCCATCAAGAAAGCTTTTTCATAATTTGGATGGCATTTTACTAACTTCAGTGTCAACCAAGAATGATATGCAATTCGAAATTGGCCCCTGTAAAAAAAAGAAATGGTGGAGCTGAAAAAGATAGAATTAAAAAACAAAAACAACAAGTGACTTGCTGCAAAACATGCTGGTGATGTAGAGTAGGACAGTTTAATTGGGGGAGAGACAGAGAGAGTGACAGACAGACAGACAAACAGACAGACAGACAGACAGACAGACAGACAGACAGACAGACAGACAGACAGACAGACAGACAGACAGACAGACAGACAGACAGACAGACAGACAGACAGACAGACAGACAGAGAGAGAGACACACAGCGAACAGGCTCTTGGAATGGGTGTCTGGGAGGAAGTGGGGGGTCTTTCGATGTTGATTAAACGGCAAGCAACTAATGTCATGAGTGTTGTGTACTGACGTGCCACACTGTTACGTGGTTACGTCATAGGAGCTGACGCTGCGCGTTCACTCCAGAGAATGCATACGGAGAGCGAGTCAAGTGCGCAGAGTTGATTCTTAACTTCGGGGTCATCTGTATTTTTTAGGAAATCCCTGAACATGATATTGCATTGGTTTGTGATAGATTATTAGTTACTGGGTATTTCAAAGTACCTCATATTTGGTACCATTTTGAAGCTAACAACTAGGGCTTTCCAATGATATAAAATAAGTGTATGATTATCATCATAATTTTTATTATTATGGTTCATATGTATAGTTGCACTTGAACTTGTTGAAATTAAACTTGGAAGATAAAACATTTATTAAATAAAACTTTCCTTGCTTATATCAGATTTATGTGTAATGAATGGAATGTAGACACCAGGGGCGTATCTAGACCCAGCACTTCAGTAGGGCACAGAAGGGCACCAAAAAATTTGGCCGGTTTTGGCCGGTTTGTGGGCGAAAATGGGTGGATTTTGTAACTATTTTTTTTTAACTTTATTTCGGTTTTAGGGTTAGGTTAGGGTTATGTTATTTAATTATTTTGGGGAGCCAGCCCCCCAAACTCCTGAAATGCATAGAAATCTATGAAATAAATAAAACAATCTGACATTTATATTAAAAAGAGCTAGCCACCCAAACCCCTAAAATACATAGAAATCTATGCATTTTGGAACAGTTACTATATATATAGTCAAGAAAGCATTTAGTCATACTTAAAGTTTAAAGTGCTTTACTTGCATTGAACATTGCATTGAACATTGAACATTGAGGAGACATCATTAGAAAGCACAATGTATGTTTCCATAGTTACGCAGATGACACACAATTGTACATCTCCGCTGAACCAAATGATCACACAGCTATAAACTCCATTTCCGCCTGTCTCTTAGCAATAAACAAATGGATGACGAACAACTTCCTAAAATTAAATGAGGGCAAAACTGAAATCCTACTAGTCGGTCCTATAACAAAAAGAGAAATGTTACAGAGCAATATGGGGCAACTTACTCCTTGGATCAAACCCGAAGTTACAAGTAAGTAACCTACACTGGCTTCTGGTAACATTTAGAATTGATTTCAAGGTCCTCCTCCTTATATACAAAGTATAAACATTGCGATCATCTACTACTGGTCTATTGAAGGTTCCAAGCCACAGTCTAAAGAAAATCAGGGATGCAGCCTTTGCTAACTATGCACCAAAGTTATGGAACACACTACCTATGGACATTAGGGAAGCTAGATCTCTTAATATTTTCAGAAATAAGCTAAAAACGTACCTCTTCACCATAGCCTTCTACACCCCGCTGTTGATTGTACTGTAGCACTATTTTACTCTGGCCATTCTATTGCATAATTTTACTATCTATTCTACTATTCTATTATTGCACTGTATTATTGGTGTGCAAACCAGTCAACTTACAAAAAAGAGCCTGTTGGAGGATTTCAACAAGATAAATGCAGTGTAAAATATTTCACTATAATATTTCAAAGCGAAGTAAAAAATATTATAATAATTATTTGATCATGTTAAATGATCATTTGATCGTGTTAAAAAAGGGAAAATAAAAAACATTTGTTAAAAAAAAAGATAATAATAATATTTTCTTTTATTTTTTTTATCACTGGGGCACAGATGATCATCAGTAGGGCACGTGCCCTACTGATAGTGGTCTAAATACGCCGATGGTAGACACTCTTGTTGGCAATATAGAACAGCTGACAGATTAGAAATAGCATATATTGTTCAAAAGTTATTAATTAATGAATGAAACTAGATTAGATAAAAAAATTATTACAAATATTTTCTTTACATATTGTGATGGTAATTATAAAACTTTCATGTTTGTGTTAAAAAATGTTCTTCAAACTTACCCCATTCTCTTCATAGAGCCCTGTCTTCCTCCATACTCTCTGCTGATCTAGACCCATCTTTCCTGGGTAGGGTGATAGCGTGAAGACCATGGCTCTCAGCTGGTGTTGATAGCCAGCGCTAGCATGGTAGCTAGCGTCGAGCAGCTAGGGCTTGTCGTCAATTCTAGGTTGATAAAATGAACTATGTTATATACGAATATGACCCACTAATGAATACACTAAATACAGCAAGGTGGCTATTTGAAAACACTGCATTTGCGAAATAAATAAGTCAATTGTGTTCACCGTAGCTCGCAGCTAGCAGCAACACAAAGCACGGCATCCTGGGTGAAATTCTTCGATCACATCGGCACTTTTGAAACAAGCTTTTTGAGTGCAAAATATGACCAGAATCTCTGGAAAAACATCTCACAAACACTATAGATGGTCATAAACGTTAACGAATGCTATAATAAGTCCAACAAATTAGTATAAATAAGCGGTCAGGTGGCGTAGCGGAGATTGCGCTCGTCACCAACGCAGGAGATGCTGGGTTCGAGCCCAGCTCTCGGCGTTGCTACCAGCTTGGCTGGTCGTTCATACTAATACAATTGGCAGTATTAGGAGGTGGGAAGCTGGTGGGTGGGAATCTGGTGTTGTGGACAGCGACGCCTACAGGTCAGGTCTCGACGCTTGCTCAGCGGGGCAGGAGTTGGTGGAGATAGCGTGCCCTCCCACACGTTACACTTCACCAATGGGAGTCCTCGCTGCCAAGTGAAAAAAGCGTCACTGGCTTGACGGCGCACGTCTCGGAGGAAGCGTGCGTTCAACATCAGGACACCCTTGTATCGACTCGTGGGAGAACATGCGTACAACTACCAGGTAGGGGAGGGGGGGAATTGGCACAACGACTAAATTGGGACGGGGAGAAAATCAGAGAAAAATAGGAGAAAGAGAAGGTTAAAAAAAAAAATTGTATAAATAGTACTTACAGTCGTTTCGAAATTATCAAACGTGTGTTGATTCCCCGGAGAAATTATTCTGTGACTCCTTTGCTCTGGGAAAAAATACTAAAAAACTCGACCTGGCGTCGACAGAGGCTTTTATAGAGTTCCGCTCAGAGCTGCGGACTAATACTTGCTGTGCGTGTGGTGGCCGGTCTTCCTAATATGGTCACAAAAAATTGTGTTCCTCCGCCAAAAAACGAACAGACAGTGTGGATCAGAATGACTACAGCGCCCTATGTCACGGCGCCGTGAGGCACGACCCATAAGAGTTTTAATGAAGTATTCAATATCTAACAATGGCGACGAGGATAAACTCCGAAGTTAAATCTGTATAGAGTTATCACGTTGTTCTTGAGACGAGAACATGGACAACTTGCCGAAGTTTGAATGCTACAATGAGCCGACTACACTGGGACCTAGGTGAACCAGGTGGCTAATGGCGTTTGAGCTTTACGCTAACGGGAAAGGGTTGATTCTGTCTGTCGGTGTGGACGCCATGGTGAGACAGAGAAGAAGGGCTATGCTCTTACATCATGCAGGTACGGACGTACAAGATGTATTCTCTACACTGCCCGACGGGGGAGGACCGACGGACTATGCTAAAGCTGTTAGGGCACTAAATGACTACTTTGTGCCGCAGGTAAACACTGCATTTGTGCGCCAAGCTTTCTACCAAGTGTCACAGAAACCGGGTGAAACTGTACAGCAGTTTGTGACGAGGCTTCGTCAGGCTGCCAGAGACTGTGCGTTTGCTGCGGACATTAGCAATCAAATAAGAGATGCGGTGCTGAGCAGGTGCACGTCAGACTATATGTACGGAGAAAGTTGCTGGAGGAACCACAACTGATGCTGCCGCGCATTTTGGAAATAGCAGCGCAGTGTGAACGAGTGGAGACGCAAATGGCGGCAATGAAAATGAGTGACGGAGACGGTGCTGAGGGGAGAGACGGTGAACCGTGTCTTCAAGAAGGAGGGAAAATTCCAGAAGTGGAAACCATCGCCTCGTGGAGATCGTGGAGAAGGAAAAGAGAAATCCAGTGTGCTACAGATGTGGACACGGGGATTATCTGGCCAATGATTCTGCATGCCCAGCTAAAGGACAGACATGCAGGAAGTGTAATGGAAAAGACCATTACGCGAAAGTCTGTAAATCAAAAGGTAAAGAAAGACAGACTGTGAGATGTGTTGAAACTGATGACCAGGACAAGTGGGAACAGAAAATGCATTTGTGGTTGAGGATTGTCACAAACAGGTAATTTATGACAAATAGGGAGTCCACACGTGATAACAATATACTCAAATCAAATACTGAGAGGGTCACATTTGATGTTGGGGGAGTAGATCTACTTATGCTAATCGATTCAGGTGCATCAAGTAACATTGTAGATGAGAACACATGGGAAATGCTTAAGAGTAAAAAGATTAAATGTGTTTCTACCAAGGCAGTTAACAAACCGCTGTATACATACTCTTCCAATGTGCCTCTTCCAGTAATGGGTGTGTTCAAATGTCATGTTAAGGTGGGAAAATGTGACAGAAGCAGAGTTCACTAATACAGAATGTCCTATTATGACATCATACTGTGACATCACAACGAAACATGTTTGAGTTCCATTTGAATAATATAAATAATATGTATGGTAAGGCTGTCCCCGAAGCCTGTTTTTGGGATTCAAACTTCGTCAGGGTTCTTCGAATGGACGTTCGAACCTTCGTTTTTAATAAAAAAATTAAAATAATAAAAGAAAAAATGTATACATTTTATTTTTACATTTTTTATATATCCTCAAACTAAATCCTCAATTTGAATAAAGTGATTCAAACGTCGTCAGGGTTTTTAGATCGGACGTTCGAACCTTCGTTTTTAATAAAAAAATTTAAATAAAAAAAATTATTCTAATATTTTTTTAGAATATCCTCAATTTGAATAAAGTGATTCATCTGATTAAATTAGTCTTTTTTCTTTTATTAAATCAACTTTCCAGACCCCTGTCAACTGTCAAACAAAACCTGAATTAACATTCAGTATTCAATATTGTCTGATTCAATATTAACATTCACTGATAAACTTAAATGTTATGGTTTTAACTCTTCTGCTTTAAAGTGGATACTAAGTTATTTGTCCTCTAGATTACAGAAGGTGTATCTAAATGGCAGCCTGTCCAGTAGCAGAGGTCTAGAGTGTGGCGTGCCGCAAGGAAGTTGCCTATAGGACCTTTGCTCTTCTCTGTATTTACTAATGACCTATCTTGGGCTACCAAATGTGCTACAACAGTTCTTTATGCAGATGATTCAACATTGTATTACGCTGCACCATGCAATGTACTTAATGAAGTTTTGAGTAGAGAACTTAAAGTTGTGCATGACTGGGTAGTATGTAATAGACTTGTCCTTAATATCTCCAAGACTAAATGTATTGTGCTGGGAACAAGGCACAGGTTATCTACAAATCCAAAGCTTCATTTAAACTTGTGTAATTCAGCAGTTCAACAAGTTGAAAGTACTAAACTCCTTGGAGTGATGCTGGATTGCACTCTGTCTTGATCTCAGCATATTAATTATATTGTTTTAAAAATGGGAAGAGCAATTGGTATTTCCAGGAAATGTGCTTCTTTTGTTGCCCGTCCCCTTTTATGTCAGATAGTGCAAAATTTAGTTTTATGTCATCTTGACTATTGCTCTGCGATGTGGTCATCTGCTGCCAGTGGTGACCTCAGGAAGCTCCAGGTGGTCCAGAACAGGGCAGCACGGTTGGTACTGGGCTGCTCACTAAGGTCTAATGTGAACCGTATGCATGCCCGCCTCTCTTGGCTTAACGTTGAAAATAGATTTTATTTTTTTTAATATACTTGTGCTGTTCAAGTTCATGGTCATGAGCAGTAAAACTCCTGTTTTTATACATAATCAGATTGTTTTTAGTAATACTGTGCACGAGCATTACGCTAGAGGTTCCAGTAGTGGGCAGCTTGAATTGCCAGGTCCTAGAACCAGCACTTTGGGGAGATCTTTTATTTTTAGAGCATTAACTCTTTGGAATGGCCTGCCTCGGAACCTCTGATGCATTTACAGTAGATTCACTTTTAAAAATAATCTTAAATTGTTTTTAACACTGTAAAGTAATTTTTTGTTTTTGTTTTACACTAATGTAATTTGAGCTATCTTAATTGTTACAGTAGGTTCATTATGCATTGTGTGTACTGACTTTTAATAATTTTGTTTTTGCAATAGTGATTGTTTTTGTATGTTTTTTTTGTGTGTGGACCCCAGGAAGACTAGCTGGTTGCTATCGCACCAGCTAATGGGGATCCCTAATAAAATCAAATCAAATCAAATATTCAAGTAGAACAGCTAGCTAGCCGTTGTGGACACTCACGTTTCCACAGCAAAACGGTAGGCAAGGCACCTTGGTTGAGAAACGCAGGCTTCAATCTATGTTGTTTAGTGACACTATCTGTTCAGTACTGTTAAGTACTGTTTCAAGATGCACAATGAGATATTCTGAGAGAATTGTTGAATAGATACACAAATGTTATAGATTGTTTGATTATGACATCATACTGTGACATCACAAATGTTCTAGAATGTGCTATTATGACATCATACTCAGTGTGCGAACCATACCATGGTCTTCGGGGGAGTTAATTATTTTTCTTTTTAATATACAATAAAGTGTATTAAAATATGCTATATGTGCAAAACCGCGGCAGTAAAATACGATAAAACGGTTTTTTTCTCTCCGCAAGTGCTTCATCCCAGCACTACCAGCGCTCCGCCAGCGTTTTTCAGCTGAAAATATGCGTTAGGTGGATGCAAGCCCATAGGTATGAGTAACGTTACAGAATCACACATAGTCCACAGTACACCACACAGGTGTCTGCATGCATGATGAAGACATATATTGAAATACACATGCTCAGATTAACCCCTCTGATCCAACACTAAAATTCACACACAACAGTCCTATTTACACATAAACACACGGATGAACCAATACCGAACAACAAGTCCACGACAAGTCAAGTTTCAAGTTTCTTTAATAGTTGTCATACAGAAGTACAGAATACTTTTATACAAAATGCTTCTTACTGTTACGCTCCAGAGACTGTGCTAGACAAGATAAGTATGAAATAAAATAGTATAGCATGTAATAGAAGTAAAAATAGAAGTCACAGTGTTCAGTACTATAGACATATGTACAATGTTCGATGCAGAATAGAAGTAACTGAGTTACCATACAATATACAATATACTATGCAATGTACTAATATACAATACTATATAGTGCAAAGCAGAAATGGGATGAGGTACAATTTAGGTACAATTTACAGTAAGGTGTACGAGTTGTAGTGCACACATTGAGTCTAACATTATTATAGTAGGCAAATGCAACATTATCGCCACCCACCTGATGGTGAAGATCTTCCCAATTCTCAAAATCTGCATGTCACAGAAGTATAGGCCCCGCAGCAGGCTGCTTTGCCTTCTTGTAAAACCAAAATTGGTTAGAAGGCTTACTTCTTTGATATTTCGTTTAACTTTTGACATTATCCTGAATACCTTTTTTTTTTTTTTTTTTTTTTGTGCCTGCAGGCTGCAGCGCCGCCACGCTCCGAATGGTAAACGCAAGAATAGCGTGCATGTTGCCATCTATTACGAGTAGGGTATATCTGCAGTGCCGCAACCCCATAGATTTATGCTATTGTCTCAACAAGCTGGTGAGGAAGGCTAGCTCCGTGGTGGGAGTCGAGCTACCTAGACTAGAGGTGATGGCAGAGAGGGGGATGAGAAGGAAGCTGGCTGCCATCATGGAGAACCCCTACCACCCCCTCTACGACGAGCTAGTCAAGATGAGAAGTCCTTCATACCAGCGGCCATCAGGCTCCACAACAGTGGGCAGCGACTAGCGGCCTCCAGGCTCCACAACAGGGGGCAGCGACTGCTGCCAGACATTGACCTGGGACTAATAGGAACCCAAGGAGGACAATAACACTACCTTAGGCATACTGCACCTGATGTGGATACTGTGATACTGTGAATAATGTATATTTCAGTGGATATTATGACATCATACTGTGACATCACAACGGAACATGTTTGAGTCCATTTGAATAATATAAATAATGTTTGGTAAGGCTGTCCCCAAAGCCTGTTTTTTGGGATTCAAACTTCGTCAGGGTTTTTCGAACGGACGTTCGAACCTTCGTTTTTAATTAAAAAAGTAAAATAATTTTATAAATCTTTTTTTAATTTATATATATATATATCTGTGAGTGTAATTTCACATTCTCCTCATTTGTGAGTCATGCTTATGGCTTTCTACAAAACACTGCAGCCATTATCAGGCTTGATAAGGTTTGCAACAATAGAAGGTCAGCATGTTCTTGCGAGGGGGCCCGTTTGCACCTCCTCAAAAGCCTATGTCTTCCGTCTTCCAAATGACCATATAAAGCCCAACCCAATCAGAAATGATCCTCCCAAACTAAAACGCACCAATGATACGTCTCTATTAGCTATGCTTATAACGTAACACTATGCGTTTGTTTGCTTTCGCTCTGGCAAACCTGTGTTCATGTACCTTGATATACACTCTGCCAAACTGAGAGTCACTGTTTGCTTTAATGCCGGGCGAGAACCATCGTGGTCTGTACATTTAGATGCGCTCATAAGGCCTGTCCTGTGTTATTCTGCATTCATTAACCAATGATGACCAGTCGAAATCCACGACATTCTTTGGTGTCAGAAGTGGGCGCTGACCGTTTCCTGCCTGGTGCAGACAGTCTCTTACCGGGGTCGCACCCCCTTGCATCGCTCTGCTACAGCCACGCCAGGTGCAGACAGACGGGGCCAGCGTCCTCCCGGCATTTCACGCAAACGTCACTACAATCAGGGATAAGCAGAAGAGGAGCCGTCTGAATATTTCATTGTGTGTGTGTGTGTGTGTGTGTGTGTGTGTGTGTGTGTGTGTGTGTGTGTGTGTGTGTGACATCACATAGGGAAAGCCCCTATAGTCTTTCAGCTAGTTACTAACTTATTGTCTGTAAATATTGTCTTATTTATACAGAAAGAACTACCAGATGGGCCTTTATTCCTTTAGACGACTGTGTCTATGGTTAGGGTTAGAGTTGTGTCTATGGTTATGGTTAGAGTTAGGGTTAGTTATGTCCATGCAGAGCCACCAGTATCGAGTACCGATCTGATCCACCGCTATTACTGAACAGTTTAGACTTAGACAGTTTGGGGTCATTGGACAAAAGTGTTTGAGATATGATACATTTATCTCCATTAGAGATAAATAATATGGTATCAGGTATCAGATTTTAGCATTGGGGAAATGATCTGATAGATACCCTGATAACAGACCCATATCTGTTACGATGGTGCCGCTTTGCTGGCATGATGTGGTGGAACTCAGTTTGCAGTGTAGAACGGAGAGATAAACAGGATACAGGAGACGGCGTAGTGGTGAATAATAAGGCTTTTACTTAGAACAGAAAACAACAAACACGACTGACAACAACGGTAACAATTAAACAATGAACCAGCAAGTGTCTGCTGGCCCACAACACCTAATATACAAACACTAATTAGAGACAGAGGGTAATTACAAACAGGACACAAGTGTGCAGTGGCGGACTGGGACACAAATTCAGCCCGGGACATTCAGACGCACCAGCCCACACACCGGCCCATGCACCGGCCCCGAAACCGGCCCCGAAACCGGCCCACACAACGGGCGTTATGAAACACTTGTCCAGTATTAAACAACCCAAGGCTGTGGCTAAGGAGTCAACATCAGGGAGACCAAATCTACACACCGCCCCTAGATGTGCACTCATACACAGTGCACACACACACACACACACACAGACACACACATACATATACCGTTACTTCCCGTCATTGGCATATGTTTTTTTTTACTAACATCTTAGTGCCTCATTAGCCTAGGGATTAAGGATACATGAAGTATTAACTACACCATAATAATATTGAGGTTTTGATCCATAGAAAGTAGGGATGTCCGATATTATCGGCCTACCGATATTATCGGCCGATATCGGCATTAAAATGTGATATCGAAAAATATCGGTATCGGTTTTAAAGAAATAATATTTTATTTACATTTCTATAACCTTTATTTACCCAGGCAAGCAAGTAAGAACCAATTCTGATTTTATTTATTGTCAAAAGTATGCATAATGTTGTGTTAATTCCACAACAAGAGATATGTAATGTTAATTACCTGAAATTATTCCATTTCTTGGGGCAGGGGAAACCCTGCATATATCGGTATCGGTTGATATCGGTTGATATCGGTATCGGAAATTAAGAGTTGGACAATATCGGTATATCGGTATCGGTAAAAAAGCCAATATCGAGCATCCCTAATAGAAAGGTCTGTGCTACACAATTTCAGTTAGATTGGATTTATTGTCCTTTAATTTGGCACTCATGACATTAGTTGCTTGCCATTTAATCAACATTGAAAGACCCCCCACTTCCTCCCAGACACCCATTCCAAGAGCCTGTTTTCTCTCTCTCTCTCTCTCTCTCTCTCTCTCTCTCTCTCTCTCTCTCTCTCTCTCTCTCTCTCTCTCTCTCTCTCTCTCTCTCTCTCTCTCTCTCTCTCTCTCTCTCTCTCTCTCTCTCTCTCTCTCTATGTATGTATGTGTCTCTCTGTGTGTGTGTGTCTCTCTCTCTCTGTCTCTCCCTCTCTCTGTGTGTCTCTCTCTCTGTATCTCTCTCTCTCTGTCTCTCTCTCTGTGTGTCTGTGTGTCTGTCTGTCTGGACTGGGCTCTCTCTCTCCCCTCAGGGTCAGCTGTGCTGGACTGGGCGCTCTCTCTCCCCTCAGGGTCAGCTGTGCTGGATTGGGCGCTCTCTCTTTCCTCAGAGTCAACTGCATAAGAAGAACATCAGCAATCAATAATAATGGCTTGAATTCATACAGCGTTTTTCAGCCTTTTGAAAACACCCAAAGTAGTAGTAGTAGTAGTAGTAGTAGTTTATTCAGTCATCATCTCACACAATACAATATACCCCATCATTTAACAATATTTGATTTTACAGTGACTGAAAAGGTACAGACTGAAGCATAATGCTTATATATGCCTGTCCTATATTCTTAACAACATTTTTTTAAATTGGCGGCTACGTGGCGTAGTGGGCAAGGCGCTCGCCACAAATACTGGAGACGCTGGGCTCGCCTGTTCGAGCCCAGCGCTCCACATTGCTTTCAGTTTAGCTGGTCGTTCATACTAATACACATTGGCCGTATTAGGGGGTGGGAAACTGATGGGTGGGGATTGGGCGTTGTGGACAGCGACTCCTACAGGTCGGTTGGTGTGCCTGCGCAGTAGAATCAGGAAGTGTCGGGGGCAGCGTGAGCCTCCCACGCGTTACTCCTCGCCACTGAGAGATCGAGCTGCGCAGGTGAAAAGATGCGACTGCTGTTACCTCAAGTACCGGAGGGGACTTGTGCCATGTATGACTTAGTCCACATTGCAGCCGGCTTGTGGGAGGCAAGAAACAGCGTTCGTGACAGGGGAGGGTTGAATTGGATGATACGAAATTGGGATGGGAGAAAATGTAGAAAATGGGAGAAAAAGTGGATAAAAAAAAAAAAAATTAAAAAAATTAAGACTCCAAAACAGTATTTTAAAAGAAAATAGCAAAAGAAAACAGTATTATTCACCCCTGTAGTTTTCAAAAATAGCTTTACAAATTTTTCTTAAAAACCAAAAGCGAATTACTCATTCTTAACTGTATATCAGCATTGTTCCACAAAGCGCTTCACAGAAACCATCAAGCATTCACACTCACACAGTCATACACTACTGGTGGTTGTGAGCAGCATCAGCAAACACAGCTGCCCTGTGGCAGACTGACGGAATCATGTCTGCTAATCAGCGCCAACCACCATCAACAACCTTCATAAATACATTCAACATTAATGGAATAGGCTAACTACCAACTTAGCTGTAGCAGTTAGCTGTTATATGCAATCACATATGTTTAACTACGGGGTAGTAGTTGACCTAGTTGTTAGCTTAAGCTAGTTAGCTGTGGTTATTTACAAACATGTAGATGAGACTAATCATATACAGATCGAGAACATGGCTAACAGTTGGGAATTCTAAGGTACATCTTATTTAAGCATGTAAAATGGCAACTAATCAATTCAATCAATTAGATTACCAATATTATATCAACATGAAAATTTGGAAGGGAACATAATAGTATTTAATTTTAGTATTTACTATTATAATATTAGTAGCCGATTAATTTGCAGCCCGTCCTAGGTTCTGATTGGCTCTCTAGGTTAGCACTTTAGCTTCTGATGCTGTGGTGGGCACTGGGCACTAGTCCTAACATTGCTAACTAAACTTTTAGTCAGAGAAAAAACGTCACGAGTCACAACTGTTTACGTCCACGTGCTGTAAGGAATCAGGAATACGGAAAGCACATTGTCTTGTAATAGAATGACTGAAATCACTGCAAGAGCTAGTATAGGCTAGCTAGCCCTCATGAACCGGCAGACACCAACAGTAGAATATGCACTAGGCTACTGCATGCACCTGTCATGTTACTGTTGGTTCCTTCCACTTGAACTTCATCATCATTAGCAGCAGCAGCGGGTAAACATGTCTGTAATTTTAGAACATTGTTCTGCGTCTTTTACTAGCAATTTTAGTTTTTTAATTCTAGCTTTTTCAGCTCCACCCTTTCTTTTTTTGCATTCTCCATTTCTGCGCTTCTAGGCCTACTCGCGGTTGGGAGGAAACGTGAATCTCATTCACTGATGTCTCATGTCTCATTCAAGACTGGCTAACAAAAGCATGTCTTTCACTTAACACCAAGAAAACAGTGTGTATGATGTTCACAAAGTCACCAGTAGAGGTCACTCACTCTAATGTGTTTCTGGGAGAGGCGGAGCTGGACATTGTACATTAATTCAAGTATCTTGGGGTCACATTGGACTCTACATTGACCATCAAAAAGTCATGTGAAGAAAGTGACAAACAGTCAAGTTTAACATCGAAAACTTCAGGCAGATCAGGCCCTGCCTGCCAGTTAATGCTGCAAGGATGTTTCTGCATTCAATGATTTTATCACACATCGAGTAGGCCTACTGTTTTATCAACTGGTCTCTTTTATATGTCACTACTCTTACACCAATATAATTACTCTACAAAAAAGCCATAAAAGTATTTGATAGGAAACAAATTTCATTTCATCACTGTAATGTTTTAGAAAAACATAACATGCTAAGTTTCGAGAATTTCCAAGTTTTCAAATATACTTGCTTCATGTACAAGGTTCTGCATGGACTTGCCCCTCCCCCATTGAATGAGTTCATCCAACAGAAAGCAGACACTGGCATTACCACCAGGGCCATCAGTAGAGGGGACTGTAAGGTGCCTTTTCGGTATACTACCATTGCAAAAACGGTGTTCTCTGTTAAAAGTGGTAACTACTGGAATAGCCTGCCAGTTGTGATTAGAGAGTGCCCTACATACTCCATGTTCAAGACCCATCTTAAACTGCATCTTAAGGCAAACCAGAACTGTGATCATTTTTAATCTGATTTAGTTTATGCAACTTGTTTATTGTTTTATTGCCGGCCCACACACTGGCCCACACACCGGCCCACATATGGCCTACACACTGGCCCACACACTACACCGGCCCACACACTACACCGGCCCACACACCGGCCCACATTAGTGGCCCACACACTGGCCCACACACTGGCCCACACACCGGCCCACACACTGGCCCACACACCGGCCCACACACCGGCCCACATACTGGCCCACACACCGGCCCACACACTGGCTCACATTAGTGGCCCACACACCGGCCCACACACCGGCCCACATACTGGCCCACACACCGGCCCACACACCGGCCCACATACTGGCCCACACACCGGCCCACACACTGGCTCACATTAGTGGCCCACACACCGACTCACACACTGGCCCACACACCGGCCCACAGACTGGCCCACATAGTGGCCCACACACCGGCCCACACACCGGCCCACATACTGGCCCACACACCGGCCCACACACTGGCCCACACACTGGCCCACATTAGTGGCCCACACACCGACTCACACACTGGCCCACACACCGGCCCACACACTGGCCCACATTAGTGGCCCACACACCGACTCACACACTGGCCCACACACTGGCCCACACACTGGCCCAAAAAAAAAAAGTTTAAAAGTTTAAAAGTTTAAAAAAAAAAAAAAAAAAAAAAAAAGTTTGGACCAGCCCACTTTGGTCCCGGCCCATCGGGATTCGTCCCGAACGTCCCGATGGCCAGTCCGCCACTGCAAGTGTGGTAGACAGAAACAACAGAACACAGAGCACACTGAGAAAAACAATAACAATTGAACAAACTGAGACCAACAAGACTAAAACATATTTACAAAACACAGACAGGGGAACACAAGTCTAACAAAGTGGAGACAACAACGACAACACAGACAATAAACATAATAAACATAAATGGCAGTAAATAATATTAATCAGGTGAGTGAGCTGATGCCAGATCTGCCAGATCTGGATCAGCCCACCGGTTGGCAATGTTGTATTATGAAGGGGTGTATGGAAGGGGAGTTGAGACGGTCCGACACCTGGACCAGTCGAACCTGGAGAAGGGTTGCCGTCCGGTCCCGCAGGACCGGGGGAAGTGTTACAATATCTGATTATGTGTTTTAGCCTGATAACAGACCCATATCTGATGCTGTGTTTTAGCGTGATAACAGACCCATATCTGATGCTGTGTTTTAGCCTGATAACAGACCCATATCTGATGCTATGTGTTTTAGCCTGATAATAGACTTATATCTGATGCTGTGTTTTAGCCTGATAACAGACCCATATCTGATGCTGTGTTTTAGCCTGATAACAGACCCATATACATTTCAGGTCTTGCTCGAAAAAGAGATTGTTGATCTCAAGTGACTACCTGGTAAAATAAAGGTTAAATACATCATTTGAACTATTTATCTTCTGGAAATGTATTATAAAGTGTTCCTTTTATCACAACTATAATAGTCATATTTGTTTTGAATGCTTAACTAAATAGTTTTCCCCTCCTAGCAATTTGTGTTCATATTATTCTTGTTGATATTATTATTATCTAGATTCTACCGCTCCTTGTTGGGCTATGTGTTAAACTTGACTTTGTGTTGAAAAGGGGTCTGTGTATTTAGCCTTCAGTTACTGTTATGTCCAGGAGTCCAGTGCATGTGTGAGTCATGATTCTTGGTTCCACGACTCAGTCATTTACACCTGGGACTCTTTGTATAAAGCACAGTAATAATACTAATGTCACATGACGGATGTCTTAAATCACTTTAGACGTGTTTATGAATGGGCAGTCTTAGTTGACTCTATTATGCATTATACATGTGTAGCAGGGTGGATTATCCCTGCTTCGTGGGAACGGTTGCTGGCAGTCACAAGGTAGCTGGACGCAGTAGAGCTCCGTCTGACTGCACCCTCGTCTTTGGGCCTGGAGCGTCAACCTGGGACCCGGTAGTGGGAGTGAATGGGGCCCGGGATTTACCAACCTGGTTTGGTACTCTGGTCTTCCTAGCCTCTCCGGGGCGGTCAGCAGTACTCCCCAACTCGCTCTCACTTCCCTGATTACCTCCTTGGGCCCTCCCACACCTAGTGACTGATATGCCTAAATAGATTCGTCCCTCCCGCAAGCAGTACCCTCCCTTGATGACCACTAGAAACCTTACAATGAAAAGGGGAGAGTTGGGTAGGAAGGGGTTAATTGTATTAACGTTACCCACACCAAGAGTTGTTAAACGGCTCATGAATGGACACGCACACAGAACTCCCATCTAATTCTTTAATGCTAATTGTACTGGTTAATTACAATGATTTAATGAGAGTGATCAAACGGACTGAAGTCCCACTATAGTTCCGTTCGTAACTCAATACCTCATAAACACGTATATTATACACCCACCTTTGGGTTAGTATCAGGGATAATATACCTCAATGTGTTTGACTCATCACCCACGTCTGGGTCAGCACCCTGTATAATACCTCTGACAGGCTTTAATTATACGGCAAGAATAATACCTCTCTAGGCTTTATTTAATGCACCAGGTCTGTAACCTCCCCACAGGGAAAGGGTTAATTAGATGGGAAAATATTATTAAAGAACAAACACGTTATCACACTTAAAAGGAAACCAAAAATGTGGGCCCACTGTACCAGAACAAAAGTCCTATGCTAATGCCGGCATGTAATGTTTGTGGTACCCCTCTATGAACTGTAGTTAGCAACCATTAGCTTTGCCCGCAGGCTGCACCACACTGTGTACTGTGTAATAGCTCCGGAGCATTGATGCTCAATTGTACTCAACCCAAAATGGCGGCCGCGCCGCACCACCACCGTCCGGGTGGCAAGATGGCGTCGAACGCTCTCGTCGCAGGTGCTAGCAAGCGGGGCTGGAGCAGGGGCAGTAGTGAGCTGAGAGCGTGTGCTGGGTGTTGGCGACCTCTGCCGGTCGGGACGATCTCCCGCGTTGGCCTGAAGTCAGCCGGTGCAGAACGGTTGTAGACAGCCGGAGCAGACTCGACGGCGCGCATACCTAAGCTTGCCCTCACTCACACTGAAGCTACACTCTGGGTCCCCAAACAGCCCACCTGCTACACGATTATACTGTGGCGCAACGTGGTTGACTATACCACCGGTCGTCTTCAGCGCCTCACGCTAGGGTTGCACTGGAGTCGATATAGCCGTTAGCCGCATGCTAATTATACCGTCACACTGCTACTGTAACCCGATAACTATGGACGTCAGTCCTATGGCTCAGTCTCTCTTACTCACGCACTATCACGGATACTCCTATGATAACCCGTCGCTCGCTCCGGCGGGGCTCTCTGGGGGTTCTTTAACGGGGCTATTCCAAAGCACCTCCCGTTGCAGCTGCGACCGTTCACAGCAACATCCCAAGCAGAAGAGGACTCGTCTCCCCTCTTCCGCCTCCATTTATTTCCTTCCCATCTCTCTCGGACACTCTCTGCCTGCCACCGCCCCCTGCTGGTACCGCCTGCTAGTCACACAGGGAAAAGGATGATGAATATGGTCCAGAGATACTGCGTATAATCCATATTCCAGCCGATAGAAGAAAGAGACACCCGCGTCATTGTTCGTGAGAATATCAATGGAAACCTAGTCAACATGTCTTTGTGCACAAAGGGGAGATAAAAGGCAAGTCAGCACATCTGAATAATAGGCATATTTTCAGGTTGCTACACATGTATTGATTTTCTATGGAGTCTCTTCGGCTGTTAACATCTTCCTGCTAGTGGGCCGCTGCTGTGTGTTCTTTGGCATTGTGTGCTAAAAATTCTTGTGAACTATTAAGTGGTTTTGCTCATTTAACTATTACTTTGTGTATACCGTAATTCCTCTAATAGTAACCGGGTCTCAAATACAAGCCGGGTCTCTATTAATGGCCGGGTGCGCTCTTGAGCTAAGCAATTATAAGCCGGCCTCCTAATACAAGCCGGGTTACTAATATACTGAGCTGCATACTGAGCTAGTTACTTGATTTCACTTTGAAAACGTTGAAATGACCAGTGACCACCTGTAATTGCACTGTTTACTATTTCATACAGTACTTGGTTTCAATAAATGAACCCAGTACATACAGTACACACAAAATGTTGATTTATTCATTATGATCCGTTTGAAAATTTGAAATATAGGCCTCCCTCTTATACAGGCCTCCTCCTAATACAAGCCTGGTACCCGCTACAGTTGAAACAAATACAAGCCGGGGTTACTATTAGAGGAATTACGGTATGTACAATGTTCTATTAATGAACTGAGGGAGAATAGTGGTGCTGGACTTGAGCTGTCCTCCAATATCCTGATGTATCCACCTGCTGATTTAACAGTTCTTTATCCACCTGTGAGTTACCATCTATCTGGAAGTGAGTTACTCCACCTCATAAAGCATATTTTATATTGATTATGTATGTGATATATGACTGATTTACACTGAATGTTTCATATTTGTATGTGTATGAGGACCCCAGGAAGAATAGTCAACACGTTGATGATGACTAATGGGGATCCTTGTAAACAAATGGTGTCTGAAAATACTGTGGTTCTCTAGAACACTGCAAGCAGCCATACTGTGGTTCTCTAGAAGAACGCTGCAAGCAGCCATACTGTGGTTCTAGAAAAACGCTGCAAGCAGCAATACTGTGGTTCTCTAGAATGCTGCAAGCAGCCATACTGTGGTTCTAGAAGAACGCTGCAAGCAGCAATACTGTGGTTCTCTAGAAGAATGCTGCAAGCTGCAATACTGTGGTTCTAGAAGAACGCTGCAAGCAGCAATACTGTGGTTCTAGAAGAAGGTCATAAAAGACATAAAGGTCATAAAAGACACCCCCAGCCTCAACATTCAGATCAGAGACCCTGTTTCATCTGTCTCCAAAAAGGACACTGGTACAGAGACTGTGTGCATGCAGAAGAATTTGAGGCGAGAAGAGATGAGTGGAGGACAGATATGGAAGCAACAGCGAGGAAAGAAGGGGGGTGCCATCAGACTGATTAGGCTTGGCTGCACTGGAGGGCGAAAGGGCGGAGGAAAGTGCTGAGAACGACAACAAGGGAAGTTAAACAACACACACATGCTAAAAAAAATTAAATTAAATAAAAATGAAAAACAATGAAGAACACACACCAATGCACACACTGATTGCAGAAGCCATTGTGCATATTGCAAGTCAAATTTCTGATTTAGATATGGGTACATATGCAGAGTTTGAAAATACTACTTATTTAAAAACTGCCATAATTGTCATGGTTCCGGCCAGCGATCCAGTTTTTTTTTGCCGCCCTCTGGTGGCCAAATGCAGCTCCAGATATTGAGCCTTCTCAGGCCTTTAGGTCTAAGTTTGCTGGCTGTGTTTAATTCCTTTAATGCTTTGTTGCCTCTGTTCATGTTGTGTGGTGCGTTTTAGCTTGTGTTTAAAATGTTATCTTTTCATATGTTTCCTTTAAAGGTTCATCTCTTTTACATATGTTTTCTGTAAGTGTTAATACTTTACATGTGTTTCCTTTAAGGCTCATCCCTTTACACATGTTTTAATAGTGTTAACATCTTTTCATATGTTTCCTTTAAGGGTTTGTTCTTTTACATATATTTTTTCCTTTTAGATATTCCTTTACACATGCTTTATTTATGATGTGAGTTTTGTTTTACTATGCCTTGTGTTCTCCAGCCTTGGCCATGCCTGACCTTATACCAGCTGGCACTTATTAGTAATCACGGGCAGTATATAGAGCTGCCCGTTCCTCACATTCATTGTCGCGCCATTGATTTGATTTACTGTCGTTGTCATTGTTCTCACAGTTGTGTTCGGTCGTACTCACCTTGTCACCAGTCTTCCCTGTGAGTCCGTTCCCTTCTTAGTCCATTTTTGCCAGCTCTGCTGTGTATTGTTTGTTTTCGGGTTTACAGTTCGCTTTTGTTTTGCTACCGTTTTGTAACGTGTATCCTTGTCGAAACTGCTCAGTAAAAGCCTGTTCACTTTCATCCGTCGCCTCTGCCTTTGACTCTCTCAGCTCGTGTTCTTGCATTTGGGGTCTCCTCTCCTATTCCCACACCGAACCCTCACATATACAGAGCTTTGTGATTTCTGTCTTCCAGCTGGCACTCACTACAACATCTCTCTCTCTCTCCCACGTACACCTGTACCCCTCTCCTTTGTGGTTTCTCAGGGGGGGGTCCTCCGTCTCTGTGCCAAACCAATGCCCGCCGGCCCTACTGCTCCAGAGAGAGGAAGCTGAGCCCAGCTGACTCACTGCTCCAGAGAGAAGCAGATGCAGCTGACCCCAGCTGACCATACTGCTCCAGAACTGGGAGGCAAAGACCATACCAGCCTGCTTCACTCTGCAGCTACTGACCACCACCCAGCTATGGGACAGCAACCTTATCACTAGCCAAAGAAGATAAAGATCTAAGAGACAGTTCTAGCAATCAAAGCTGCCATTCACCAGCAGGCTTTTAACCGAACCTCCTTCATCAGAGGAAAAGACAGTTAGTCTGTTTCAGTTGTGAAACGAACCAAGGACAATGCGAAAGAAGAAGACCAACTGGGACGACCGAGAGAACCATCGGACTGGACCGGCCCGGGGGTATTGGATGGCGGAGGGGAGGGGGACCTGCCACCTGAGACTCTACAAATGATAAGGCAAGTTGAAACACACACTACAGACAATATATATACTGAACTTTGTTTGGAGTCTATTACTGTCTGAATGAAGATGTTTTTGCAAATTGAGTATTGAGGGTATTGGGATGATTTTGTTTTGTGGTGATCACTATGTGTAACGCTTGGGTTCTCTGGCCCCGCCTGAGAACCACCCACCATTCTGACACCTGTCACTGGGCTTCCCTGTCACTTATCTCCCTGTCACTTGTCACTTATTGTTTGGGTCTCCTGATTGGTTGTCACGTTGGAACGCTTGGTATGTCAGGAATGTGGTCATACTTAAACCCCTGTCTCTCTACTTCCAGTTGTCGGATCTTCTCATTCTCCTGCAGGGTACACGGCGGTACCGCAGACACTGGACGTTGCTGTCTTTATTGTTATCATTATTATCTTCTCTCCTAGACGCCCTGCGTCAGTGTACTATCTGTTGTTATTACATGGCGTTTTCACATTCGCCGAAATGCTTGCTTGTGATTGGTCAATAGCCCCCCGACTGCGGTCATTATTTTTCAATAATGACCGCAGATTTTTCAATAATGACCGCAGAGCGCAGCTGTTCGCAATCAAGCCCACTGACACACTGTTTCAGTGCAATTAGACACTGCCGTGCCGGCGATGACAGGGGGCGGAGCGACGAGCGGAGCCAGAACACAGCGGAGCCAGAACACAGAGGCTGCCCGCGATAATAATAATCACTTTATTTGGGCTGACAGAGCCACAGAACAACTGCGATTTGTCAAATGAATTAGGTATATTGTTAGTAAGTTAGCCATGTAATAAGCGGGATAATGTATAGCGCTGCACTGACAGCGGAGCCAGAGGCTGCCCGCGATAATAATAATCACTTTATTTGGGCTGACAGAGCCACAGAACAACTGCGATTTGTCAAATGAATTAGGTATATTGTTAGTAAGTTAGCCATGTAATAAGCGGGATAATGTATAGCCTACTCGGTCATTGTCGCAAAATAATTGACCTTCACTATGTTTAAAACACCTCGGCGCGGCGCCTCGGTATTTTAAACTCCGTGTCGGTCAATTATTTTGCGACAATGACCTCGTAGCCATACATTATCCCTTACCTATTACTCTAGGTGTACCGTTCTACAAATAAAGAGAACCACCGTTAACGAGTAAACAACCCTCTCTGCCTCTACTTATTACTCCACAACTGGAACCTACCTGTCTCCGTCGTAACACTATGATGGATTGGAATGTGGTGTCGAGGCCTATAGCAGCCAAGCGTCATGTTTTGTTTTGTTTTGTCACATGTACCAAGCTTCACGTTTGTTTTGTCACATGTAGGCCACATGTTATCTGTTCATGCTCGCTCTACTGAAAGAGTTTTGTCAAAATGTGTTTGTTTTTATTGTCTTTTCCCCCCTCCAGTTCCCTTGTAACATTCGTGTTATTTTCTCTCTCAGGATTCATAATGACCAAATAGGCAACGTGTGAAACGATTTAGGCAATATTATTAAAATGAATGACACCTGTGTTAAAAAGAAGTTGCAAAACATGACACTGATGTACAACAAACCTTGTAGCTCGTGAATGATTCGTTACAAGAAATTGTTTTGACAGTGGCCATGAAATGAGGAATCCAAAACAAAACCCTCAATCATGTGAACCAATTTTTTTTATTTAGATTGTGATACAATTATTTGGTTGTGAAGCACTTTCTTTTTTTATTTGTTTTATTATTATTTTTATTCATTATCATCATTTATTTATTTTTTAACAAATGTTGCCTAACTGATCTGGGAAGGACATTTTCACCTGGCTTATATATAATAATAAAAGTTAGTGGTTAATGACTTAATTTGAAAATGTGTATATATCCTGTTCCACCCCACGGGGTCGGTACCGACCCCAAAAATGATGCATTTAAGTTGCGATTTTTTAATCAAATGTTTTCAAGTATTAACATCACTAACATGTCACAAAAGCATGTAGAATGTATATTATCATCAATACATTAGTTTAGCAATAGGTTAAAAGTGCCATTAGATAGTTTTAAGTTTTCGATTTTCTGAAGTCTATTGCAAGATGGAAACGGAAATGAAAATTTTGAACCATGGGAATTGTAGACTTTTTGCAGCCATTTTGTAGAGGGGGTGCATAGCTGTCGACCAGCGTTGGAATTTTTCAGACTGTGGGATTTCAGCGTTCTGAATGAATCATATCAATAACTGTTATGATTCGCGATAATAAGCCATAAAAGGTAACGTTTTTGACAAATATTGAAACGCAGTTAGTTTCTCCTCCCTATTGTTAGCATGTAGGAACAATTAGATCTGAAATTTGTTTAAAAATTGTTGCACTGTGGGGAAAATTAAAAAGTACAGTAGATTACAGTAGATTTCATTATCTGTTCTTATGCACGCCTGGTGATACTAAATCCAAATTGAACTCGGGCATTTGAAAGATAATATATGTATATATATATATAAATGTGCGAATTGGCTATAATAAGGTAATGTATAAGCATCATATTCTATATTCTATAATAATATTTCAAATTGCATTGGTCCGGATGGGAGAATTCAGTACTGTATCTACAGAACCTTCGGTTTAATCATATTCCCTTTATTAATTTCCTTCGATTTCTTTTACACATGATCTCAAGAGGGTACTGAACGAGATCAGTGGCAGTTTTTTAAGTTTGGTCATTATTATCATGGTGTTATTCACTGTCAAAGATGCAAAGAAAAATCATAATTCATATTCTCCTTTGTTTCATCACAATTTAAGCAAGCCTAGTAATAGACACAATATTTCTGACACTGTGAATACATTCCCTGAGGTCCATAGATGTACCTATACCAAGAATATGCAAATAGCCCTTGTAGAAGTGGAGCAATATTCCATTTACCTAGGTATATATTTTAGGCGGATTTTCACCACGTGTGTAAAAGATTCAAAACACAGCACATCCATAATATTGGCAGAGGCATGCAGTAAGTTGACCCAATAACCTTTTTAGGTTGAAGGGCAGGGCAAGGCTTAATTAAGTAACAATATTTACTTCAGTAGCAAATAAGGGATGCCGAAACAATAGTCCTTAGGGAGAGGTTCTGTTTTTATCAAACTATAAAACATACCAGGAATTGACAGCTTCTGAATCATAAAAGGAGAAGGGCATACAAATTCTTCCGCAATGCGATCTGGATTTTAAAAAGGTAAAAGGCAAATGTATTAAAAGAAGACACACTCCCGCCTTTAGCGGATGAGCGGAGTGTGTTTGAGGGAGATGAGGACGGAGCGCATTCGAGAGACGTCCTTCGCCGTCTTGTTGGTATTGGAGTTGAAGTCACAGAGGCGGTCCACCCTCTCCCATTCAGACCCCGGGCTTCCCTCGCATTCCGCCAGGAAGGCCTCCTCTGACGCCCTGTTGTTGGCCTTGATCTTCTCGGTCTGCTCATTCTGGTGCACGTGCCAGTCCTCTAGCTCCTTCTTAGCTTTCTCTTTCCACTCTGCCTCCAATGCCTTGGATGCAGAGTCTAGCTCCTCCAGGCGTGCCTTCTGCTCCTCCTTCCACTTACGCATGCACTCTGGCTCCCGCCTCAGCTGATCGACCTGGGCAATAGCTGCATAACTGTCAGCCTGGCTGATGGCTGCGTAACTGTCAGTCGGGTTAGGGTTAGGGTTAGGGTTAGGGCCGTTGGTCTCCTCATCAATCTCAAACATATCCTCGTTGACTGTGGCAGCAGGTTCCTCTTCAAAGGCGTCTAGCATAAAAACAAAGTTGTCTCAATTGTCAGTTGTCACTTCAGTTTTGCACATCTCTCCCCATTGTACTACTGTGTGCGACACTGACGGCAGCAACAGAAAATGCAGGAGCACCTGTTTGGCCACTAGTAGTGTGACCTAAGCCACCGTCGGTGCCCCAACAGCTCTTGGCTAGACATTATTTTCAGATCACCCGGAAGAGTATAAACCATTAACATTAGCTAACTAACCAGTTAACCCAGCCACATTAATAAACAATACCTGGCCAAATAGTGCAGATGCGGTGCTGGTGACGCCACCAGGCTGTCAAACTGCTCTAATGTTAACGTTGCCAGCGAGTTGCTGCTAACTCGCTAATGTTAGCAACACGATTCAAACTTAACGATAACATTAGATCGCCTAGTAAGTTCATAATGTCAACAGTTGCAGTGTTGCTTAATGGAATTAATTAGTTTAGGCAGTTGTTATTGCCGACTCACGGACGATTATAAGCGATTAAACTAGCAAGCTAGCTGTTTGCGTTAGCTCAAATGTGAGTGTAATTTCACATTCTCCTCATTTGTGAGTCATGCTTATGGCTTACTACAAAACACTGCAGCCATTCATCAGGCTTGATAAGGTTTGCAACAATCGAAGGTCAGCATGTTCTTGCGAGGGGGCCCGTTTGCACCTCCTCAAAAGCCTATCTCTTCCGTCTTCCAAATGACCATATTAAGCCCAACCCAATCAGAAATGATCCTCCCAAACTAAAACGCACCAATGATACGTCTCTATTCGCTATGCTTATAACGTAACACACTATGCTTTTGTTTGCTTTCGCTCTGGCAAACCTGTGTTCATGTACCTTGATATACACTCTGCCAAACTGAGAGTCACTCCATGGATGTAAACCTTTTTTTGTTAAAATAAACCTACTTCACGTGAGTATTCAGAACCTTTATCTCCTTGCTTCATTTGATTACTTGATTCTTGTCTGACCATGTTACTGTTTGCTTTAATGCCGGGCGAGAACCATCGTGGTCTTGTGAAGGGTAATTTCACATCTTTCCTCCTATTCCTCCTCCTCCTCCTCCTCCTCCTCCTCCTCCTCCTCCTCCTCCTCCACCTCCTCCTCCTCCTCCTTCCCTCCTCCTCTCCCTCCTCCTCCTCCTCCTCCTCCTCCCCCTCCTCTCTTTGTGAAGTCAGGATTTCTGTTTAAAACAGGGCACCATTCATCTGGCCTGATAAGTTTGTCAAGGTCAGCGCCGGCTAGAAGCCCTTTTTTTGGAGCCTCCCAAGAATGCATCGAAGGAGGCGTCTCTATTCCACTGTGTTAAAACACATGACACTTCTGCTTTTTGTCACTTTCACTCTGACAGACCTGTGAATATGCACTCTGACAGACTGAAAGTCTGTCCGTATGGGCGTACTGTATATATATATTTTCTTTTCCAATAAACCTGTATTGTATTCATTTAACGTGAGTATTCCGGCTGTCTTTTATCTCCTGTTCCATTATTTCAGAATACCTGATTCGCAGTGTGTGACACTGTTTTAGGCTGCTGGATGTCCGTGGAGAACCTGGTGGTTTGCACGCTGATTTAAGGCCAATCTCTTGTCTCTGTATTTTACTTAAGCATCCCTGGAGACGTCAAAATCCACAACATTCTTGGTGTCAGAAGCGGGGTGCCAACCGATCCTGCCGGTGCAGACGGGCTCTTCATCGCTCTACAACACAGCCACGTCTAGGACAGTGAGGAGTACTAAGGGTGAATTGTCTGTCTGCATCGGCTGGTCGGGACGGCATTCCACAGGCATTACACGCAGCGTCGCGGCGAGTTAGGTAAGCAGGAGTGGGGGGGGCCGTCTGAATGTAACTCTATCTGTGTTTAGTGCCGCGTAAAGCGAGGGATTCTTTCTGAATTCTCGAACCGTCCGCGCGTAAGAGCGTGAGGGATTCCGCGCGTGAATTCTCGAACCGTCCGCGCGTAAGAGCAATGTATTGAAGGTTTCAATGTATTGGAATTCTCGAACCGTCCGCGCGTAAGAGCGCGAGGGATTCATTGTAAATAATGTACTGTGTTTAGTCCGCGCGTAAGAGCGCGAGGGATTCCGCGTGTGAATTCTCGAACCTGCCGCGTAAAGCGAGGGATATCAATGTATTGAAGGTTTCAATGCATTGGAATTCTCGAACCGTCCGCGCGTAAGAGCGCGAGGGATTCATTGTGAATTCTCGAAAACTGATCGTGACAATGCGATAAGTTCAACTGATTGGGCTTTGGTCACTATCTGTGTTAAGCTTATTTTATATTGATTATGTATGTGACAATGCGATAAGTTCAACCCTGGTTAGGCTTTGGTCACTATCTGTGTTATTGATTATGTATGTGACAATGCGATAAGTTAACCCTGGTTAGGCTTTGGTCACTATCTGTGTTATTGATTATGTATTGATTATGTATGTGACAATGCGATAAGTTCAACCCTGGTTAGGCTTTGGTCACTATCTGTGTTATTGATTATGTATGTGACAATGCGATAAGTTCAACCCTGGTTAGGCTTTGGTCACTATCTGTGTTATTGATTATGTATTGATTATGTATGTGACAATGCGATAAGTTCAACCCTGGTTAGGCTTTGGTCACTATCTGTGTTATTGATTATGTATTGATTATGTATGTGACAATGCGATAAGTTCAACCCTGGTTAGGCTTTGGTCACTATCTGTGTTATTGATTATGTATTGATTATGTATGTGACAATGCGATAAGGACCTACCCCACCACGCCAACGACGGCCCCGGCCTGTACAAACAACGCCCGCTACGAATATCCTACCTCCATACTCCCTGCACCTGGTATGCTGCTGTATTCAACTATGGGGAGATGACTGCTACTCTACTCAACGTCATCCAGCCTCCTTGCAACAGATATATCGTTCTGTGTGTAGGAGTGGGAAGACACCTGACTGCTACTGTAGTCCACTGTGACTGCTACTGAGAACAACAACAAGGGAAGTTAAACAACACTGATTGCAGAAGCCAGTGTGCATATTAAAAAGTCAAATTTCTGATTTAGATATGGGTACATATTCAGAGTTTGAAAATACTACTTATATTAAGACTGCCATTTTATTTTATTTGTTCTTTGTTTCCTATTAACTACTGTCGGTGCTTCGGGTCACTGAGAAGCGCTTTATAGATGTGATACCACGTTTTTTATTTTAATTAAAAAAAAAAATTCTCTCCTTTTCTGTTTATTGTTTTCCATTTGTTTTTAAAGCTCTCATTTTCCACCTGCTTACCTCTAATTGCAAAGGTAAACTATCGATAGAACAGGATTATTTGTTCCTGGGCGTCTCTCTACGCCTCATTAGTTCCTCACTCCTCCCCTTTTCAATTTGCACCTGAGTCTTTGCTCATCCAATTTCCGTCACGTATATTATTTTGTATAATACTACATAAAGAAAACAACTAATGTATACTGTTGAGGACGGTATTGTAGAAATGCTTACCCCGGAAAAAGAAGTGCTCGTAATGAGATGGAAACCACCTCATAGTCTCAATATTTACCGTTGGAAACTGTCCTTCTACGAAGTATTGAGATTAGAGGCATCCAGTGCTAGAGCACAGGGAGCAAGGACAGAATCGATCCAAATATTACTTACTGCGGCCCAGAAGGTAAAATCAGTACTCCACTAGGTTGAACACTTGTACCGTCCTTGACACCAGAGAATGAACAAAAATCATGTTGCTGTTGTTTTTTTTTAATCTTTTCTTTTTCTGTTTACTGTTATAATTTTTTGTGGTTGTTTCTAAATTGTATTTTTCCCTATTACTTTGTAACAGAATCAGAGGTTATCTAACAAACATAATTATGATTTCTTTTCTAATTAATAGTATCCTATACATCAGGGCTATTCAACTAAATTGTTCAGGGGGCCACATTGTCAGAAACCCAAGGGGCCAGGGGCCGGACTGCCACGGCGCCTCCCTGTGCTATGAATATATGTACACTTGACACAACACGCAACCACATTTTCACAACTTTTATTTAACTACATTGCAAAAGTAGTATACTTTTCAAAAAAGAGTGCTTCATTTATGTGCCACATCTGCAACATCTCCTGCAGAAAGTGTTTCATTTATGACTGTGCAACAACTGCAACATCTCCTCTTCAACATTTCAATATAAAAATAAAATAAAAAACAAACAAGTGCATGATGTGCATCTGAACATTCTAACATCAACACTTGAACAAAAAAACACATTTATAGTGCAGCTGAGCTTATGAAAAAGTGCTTCATGTCTGTGCAACAACAGCAAATCACAGCATCTTATTAGCACTTATTGTCCACTCTTAACTCTCAAACATCAGGGGGGTGGGGGGCAGACAGGCCTAGCCTACATACACACATCTAATGAGAGCGATTGCACTTCTTTGACTGGGCAATGGCAGAGAAAGAGGGTTCATAGGAAGTGAGGGCTTCCCGCAAACAGTGATGCAAATGCTCATTTGTCAAGGAGGCACGTTGCTTGTTTTAATGGCATTCATGTGAGAGAAACTGGATTCACAGGTGTATGTTGAGCCAAACATTGTTAGCACAGATATTGCCAGCGTTTTTATTGTGGGGAATGTCTTGACATGAATACACTTTATCCAAAATGTTGTGGTGGATTCATTCTCAAGTGCCTGCTTCAGAGCAGATGATGCTTGCATGTCAATTATTTCAAGTTACAGGAGACCTTCATCAATGTGAAGTGATGCAAGGAACTCTTGTCCTTTTGTGGAAATAGCAGCTACATTGGCAAATGGGTTGCTCACAAAATGCATCAATTCTCTGGACATGTCAAATTCATCAAATCGACTTGCAAAGTTTTCCCTCAATTTATCAATGAAATCTGTCATTAATTGAGTGACTTTTGGCTCAATTGTGCGTGTTAACGTTGACATGAAAAGAAAAAAGTTAAAAAAAAAAAAAAAAAAACATTAAAAAAAAAAAATCTTTGGCGGGCCGGTCAGAATCATCCCGCGGGCCGGATCTGGCCGCCAGTTGAATAGCCCTGCTATACATGTATGCATCATGGTTTCCCCCTTTCCTAAAATGTCTATGCAAACCCGGGGGGCTGGGAGGGGGGTTAAGAAGCGACCTGGGCTGTCTTGCAGCCACAGGACCGCCAGAACGGAGGAAAAGACTGTCACAACTGCAACAGGCAGGCTACACAGTATATGAATATACTGACGGACAATCTATACTGAAAAAGACACTTTTTATGCCACTGTGTGAATTAATATGAAATGCTGATGTGAATGTCTTTCCTCTGAACTTGATTTAAAAAAAGACAAAATAAAAAGTTGGTCACAAAAAAAAGAAATGCTTACCCCGGTATGGCTCCAAGACGCTATACCTTAAAATACGGTATGCCACAGCCCTAATTTGAATTAAGTATAGGAACGCATGCTAACAATTTTTTTTTGTTTTTTTTTTCAATTCACCAAGGAGCCAGAAAATTGCAGAAACCTTTTCCCAACACGTTGTGACAAGTGCCTTTCGATGAAAAATAACAGACTCAAATTCTAATTGTCGAGGTATTTCCTTTTGACGAGACATAAAAAGGACACGCTAGACGCCCCCTTGTGAGGCACACACGCTAGAGACGCCCCCTTGTGAGGCACACACGCTAGAGACGCCCCCTTGTGAGGCACACACGCTAGAGACGCCCCCTTGTGAGGCACACACGCTAGAGACGCCCCCTTGTGAGGCACACACGCTAGAGACGCCCCCTTG